>NC_059201.1:40974710-41308877 GCF_020615455.1 Coregonus clupeaformis | reverse complement strand
CATATACATGATATTATACATAGATATACTGTATATCATACACAGTAATAATATATAAGAGTTGGTGGGATGGTGGGGCTCACCCCCTTTGGGTGGAGGGCTCCTCATATAAACGTCTCGCTCTGCATTCTGGAAGTAGCGGAAAAGGCGTTGGCAGAAATCAGCAGGAAAGTCGTCCGCCTCCAGATAGGTCTTGAGGAACAAAGAGAAGCCCACCGCATCGATGCGCTGAGATTCCAAACAGAACATTAGAGACAACAAGGGTTGTGTGGTGTAATCTCCAGTCAACATAGGGTGCTGGCAGAAGGATGGGACATGGTAGGAATAGGCCCTCTTGAAGCTCACCTCTCCAAATCTGTGCTGGACCAACCGCCCGCCTGCATGGAACTCTTTCATCACATCTTTCACTCTCAGACTGCCATCTGCATAGAGGACAATACTGAAGGTCAACACAGGGGATACAAGCATATAAAGATAAGCCAGATATGGGACTGGCAGAAAAGTCTAAATGATAAAATACATGTTTTGGCAACAATACATTTGAAAATCCAATTACAACAGGGCATAAGATGCAGTACGTAAACCACCAGCAGAAGAAGTAAAATAAAACAAACAAATACACAGGACATCTGACAGGCGAAATAGACGCCCCTTTAAAGAGTTAAAAACCTCTGCCTGTTGGGTTCCATTCTAGTGCTGCTCTTTGAGGTTTAGGCCGGGTAACTGTAAAGCACTTTGTGACAACTGCTGATGTAAAAAGGGCTTTATAAAATACATTTGATTGAAATTCGATTGACTATATGAAACTCCAGTGAGGCAAGGGAGCAGTACCCTTTCGTGCAGTCTCCCTGTTCACCCTCTTGGAACATTACCCCTAGATTTAGTTGAGTCATATGAGAACATCCATAAAAACATTGGTTCAAGGTGCATGCTGGATTAGAGAGGATCATGTAGAACAAAAAGTACATCCACACTGTCTGGTATAATGCTCCCCAAATATTCATTTTATATATACACTACCGTTCAAAAGTTTGGGGTCACTTAGAAATGTCCTTGTTTTCCATGAAAACATACAGTTAGGGAAAAAAGTATTTGATCCCCTGCTGATTTTGTACGTTTGCCCACTGACAAAGAAATGATCAGTCTATAATTTTAATGGTAGGTTTATTTGAACAGTGAGAGACAGAATAACAACAACAAAATCCAGAAAAACGCATGTCAAAAATGTTATAAATTGATTTGCATTTTAATGAGGGAAATAAGTATTTGACCCCCTCTCAATCAGAAAGATTTCTGGCTCCCAGGTGTCTTTTATACAGGTAACGAGCTGAGATTAGGAGCACACTCTTAAAGGGAGTGCTCCTAATCTCAGCTTGTTACCTGTATAAAAGACACCTGTCCACAGAAGCAATCAATCAATCAGATTCCAAACTCTCCACCATGGCCAAGACCAAAGAGCTCTCCAAGGATGTCAGGGACAAGATTGTAGACCTACACAAGGCTGGAATGGGCTACAAGACCATCGCCAAGCAGCTTGGTGAGAAGGCAACAACAGTTGGTGCGATTATTCGCAAATGGAAGAAACACAAAATAACTGTCAATCTCCCTCGGCCTGGGGCTCCATGCAAGATCTCACCTCGTGGAGTTGCAATGATCATGAGAACGGTGAGGAATCAGCCCAGAATTACACGGGATGATCTTGTCAATGATCTCAAGGCAGCTGGGACCATAGTCACCAAGAAAACAATTGGTAACACACTACGCCGTGAAGGACTGAAATCCTGCAGCGCCCGCAAAGTCCCCCTGCTCAAGAAAGCACATATACATGCCCGTCTGAAGTTTGCCAATGAACATCTGAATGATTCAGAGGAGAACTGGGTGAAAGTGTTGTGGTCAGATGAGACCAAAATGGAGCTCTTTGGCATCAACTCAACTCGCCGTGTTTGGAGGAGGAGGAATGCTGCCTATGACCCCAAGAACACCATCTCCACTGTCAAACATGGAGGTGGAAACATTATGCTTTGGGGGTGTTTTTCTACTAAGGGGACAGGACAACTTCACCGCATCAAAGGGATGATGGACGGGCCATGTACCGTCAAATCTTGGGTGAGAACCTCCTTCCGTCAGCCAGGGCATTGAAAATGGGTCATGGATGGGTATTCCAGCATGACAATGACCCAAAACACACGGCCAAGGCAACAACAAAGGAGTGGCTCAAGAAGAAGCACATTAAGGTCCTGGAGTGGCCTAGCCAGTCTCCAGACCTTAATCCCATAGAAAATCTGTGGAGGGAGCTGAAGGTTCGAGTTGCCAAACGTCAGGCTCGAAACCTTAATGACTTGGAGAAGATCTGCAAAGAGGAGTGGGACAAAATCCCTCCTGAGTTGTGTGCAAACCTGGTGGCCAACTACAAGAAACGTCTGACCTCTGTGATTGCCAACAAGGGTTTTGCCACCAAGTACTAAGTTATGTTTTGCAGAGGGGTCAAATACTTATTTCCCTCATTAAAATGCAAATCAATTTATAACATTTTTGACATGCGTTTTTCTGGGATTCTTTTGTTGTTATTCTGTCTCTCAATGTTCAAATAAACCTATCATTAGAATTATAGACTGATCATGTCTTTGTCAGTGGGCAAACGTACAAAATCAGCAGGGGATCAAATACTTTTTTCCCTCACTGTACATGAAATTTCTTTGAATAGGAAATATAGCAAAATGCATGGGAAATGTAGTCATTGACAGCGTATTACTGCAGAATGCTGTGGTAGCCATGCTGGTTAAGTGTGCCTTGAATTCTAAATAAATCACAGACAGTGTCACCAGCAAAATACCCCCACACTATAACACCTCCTCCTCCATGCTTTACTGTGGGAAATACACATGCAGAGATCATCCGTTCACCCACACCGCGTCTCACAAAGACACCAGACCAAAGGACACATTTCCACCAGTCTTATGTCCATTGCTCGTGTTTCTTGGCCCAAGCAAGTCTTTCTTATTATTGGTGTCCTTTAGTAGTGGTTTCTTTGCAGCAATTTGATCATGAAGGCCTGATTCACACAGTCTCCTCTGAACAGTTGACGTTGAACTCTGTGAAGCATTTATTTGGGCTGCAATTTCTGAGGCTGGTAACTCTAATGAACTTATCCTCTGCAGCAGAGGTAACTTTCGGTCTTCCATTCCTGTGGCGGTCCTCGTGAGAGCCAGTTTCATCATAGCGCTTGATGGTTTTTGCGACTGCACTTGAAGAAACTTTCAAAGTTCTTGACATTTTCCGTATTGACTGACCTTCATGCTTATTTGAGCTGTTCTTGTCATAATATGGACTTGGTATTTTACCAAATAGGGCAATCTTCTGTATACCTCCCCTACCTTGTCACAACACAACTAATTGGCTCAAACACATTAAGGAAAGAAATTCCACAAATTAACTTTTAAGAAGGCACACCTGTTAATTGAAATGCATTCCAGGTGACTATCACATGAAGCTGGTTGAGAGAATGCCAAGAGTGTGCAAAGCTGTCATCAAGGCAAAGGGTGGCTATTTGAAGAATCTCAAATATAAAATATATTTTGATTTGTTTAACACTATTTTGGTTACTACATGATTCCTATGTGTTATTTCATAGTTTTGATATCTTCACTATTATTCTAAAATGTAGAAAATAGTAAAAATAAAGAAAAACCCTGGAATGAGTAGGTGTGTCAAAACTTTTGACTGGTACTGTATATACATATATCATAGTATAAATACATAGTTATTGTATACATTGTATATATAGAGCGAGTGGGCATGTGGGCTGAGCTGACATTTAACAATACACACACCAAAAAACAAAGCAATGTTCGTCTTTGTAATTGAGGCGCTATGCCTTTTTAGGGCTTTTAAGCTCCAACTCCTTTCCTAATGTACCAAAAAAAACGGTGGATTATGTATTTGTTCATACATTGGAGAAAGACTGCCACTTAAGTACTGTGGCCAGCTTGTATTACCTTATAAATTAAAGTATAGTGGCTGGTTGGGGTCTACTTGGGGAGAGTGGGTCCACCGAGAGACTGAAATGGGATGAGTGGAGGCCCCACGTACACCTCAGAGAAGAGTCTGATGTCCTCCCAGTCACCCCATCCCAATCCCCCAGATAAAGCCCCTCTCCCTTCTCACCAATAACCACCATTAAATCTTAGTTATAATGACAAACAAGGAATAATAATGATTCAACATCCTTTCCTAATCTGTCCAGAACTCTTATTCATTTTACAGCGGGTTTGCCAATCACAATATAAGAAATAAAATTACATCGTAATAAAATTAAGTCCTTCCTTCACTCACTCCGAAACCAAATCCATCCCTCTCCACCACCCCCTTCCAGTTCTCCCCCCCTTTACCCCACCCAAGCCAAGCTTATCCCAACCTCCCATCCTTACCCCCTTCCTTCTTCTCAGACATATTTACACCCCTCTTTACATCTACGTACTCATCCATTCTCCTTCATTCACACACAACATACCCTATGCCTCCGCACACCCATTCTCTCCCGCCCTCCTACACATATTCACCCTGCTTCACTCTCCCATTCACATGCACCGACACACACACACACACACCCTCCCGCCCATTCACATCCATAGAACAATTATTGACAATTATTGACATACATGCTATATTTCCTCTTTTATAATCGTCTTTTCAATGTCCATGTATCTCATTGGCATCTGCTAATTATGTTGTTACTTCCTAGAGAAGAACAGTTACTTGGGGACAACAGTCTAGATTGTATTGGGGGGGAAGGGGGAAGGAATATTATCCATTTACAATAAGCTGGTCTTGGGTATCACTGTATGTAGCCTTGAGTGTTTTTCACTTTTTTCCCAATTCTTCCTCTCCTCTAGTCATTCGGCTCTTTCAACTGGAAGGGGTTCCTGCATCCTGTTCAGGGCTTAATCTGCGCTTTTGAACACCATCCTCTGTGTTCCCTTCCATACCCACAGCACTGCCGGGAATCAGAGTTCCTCCAGTGACTGTCTGATCAGAATGAATTACTTGTTTTTTTTCCTCAGTTTAGCAGACACGTCCTGGACAAATCGAATGGACCGGCCATGGATTTTGATCTCCTTTCCCCCCCTGTGCCTTCAGAATGTTGACTTTGGTCTGATAGATCCACAGCTTAAAGATTACCATCCGATCCGATGGCATCGCTCCAGAGCCTCCAGTGACACATCCAAGCCAAGCTCCTCCAATATCAGCTTGATCACGTAGCCGTAACCGTGTAGCTCAGTTGGTAGAGCATGGCACTTGCAACGCCAGAGTTGTGGGTTCGATTCCCACGGGGGGCCAGTATGAAAAAAATAACAACAAATAAAAAATGTATGCACTCACTAACTGTAAGTCGCTCTGGATAAGAGCGTCTGCTAAATGACTAAAATGTAGTTGGAAAGGTCTCTTTTTTCCTTGTCTTCCGGTAGGGACAATATTCACGTTGTTTTGTCTCATTCTGTTTTCTTGCTGGTCCAGGTCATCTTCTAAAGTTTTAACCTTTGTTTCCAGAAGGCCAATTTTGTTGTCCTGTTCGTCCACACGCCCACCCTGTGTATGCCTATCTGACACAATAAATGACTTTCCTTTCGAGCAAATCTACTTTTTTAACAACGAATTGTAACAGTCAATTTGTTTTGGATAGCATAGAGAGTATTTTAGCAATGTTTTCCTGGATATCCTTTAGCTGTTCATTGCTCTCATTTGCATCTCCAATATGTTCCTTGTCTTTTCCTCTAAGGGAAGCCATGGCTTGTTGAGTTTGAGTCGCAGCGTCGCTTTACCCACAGATTGGTTCGCTGTTGTATATAACTGACCGTTCACTCTCTCCTGGTTGTTTGGGGATATATTGAACTATTGATTTTAGAGGCTTAATTTAAACTATGTTGTCTGGCTTCTACATATAAATCCCAGTTTTGACAGTACAAAAAAATACCTACTCACTCCCCATGCGTCCTATCGGTATACGCATGCGCCTCCAGGTGGTGGTTCCCAAGTATTAATAATAATAATATGCCATTTAGCAGACGCTTTTATCCAAAGCGACTTACTTCAATAGGATAAAAATTTTACCCAACTAGGTCTTCGTCAGGTCCATTAGACCTAGAGCCACAGAATGTGGAAGTTAATTCTAGAAGTATGGTATTAGCATTGTATCTGACCCACCTTTCCTTTTAATAAAAAAAATGGCACTCACATTCCATGTACTGCTGCAGCTGGATGAAGTCCACAGGGCTCAAATCCCTCCCGTCTGGGTCTGTAGCTGTGTCTTTAGCTAGGTCTGGAGCTGTTTCTGGAGCCGCCATGGTCGCCAGTTTCTCCCACACTGGCCAGAGAGACTGAGGGAGAGAGACGGGAGAGTGACAGAGAAGGTGAAAAAAGAATAACCCCCCCCAAAAAATAAAATAATGTATAAATAAAAAAAGGGAAAATAAATTAGTCCACTTTGAGTCCAGAAGCAGTAAATTACCAAGTCGGCGAAGAAGGGGCTATAGTGAATGTCACAACTCTCAACTATCTATGAATAGTGAGCGTGACGTCCCACGAAACAGGTTTGTCCCCATTCTTTGCGCTGCATCACACATACTAGGTGTACAAAAAATAAAGAACACCTTCCTAATATTGAGTTGCACCCTCTCCCCCCTTTTGCCCTCAGAACAGCTTCAATTTGTCGGGGCATGGACTCTACAAGGTGTCGAAAGCGTTCGACTGGGATGCTGGCCCATGTTGACTCCAATGCTTCCCACAGTTGTGTCAAGTTGGCTGGATGGGTGGTGGACCATTCTTGAAACACACGGGAAACTGTTGAGCGTGAAAAACCCAGCAGCGTTTCAGTTCATGACACAAACCTGGCACCTACATCCTCTTCCAATTAAGGGAATCCCTTGAGAATGACTCTCATCACCCAAGGAAAATAAGTATTTATTCTACGTCAGTACTTTGTTCCAGTGGGCTGGAAACTTTTGGGGAAAATCAAATGACTTAGAGAGAATCAACAACAGACTATAATGCATACTGCTGCTCATTTCATAACTACATTTGATCAATGAGGATGTCACTAAGTCAATTGAAGTCTACACACGTTCAATGTTTTTTTTTTTTTTTTGCATCAACAACATAGACCTAAAGTCACTTTCCAGAGGTATCCTTTTTTGTATGAATGTAATTGACAATAGATTACATTACCCAAAGAGGACAAAAAGAGAAAATACAAAATTTAAGAGGCATGTTGTTCAGGACATTGTTCAGAGGCTTCAAGGTTTTGGGTTAATTGTCAAACATTGGGATTAAGGGTACATTGTTTAACTACCTGATTTGGTTTCATTCTATCTTGACAGGGTACATCCTGTAATATCCTGTACTGGATTACCAGAGTAATGTCAGATTAAATATTTTAGAAACCCTGCTTGAGAAAAGCTGCTGACATACAGTAGTGGGCTGCAGTATAGCAACATCATGATTCTTGACACCAGCTTTGATCTTGGCTGAGGAGATGAAGTTGTGGCAGGGCCTCCTGTAGCTCAGTTGGTAGAGCATGGTGCTTGCAACGCCAGGGTTGTGGGTTCGATTCCCACGGGGGGCCAGTATGAAAAATGTATGCACTCACTAACTGTAAGTCGCTCTGAGCGTCTGCTAAATGACTAAAATGTAAATCCCTAATGCATGGCTGACTCAAGGATCAAATACAATGAGTTAGTCAATCAGTCACCTACACTTTACCTAGACACCTGAGTCAACAATTTTGACAAAGCAGGATCCCATGAGGAAATAGTGGGAAGGGTAGGGAAACCGGTCTAAGTGCAGAAGGTATGAAAAGCACAAGCAGACCTTTTCCTTAAAATTGCTTTTATATGGAACGTATTCTTTTAGATTCAAACTCTATTAATGTTCTGTGTAAGTCATTCCATATGTAGCCTACACAGATCCAACCAATATTTATACAAACTTGAGTTGAGAAATAATGACAATGGATGCATTGGAAGTCTTACCGGTCGAACATAAAATTACAGTGTAGACTAAAGTGACCTAAATCAGTTCCAACGTTGTTAGTCAAACAAGTCCAAGGCGCGGTGTCCCCATTCTTTGCGCTGCATCACAATGTGTAGGCATAGAGAAATATTTTGTTTGACATTTTATGGAAAATAATAATACAACATAAATAAGCCTACACATTGCATATTATCGACAAGTGGTCATTGCTCTTTCAGTAGGCTACACTCATTGCTTATAGGTGGAGACGAATCAATTGTAAGGTAATGTAAGAACAGCTTACTTTGGTGAAGTGCGTCCTAATAGATGGCTGTGGTGATGAGGGACAAGTGGACCCGAAAGAAACCCGCTGTCCACCGTAGAATTCGGTCGAATATGGGTGGTTAGAACGGCTACGCCACTGCTATGGCCACAGCTAAGTGATCAGATGTTGTTAGTGTATTAGGGCATTATATAAAACCAAGGGATTAGCGGGCGGTGAAGGGCTTGCCGTTTGCGACAATTATACTAGCACCGCCTTGGTGACAATATTACAGGACAGTTCCTGCTTAGATTGTGGGAAATAGAGTGTAATTTAGGGTGTAACGTAATCCATTGGGACAGGAGGGGGCCCTTCTCGCGTTTGACTTTTGACAATGGATAACTGACAGAATAGGATACTAAAGATTAAAAATACAAGAGCCACGGAATCATTGTTATCGAGTGGACAGGTGAGGAAGAATAGAATGTAGCAAATTCTTTGTCAACCTTGTTACAATATGGGGACAATCACAGTAGTCCGGTTAACACCTAACTTGAAAACAGGGTTGTATTTATTACGCCGAGTGTTCTTCTTTTTCTTTAAAAGTTTTATGGCAGACTACACCTATTGGTGTATTGCCGCCACCTACTGTACGGAGTATTGAGATAATACAAAATACAAAAATAACAACCATCCCAGTCCCACTACTTCAGTCACATTCAAATCTCATCCCTACACAGGCTCATGTGCCTTTGAGGGCAGAACATTCATCGACAGCATTCCTTGTAATGCCTCTGCAGAAAAGTTCGTTAGTCCCAGAAAACGCTCAGCCGCACTCACAATAATGCCTATTTTCTCCGATTTCCGCTGTACAGTTGATAGCCAAAGTAATACACGCTACAAAGTCCACCTTCTTAACATACAACATGTCAGGATCCCTCTGTTGACATGGAACATCAGTTTGTGTCTCTACTCCTACTACCATTACTTCTTCAACTTCACGCCTTTCTTACACTCTTCTCAACGCCTCTGGATAGGAGACATTCTGGACAGCCCTTATTCTTACCACCTCTGTCTCCTTCACCCTAACGGGACACTTCAGAAAAGTCTGTGCATGTTCACCACCACAATTGCAGCATTTAGACTCATCTGGCATATAATACTCCTCCCGTCTACATACACATGACCAAATAATTTACAAGTATCACACTGCATGGGTTTGGGCACGAAGGCTCTCAGAGGGAACCTCATATAACCCAAATACACGTGAGAAGGGTGAGACTCTTCATCAAAAAAACAATATAATGGATGTACGCCGATTTTGTTGCAAAACCTTTCTTAAATGGAAGCAAACGGAACGAAGCGGGGAGGGACCTACCTAAATTTGTCCAATAGAAACTCTCGTTGACGTTTTACAACTGTTTGGACTAATGATTACAGCCCAGCTCTCCTTGCGCTGTGAGTCACGTGGGTCGCGTCAGCCAGGCTACAATCACAGGGCAGATGGAACACTTGTTTTAAAACTATTCACTTCATTTATTCAGTTAACCAGGTACTGTCAAGATAAACATTTGATATAGTGTGTTTTGTCAAATTGAAAACGGTTATTTATTCTATGATTGTATTTGTACAAATATGTTTTGCACAGATCTTGAGCATTTATTTTTGGGATCAACTGGTGATAGGGTTCAGCTTGATGGTAAAGATATTTTACTTTTATTTAATAATCAGGATTTGGATCTGAACATAATATGCATAATGAATCTCTTTATGTATGGTAAATATGTTATACATAAATGCAAGTGGGCTAAAGAAAAGCCAAGATTCTTTCTTTTTTTAAATGGAACTGGAAAAAAAAAAAAAAATTGTAAAATACCTGTGAAGCCTTATGTATTTTTGTTTAAATGTGTATACCCCTGAGTATAACGTTTATTTTTTGTATACTGTGTTGTAAAGTATGACTGTATATTTTGTTATATTTGATGTTAATAACAAATAAATAAAAAGCAGGTGGAATATTTCATCATCAATATGACTTCAATACATGAACAAGTTGAGACATGGGGAAAGATTTCCCCTTGTATTTGGAATTACATATTTTTTCCCCATATAACGTTTTGCAATAAAATTAATTAACACAATACAACATTACAAACCACCAGGAATTCTTATCTGCTTTTAATGAAACCACAAATCTCACAAAATCAAAATTGACATGGATAGATACAGAAATGGAAGTGCCTCAGTATATGTATATTGATATGATAGCAAACTATTTACAATCAATCTTAAATTTACAATAAATGTGTAATTCTTCCCCAGTTCTGTGGTATTATTATCATCATCAAGTCAGTTTGTCATCATCACAGTAACACACAACCATTCACAAGAATGCACATGAATAAGCAAAAAAGGCAGCGACGGGTGTTTTCATTACACGGATTCTGTTGCAAATGTTATGTCTGTTGCAAAACGTTTTGCAACAGAACCCGTTCACTGCAAACGGAAAATGTTTTGCAATGAAAACGACTTTCTATTGGACAAATTCAGGTAGGTCCCTCCCCGTTTGCTTCAAACGGTAAACATTTCCATTGCAAGACATAATGAATACACCCCAGTCAGTTCTTGACTACAGTGGTGTATTCATTAGGGCACATAGCAAAAAGTTTTGCAATGGAAAACATTGAAACTAAAACCAAGCCCTTCTTATTGGAGAAGTTCAGGTCAGTCCCGCCTCGCTTTGACCCATTTGCTTGCATTTGGTTCCTAGTAAATACACCCAAGATTGCAGTATTTAACATCAAAATACATATTTGCCCAGTCTCACACTGCTCTCTACATTTCTGAATAGTAAAGTGGAGGGTCTAGCCATTAATCCTTCATTAATTATTCAGAAGTTTTATCAACATTCTTACCATCTCCTTTTAGTTTCAAGTACAGTATTGTAGTTCATCCATCCTCTAAGAAAAGAACACAGAAGCTCTCTATTCATACCATTGATTCTAACTGAAGCTGCACAGGTGACAAAGCCACATAACACTACAAAGAACAAAAGCAAGGAACTGAAACAAGTCTTGGAGGGATGTTTGTGTGTACCTCTGCTCGACAAGCTACTTAGTGATCTCATCTCACTAACCACATTACTTCAAATCACTTTACAAGCCTTTGATTTGGGTATCCAAAAGAAGTAAGAGTTCAATACCTTTAAAAGGAAATAAAAAAAACGGTTTGAGATGTATACTTGGCTCGACACACAGCCCCTTCAGGACCTGAGTTTGAGTCCCATACATGTATCATATCAAGGCACCTAACTGACAGAGCAAAGAGAGCCAGCCATGCAGAGTGAGGAAGTGGATTAAGGCTAGGTTCCAGCTTCATAGCAGCTCTCAGGAGGAGTCTAGACCTTGGTTTAGCTTCAACTGCTTCCTCGGAGTGTGTGTGTCCATTTTTATTGTCACCCCAGGAATTGAATGTAATTCATTTCCAGAATAAACTGAGGTAAAATGTGTGTGTGAACTTGTGTTCATTAGTTGGTGGTTGGAAGTTAAACCAATCAATAGTTTTGTTCTCAAACGAACAAGTGAGTTATGCAATAATCAATAAAAATGCTGAAATGAAAGCATGCCAGTAGACTATCACTGTTTGAATGATTTAAGCCAGAATATTCCAAACTGTTAAGAAAAATAGTATCAGTAAAATCCTTGCTAACTGTGGTGATGGATTCAGGGTCACAAATCACCTAACCTCATCCGGGAACAAGATTACAAATCACCCATGCAACAGAGAAGTACTTTATGTATGACTGAACACAAAATATTAGAATAAGCTACATGACATACGGTGGTGTGTTAGTTATATGCTATTTGACAATGACTGAGGTAAACCAAATTAAAATAATTTAACGAAAAATAAGTATTTTGGTTGATGTTAATTTTTACATAATTGCTGTGGATAAATGCTTTGGTAGCATCTGAGAAGAAGTATTTGTTTTCATACAATTGGACCCACTTCAAACCAACTATATACATAGCATCATAAAATAAAAAGTTCTATATAGGACACTCAATACCTCCGAAAATCAAATACACAACAATAACTTTACAAAAACATAAGGCATTAAACTCAAGTCCATCAAAATAATATATATAATAATTCCAAGTCCACAGTCTTCACCAGGGCACTGTCCATCCACTACTCCTTCTGCCACCTTTTGAGTGACATTCTTGATCAGGTCTGCATCCTGAGGAGGAACAAGGAGCTTTGTTGTTGACAAAGAGGAAGGTGATGCCATCATGATATTAGTGTGATGCAGTAATGATGGGAAATGTAGTTGGTCCAAACTAAACATCCTTGCAAACAATGGTGATCCACGTACTCTGTGTTTATGTTCAGCAGTTTCCCCGATCCATGTGCCTCCCAGGGCACACATACAGCGGAGCACATCCAATAGGATTCACTTAACCAATCCCAGCATGCATTCCTTCTCTTAAGCAGGAAATAACCCACATTTCCTGGCCCAGGTAGGAGAGAAAGACCATGGTAATAGATACAGAGAGCTAAAGAAAACATCTGTCTCAAAGGGGTCCTGAGCTTTCTTCACTACAATCTGAAGAAATGTGTTGACTTGAAGTCTGACAGAGATCGTCTCAGAAAAAATATTCAAGCAAAAATGATCAAAATGTTGTGATGTTGTACTGAAGTATGCTTAGACGGCATATATGTTAGCTTTATTATTGATAGATGAGTTTCTGATGAAGTCACACCATAGAGATAGAGGACTCATCTTTGTATCTGTGCCATTATAGCGTCTGTGACAGCATGGGCAGCGCCATTGAGGCATCCAGTTGACAACATTAAAATGGTGGAAGGCCTCAATGGCGCTGCCCATGCTAATACTGCCTTTTGGCCACTAGAGGCCTCTATCATTCTCTATGAGTCATACACAACTGGAAGCCATGGTGGTGCGGATGAGTCATCGCATTATAGTCAGCCAATCGGATATTTTGTCAGCAGCAGAGGGGGCGGGGAGAAGGCAGATTAGGCTACAATCTTGCTTCTTTCTTCCTATGACTGATCAGTCCATGTTAGTTTTCTTTTCTCTAAATAAAACATGTGTTTAAGGCAGAGAGAGCGGGGTAATCCTGATTTAGAGCGTCTCCTTCAGGATGTTTACCCTTCACTTCTATTTCCTCTACCCTCTTAGTTGGAGACCCCAACTACTTTTACCTGTCCCTCCATCACCCCCACTCGATACTACCCTACCCCCCGATTTGTCATGGTTTCCCCTCTAAAGCCTTCTATTGGTGTCACATCTCTTTAATCCCGTCTCTGTCATAGGATCTTCCCCTGCTCTTACGGTGTCATACGCTACGTTCCAAATGTCACCCGATACCCTATATAGTGCACTACTTTTGACCAGGGCCTATAGGGAATAGGGTGCCATTTTGTACGCAGCCATAAGTGTCATAGCATCAGCTGCTCCCTCCTCTCCTTTGTTCAGTTCAGGTTAGTCAGAAGTCTCTCCTTCTCTGCTCTCCGCCACCCCCAGCCGGGTCATAGTATCTCCTCCACCCCATGGGCAAAGATCATGACCAGGCCTGGCTCCAGGATCATGTCCTCCCCCATATGCTGGTTCTCACAGGCCATCACCACCACCGCCTGTTTCCCCGGGATACGCTTGGCCACGTAATTCTCATAGTAGCGCCGGTTCATCTGCCGCGTTTCCAGTGTGGCCAGGCCGGCGGGCCAGTTCCTCTCGTGGGCGTTCTCGATAAGGTCGTTGATGATGGAAGGCGGGCAGCCGCTGTCGATGAGCGAGCGCTTGATGACCGCCTGGAGGACGGCGTCCGGCGTTGAGATCATGCCGCCCCAGCGGGTGACGCGCGCCGGCTGGAGGGAGTTCACCCACCTACGAGGAGAGGTAGAGGGGAGGATGAGAGGAGAGTTGGGATATTATGATGGTTATTATAATCATCATAATTCATGAATATGCCTCAAAAGTGGAAAGTGTTGCAACATAGTAGAGGTCTGCGCGGGACTGATTTCTTCATCCACCTCCTGCAGCTTTTCATACCGCATTCTGCCTGCTCCCACTGGCTTTTTGTCCAACTCCCACCCACAAGAACTGGTCCCGAACCCGCCCGCAGTCACGCAAATGTTATTTTAGGCATATGTGACGCAGCTCGCTGAGCAGCCATGGTCCCAGCAATGTTGTGCCCTATAGGCAATCTCAAAATGTGCAAAAATAATCCAAGAAATAGGTTAAATTACCAAAGATTCTCAAGTGGTCCATTATATTAGGCTATCAGTATTAGGTACTGGGCTATATCAGCCACTAGGCTAGACGTAGTTTGAAAGAGAGTTGGAACGAGAACGGACACTTGCACTTTCTCTTAAACTACGTTTATTGTATAATATAGCCTACCTTAATAGGAGCGGGACGATTTGCAGGCAGAGACAAATATGGGTGATCAATATTTATTTACAGTCAATGTAGTAGGCCTAAACTATGGCTTAATCATATTTAGGAAGTACATTTCCTTGGAAAGATAAGTGCCACGTGCTGCTCTGCCCATGCATATAGCCTGCTCTATTTAATAGACCACACACGCACCTGATCTCGCACACCTAACTAGGAGAGGAGAGGTAAGCTACTGAACTTGAAGCAGCAAGAATGATGAGTGGACACTTGCACTTTCTCTTACATTTTGCATAGCCTATAGCCCACCTTTCAGGAGCGGGACTATTTGCGGCAGAGACCAATAAATGGATATTAATATTTAGGCTAATAAAAGGCGCAAGGTGCGCCTCCCGAGTGGGAGGCGTCACTACAGACCCGGGTTCGATCCCAGGCTGTGTCACAACCAGCCGTGACCGGGAGTCCCATAGGGTGGTGCACAATTGGCCCAGCATCGTCCGGGTTAGGGTAGGGTTTGGCTGGGGGGGTTTTACTTGGTTCATCATGCTCTAGCGACTCCTTGTGGCGGGCCAGGCACCTGCAGGCTGATTTCGGTCGTCAGTTGAACGGTGTTTCCTCCGACACATTGGTGCGGCTGGCTTCCGGGTTAAGCGGCGGGTGTTAAGGAGCGCGGTTTGGCGGGTCATGTTTCGGAGGACGCATGACTCAACCTTCGTCTCTCCCGAGCCCGTTGGGGAGTTGCAGCGATGAGACAAGATCGTAATTGGATCGCAATTGGATATCATGAAATTGGGGAGAAAAAGGCGGTAAAAAACAAACAAAATAAAAAGGGAAAGGTGCAACGTCGCGCCTTTTCCTTTTAAATGATAGCATTTTTTGGTTGCACCTTGACTCACGTTGGTTGAGCACCCTCCACTTCATTCCATTATCAATATTTATTTCTAGACACCGTAGCCTAATCATATTTATGTTAATTTCCTTGGAAAGGTTTTTTCTGCATCAAAAAGGGGCTTAGGTGGTGGGTGTGGTAGTGCCGGCTGAATATTAGATAACATTTTAGAGGCCCCCCATCTTGGCGGTGTCGACCTTGTTTAATTTTTTAAGCCAATTTCCTGCAATTCTACACATTTTGCCATGGAGCTGAGAGAAAATGTTTTAAAGCTAATTTCCTACAATTCTATGCATTTTGCCACGGCTAATGTTGTGCTCTTTTGCTCAAACAAAATCAGTACTGATAAATTCATTGTTTTTGTAATTTTCTCACACACAAAAATAAAATGGCAAAGAAATCCCTGTAACTGCGCTGTGCATCTCCACCCATTCATTTAATTGAGACCACACATACAGTGCCTTCAGAAAGTATTCATGACCCTTGACTTATTCCACATTTTGTAAACAGGATGCATGTTTGGGAATATTTTTATTCTGTACAGGCTTCCTTCTTTTCACTCTGTCAATTAGGTTAGTATTGTGGAGTAACTACAATGTTTTGATCCATCCTCAGTTTTCTATCACAGCCATTTAAAACAGTTACAGAGTTTAAGTCACCATTGTCCTCATGGTGAGATCCCTGAGCGGTTTCCTTCCTCTCCGGCAACTGAGTTAGGAAGGACACTTGTATCTTTGTAGTAACTGGGTGTATTGATATACCATCCATAGTGTAATTAATAACTTCACCATGCTCAAAGGGATATTCAATGTCTGCAATATATATATATATATATATATATATATATATAAATAAAATCTACCAATAGGTGCCCTTCTTTGGAGGCATTGGAAAACCTCCCTGGTCTTTGTGGCTGAATCGGTGTTTGAAATTCACTGCTCAACTGATAATTGTATGTTTGGGGTACAGAGTCATTCCAAAATCATGTTAAACACTATTATTGCATTCAGAGTGAGTCCATGCAACATATGTGACTTAAGCAAATTTTTACTCCTGAACTTATTTAGGCTTGCCATAACAAAGGGGTTGAATACTTATTGACTCAAGACATTTCAGCTATTCATTTTTAATTAATTTGTACAATTTTCTAAAAACATAATTCCACTTTGACTTTATGGGGTATTGTGTGTAGGCCAGTGACACAAATTATCAATTTAAACCATTTTAAATTCAGGCTGTAACAACAATTTGGAAAAAGTCAAGGGGAGTGAATACTTTCTGAAGGTACTGTATAGGCTTATAAGCGCACTTGATCTTGAATGCCCAACTAGGAGAGGTAGCCTATAGGCTACTGAATTTGAAGCAGGGAATTGTGTGTGTGTGTGTTTGTGTGTGTGAATAGTGCGACAGAGGTGATTTTAATACAATAGATTGGCTAACGCATACAAAACAGAAAGACAACCGTTTCAAAAGTAGCCTTAATCTGCGGGACCCAAAAATATTTGAATCCCAAAGTTGTCTGTCTGACCGCCCGCAGCATGAAAAATGTTGACCGCGCCGCAATGATCTGTCGCCCTCTACAGCGTAGTAAGTTAAACTGTCTGATTGTGAAGTGTTCTGTGCAATTCTGTATTGCACCACAGTGCTTAATAATCCACTCACTCCAGGATCTCATTGTACTCAATGGTGTCCTCCAGGTTCTGCAGGTTGGGGTTGGCACCGCGGATGGCCCTCATGTACGCCTTCAATAGCTGGATGTCCCGTTTCTGGAGGCAGAAAGGAGACACCACAATGGGCTAGCAGACCACGCTGACGAAAACATCACACAGATCGACTAAGATGTACAGGCACTGACACACACACACACACACACACCAGTGAAAGCACACTTACTCAAACATAAGCACGCACGGACACGCACAAATACAGACACACACAAACCTGCTCCGCTAGCTGGTGCTTGTGTTCAGCAGAGGCCTTCTCCAGGTCTGCGATCTTGCCCTGCTGTTGCTGCACCACGCTGCGCAGGTGTTTGATGCAGTTATGGCTGGACACCTCGTCTTTAGGCATCTCCAGACTGAGGGGGGAAGAGGGAGGACATAACAGCTCATCAGCAGCCTTTTAGCTCAGCCAACTCCCCCACAGCCCCAGTAAACTACAACCTTTAGCCAATACCCTGCACACACAGCCCTGTTGACCCACTAACCCAGAGCCAGTAGCATCACTCACCTACAGCCTACAGCAGAGTTTCCCAACCCAATTCTCACCCCCCTCTTGGGTTGTGCTCATACTCCCTCATATAGATGACGTTCAGTTTTTAACAGCTTTGCTTGCCTATATCATTTAAATAAATGATTAACAAAACATGCCCCAAAATAGAGCTTGGGGAACGCCTTTGTTGGAGCCAACCCCACTCACCCACAGCCCTGCTCGCACTGGACGGGCCTCTTGGGGTTGTGCTGGCAGTCCCTGAGGTGCGACTGCAGCTGGTCCAGACGTAGCACAGCAGCGCAGCCAAAGCCGGCGTTGTCGCAGGTGATTTGCAGCTTGGAGAGCATGTTGCGCATGATGCGGGGCACGGGGCGCAGGTGGGCCAGTGTCACCACGCTGCGGTCCACGGGGCATATCTGCTGCTGAGAGAACCACTGGGTGATGCAGGCATTGCAGAAGGCGTGCTCACAGTGAGGGGCCTAAGGGAGGGTGGAGGGGGGACACAAACAGGAAGAAAATGGAGAGCAAACGCTAAAGACCCGCTCCAGAATTTTTCTTCTTCTATATAAAACATAATATATGACCATTTTGATGTTAAAAACATGTTGACAGAAAGATACATTTTAATTCAAAGATCAAATTCTTGGAATGACAAGAGGCTGAGGGCACGATAAAAAAGCTAAAGCCATTTGCAGTGAAGGAGGGAGTACAGCAAGTATGGTTACATTTGGGGATAGCAGTTCTGCTGTGTGTGAAGTCCTCATCAATGCAGGGGTGACGGTACTGATGACATCAGTAGATTACATTAGTGATGAGATCACTGAATGATGCTAAGCTAGCGACGGGCTGGCTAGCTTCTGTTGGCGACAATAGCCGTTCCCACCACAGTCCCACTACATTACACGCTTCCGAGTATATTACTCGCCAATGTTCAGTCTCTGGATTATAAAGTAGACGAGCTCAGGGCGAGGATCTCCTTCCAGAGAGATATCAGGGATTTTAACATACTCTGTTACACGGAAACATGGCTCTCTCGGGATATACTGTCCCCATCCATACAGCCAGCTGGGTTCTCAGTACATCACGCAGACAGGAATAAATAACTCTACGGGAAGAAGAAAGGTGGGGGTGTATGTTTCATGATTAACTACTCATGGTGTGATTGTGATAACATACAGAAACTCAAGTCCTTTTGTTCACCCGACCTAGAATACCTCAATCAAATGCAGACCGTATTACCTCCCAAGAGAATTATCTTTGGTTATAGTCATAGCCGTGTATATTCCCCTTCAAGCCGATAGCACAACGGCCCTCAAGGAACTACACTGGACTTTGTGCAAACTAGAAACCACATATCCTGAGGACGCATTTATTGTAGCTGGGGATTTTAACAAAGAAAATTTGAGGGAAACGCTACCGAAGTTCTACCAACACATTGACTGTAGTACTAACTCTGGAAAAACATTGGACCACTGCTACTCGACTTTTAGAAATGCCTACAAGGCCCTCCTCCGCCCTCCCGTCGGAAAATCTGATCACAACTCCATTTTGCTCCTTCATTCCTATAGGCAGAAACTCAAAACAGGAAGTACAAGTGCTAAGGTCTATTCAACGCTGGTCTGACCAATCGGAATCCATGCTTCAAGATTGTGTTGATCACACGGACTGGGATATGTTCTTGGTAGCCTCTGAGAATAAGATCAACGAATACACGGATACGGTGACTGAGTTCATCAGGAAGTGTATAGGAGACGCTGTTCCCACTGTGACTATTAAAACCTACCCAAACCAGAAAACGTGGATAGATGGCAGCATTCGCGCAAAACTGAAAGCGCGAACCACCGGATTTAACCATGGCATGGTGACTGGGAATATGGCCGAATACGAACAGTGTAGTTATTCCCTCCGTAAGGCAATCAAACAGGCAAAACGTCAGTACAGAGACAAAGTGGAGTCACAATTCAACAGCTCAGACACGAGACGTTTGTGGTAGGGTCTACAGGCAATCACGGACTACAAAGGGAAAACCAGCCACGTCGGGGACACTGACATCTTGCTCCCGGACAAGGTAAACACATTCTTCGCCCGCTTTGAGGGTAACACAGTGCCACCGACGCTGCCCGCTACCAAGGACTGTGGGCTCTCCTTCTCCGTGGACGACGTGAGTAAAACTCTCTAATGCCTTCCGGCCCAGACGGCATCCCTAGCCGTGTCCTCAGAGCATGCGCAGACCAGCTGGCTGGAGTGTTTACGGACATATTCAATCTCTCCCTATCCCAGTCTGCTGTCCCCACTTGCTTCAAGATGTCCACCATTGTTCCTGTACCCAAGAAAGCAAAGCTAACTGAACTAAATGATTATCACCCCGTAACACTCACTTCTGTCATCATGAAGTGCTTTGAGAGGCTAGTTAAGGATCATATCACCTCTACCTTACACCCTAGACCCACTTTAATTTGCATAGCGCCTCAATAGAGCCACAGATGATGCAATCGCCATCGCACTGCCCTATCCCATCTGGACAAGAGGAATACCTATGTAAGAATGCTATTCATTGACTATAGTTCAGCATTTAACACCACAGTACCCTCCAAGCTCATCATTAAGCTCGGGGCCATGGATCTGAACCCCGCCCTGTGCAACTGGGTCCTGGACTTCCTGACGGGCTGCCCCCCATGTGGTGAAGGTAGGAAACAACACATCCACTACGCTGATCCTCAACAGTGTGCGTGCTCAGCCCCCTCCTGTACTCCCATGACTGCGTGGCCACGTATGCCTCCAACTCAATCATCAAGTTTGCAGACGACACAACAGTAGTAGGCCTGATTACCAACAATGACGAGACAGCCTACAGGGAGGAGGTGAGGGCCCTGGGAGAGTGGTGCCAGGAAAATAACCTCTCACTCAACGTCAACAAAACAAAGGAGCTGATCGTGGACTTCAGGAAACAGCAGAGGGAGCACGCCCCTATCCACATCGACAGGACCGCAGTGGAGAAGGTGGAAAGCTTAAAGTTCCTCGGCGTACACATCACTGACGATCCAAAATGGTCCACCCACACAGACAGTGTGGCGAAGAAGGCGCAACAGCGCCTCTTCAACCTCAGGAGGCTGAAGAAATTTGGCTTGAGAGCATCCTGTCGGGCTGTATCACCGCCTGGTACAGCAACTGCACCGCCCGCAACCGCAGGGCTCTCCAGAGGGTGGTGCGGTCTGCCCAACGCATCACCAGGGGCAAACTACCTGCCCTCCAGGACATTTACAGCACCCGATGTCACAGGAAGGCCAAAAAGATCATCAAGGACATCAACCACCCGAGTCATGGCCGGTTCATCCCGCTATCATCCAGAAGGCGAGGTCAGTATAGGTGCATCAAAGCTGGGACCGAGAGACTGTTAACCATCAGACTGTTAACCTCTATGGGATCGGTGTCCCGTATACGGGACGGTTGAGCTAACGTGATTAGCATGACTGTTGTAAGTAACAGCAAACTTCCAGGACATAGACATGTCTTATATGGGCAGAAAGATTAAATTCTTGTTAATCTAACTGCACTGTCCAATTTACAGTAGCTATTACAGTGAAAAAATACATTCAGTAATCTTGCTCTGATTTGTCATCCTAAGGGTCCCAGAGATAAAATGTAGCATAGTTTTGTTTGATAAAATTCATTTTTATATTCAAATGTAGGAACTGTGTTCTACAGTTTGAACCCCTGCTGTCTCTGGCTCCACACCCACCCCGCCCGGCCATCTAAATGTGTGCAAGTTAGTGTATAACCTAATGATCCATCATGTATGACATTCCTGGGAGTGTGTAAACTTACAAAAATGATATGCTAATACAAAATGTATGTCCTCTATAGTTATGTACTTGAAAATTTATCAATTCGGCACATTTGGGCAGACTTGATACAAAATAGTCCAGTATTGCAACGCTTCACTGGATCAATCTGAAACTTTGCACACACACTGCTCCCATCTAGTGGCCAAAATCTAAATTGCGCCTAAACTGCAATATTATATTTAAATTTTAGTCATTTAGCAGACGCTCTTATCCAGAGCGACTTACAGTTAGTGAGTGCATACATTTTCATACTGTGGCCTCTCTCTTGCATTTCAAAGATGGAACAAAAAAATTAATAGAAAACGCATATTTTTTGGTTTCATATTCTCCTACATTAATTTCAGATTTCCACAAACTTCAAAGTGTTTCCATTGAAATGGTATCAAGAATATGCATACCTTGCTTCAGGTCCTGAGCTACAGGCAGTTAGATTTGGGTATGTAATTCTAGGCGACAATTTAAAAAAAGGGTCCAATCCTTAAGAGGTTAAATAGCCATCACTAGCCGGCTTCCACCTGGTTACGCAACCCTGCACCTTAGAGGCTGCTGCCCTATATATAGACTTGGAATCACTGGCCATTTTAATAATGGAACACTAGTCACATTAATCATGTTTACATATTGCTTTACTCATCTCATATGTATATACTGTATTGTATTCTACTGTATTTTAGTCAATGCCACTCCGACATTGCTCGATCTAATATTTATATATTTCTTAATTCCATTCTTTTACTTTTAGATGTGTGTATTGTTGTGAATTGTTAGATACTACTGCACTGTTGGAGCTAGGAACACAAGCATTTCGCTACATCCGCAATAACTTCTGCTAAATATGTGTTTGTGACCAATAAAATTGGATTTGAGTTCCTGGGTGTCAGGAAAAAAGCTCTCAGGGCTACAGCCGCCATTGGTAGCAATGGATCCCCCAGAGACCTTCTTTCCCTCTGTTTCCCATGCAGTCCCCGGGTGAGTCCGAAATGGCACCCTATTTCCTTTATAGTCCACTACTTTTGACCAGGGCCTTGATCAAATGTAGTGCACTATAGGGTACAATTTCAGACACAGTCCTAATCCTGATTCCTCCCACTACAGGATCGGTACATCCGAACATCACACCTGGTGATGGGTTCTATGTTGCAGTGCTGCTGATTCATACTGGGGCCCCAGAGGGAGTATAAATGATCACCACCCAACCCCCCCTACCCAGCCCATCCCAGCCCAGCCCTGGGACACTCCACACAGCAGCACTGACTCCAGCAAGGTCAGTGAGTGCAGCACAGCACACTGACTGGGACTAACACACCCTCATATGCACACCCAGAGGCTTGTATTTAGAGAGTTGAGCAAACTTTTGTAACTTTGAATAATATTCTAATTCTAGACAGTTACATAGCATTAAATATTCCCCGCTAACAATACTAAAGAAAAAAAACGTCCGCAACTCTGGTATGCTCCCATGGTGATTTAATCAGATGCCCCAAAAAATTTTTTTCGCTAACATGGTTGCCAGAAAGAATGTTGTGATGTCATGTAAATGCATCATCATGCAGAAACCTCAATGGCCCAAATCTCTAAATACATGGCTCTGTGCCCACCTAACCTCTGTTTATTCCACTCCCTCTCTCCCTCCCATTCTTTCAGTCTGGAAGATGTCAATGCTCTTAGTAGGGCATTGGAATTATACAGCTTTCACTCAGGAATACTTCTGAAAGTATTCACACCCCTTGACTTTTCCAAAATGTTGTTGTGTTACAGCCGAAATTTAAAATGGATTAAATAGAGATTGTGTGTCACTGGTCTACACACACACACACACACAACACCCCATAATGTCAAAGTGGAATTATGTTTTTATTTTTTTTAAACAAATTAATTAAAAATGAAGAGCTGAAATGTCTTGAGTCAATAAGTATTCAACCCCTTTGTTATGGCTTGCCTAATTAACTACAGTGGTACAATTCACATAAGTTGCATGGAGTCACAGTGTGCAATAATAGTGTTTAACATGATTTTTCAATAACTACCTCATCTCAGTACCAGATTGCAGTTTTACTTTAGTGCCTTATTTCAAACAGGATGCATGTTTCGGAATATTTTTATTCTGTACACGCTTCCTTTTCACTCTGTCATTTAGTTTAGTATTGTGGAGTAACTACAATGTTGTTGATCCATCCTCAGTTCTCCTATTATAGCCATTCAACTCTAACTGTTTTAAAGTCACCATTGGCCTCATGGTGAAATCCCTGAGTGGTTTTCTTTCTCTCCGGCAACTGAGTTAGGAAGGACGCTTGTATCTTTGTAGTGACTGGGTGTATTGATACACAATCCAAAGTTTAATTAATAACTTCACCAGCCCATCTACCAATACATTTACATTTACATTTACATTTACGTCATTTAGCAGACGCTCTTATCCAGAGCGACTTACAAATAGGTGCATTTACCTTATAGCCAGTGGGATCACCACTTTACAATGTTTTTTTGTTGTTGTTTTTTGTCTTTTTATTTTTTTAAATTATTTTTTATTTTTGGGGGGTTGGGGTAAGGGGGGGGGGGTAGAAGGATTACTTTATCCTATCCCAATAGGTGCCCTTCTTTGCCAGGCATGGGAAATCTTCCCTGGTCTTTGTGGTTGAATCTGTGTTTAAAATTCACTGCTCGACTGACAGACCTTACAGATAATTGTACGTGTGGGGTACAGAGATGAGGTAGTCATTCAAAAATCATATTAAAACACCATTATTGCACACAGAGTGAGTCCATTAAACTTGTGACTTGCTAAGCAATTGTTTACTCCTGAACTTATTTAGGTTTGCCATAAAAAGGGGTTGAATACTTATTCACTCAAGACATCAGCTTTTAATTTTTTTATTATTGTTTGTAAACATTTCTAAAAATATAATTCCACTTTGACATTATGAGGTATTGTGTGTAGGTCGGTGACAAAAATAATCTCAATTTCATCCATTTTAAATTCAGGATGTAAAAACAAATTGTGAAGGCACTGTATTATAGTGTACATACTATTTGTCCAGGCCAATGCAGGGGATGCCAGAGTAAGCAGCATACACAGCTGAATTCCTCCCTCTCTCATTATACTGTATGTGTGTGTCCACTGAAAGCCCTATGGCAGTTATGTCCACATTCCTTTACTGATGCCAGCACACTGCGCAAAGTCCTACGACAGCTGAGAATGCAAAGGCTACATTGGCTTGAAGTGACGCTGTACTGCAACACTACCTTCTTGCTGAATTAACCTACCAACGCATGAACACACACGTGCCCACAGACAGATGCAATCACACTCACAAAAATACTGCAAAACAAAGAACACTTAATATCACAGGAAATTGACCAAAACACACATTAAGAAATCCCTAGGCTGGACAAAGTGTTATGTACTATAAAAAGCACAAACCAGCAACTATTTACTCCAAGGGCAAACATGTAGGAAAACAATGCCATCCTCTGCAGGTCAATAGTGTCTATTTAAAGCCACTCACCTCATGTTTGGTTTCAGTTTGGGAGATACGTTTGCTATAATAGCATCCTTATGCTTCATTTACATTAACAGGACTAAGCATCCCCACTCACTTATTCTATCCCTAGTGCCTACACTACAAACATTAGGCACATTTACTAATCTTTAAAAAGAATGGACAGATTTTCATGCAGAGCTCATCTCTCCAAATTGCCTTCTTCCCTCACTCCTGTCTTCTCTCTCTCCCCCTCTCTCCCTCCCTCTCCTCTCTCTCGCTCTCTCTCTCTCTCTCTGTCTCTCTGTCCCTCCTCTCCTCTCCTCTCCTCTCTCTCTCTCCTGTCCTCTCCTGTCCTCTCCTGTCCTCTCCACTCTCCCCTTGCTGACACTGCATCTCTCTGAAAACCGATCGCCCCGTTAGCTCTCCTCCCTGTCCTCTCTCCCTCTCTCTGCCCATCTCCTTCCTGGCCATGATGGGGCTATTCTCATGTCTAATCGCTTTCACCTTTCACTATCATTGAATCATCATCACTGGAGCTTCATCAGAGAATCAAATTACAAGTCCAGTGATATACCGTATACAGAAATACAAGAACAGTATAGCGGCAAGAGCACTGCGGAAAATATGATAATTAAGCAATAAAGCCAGAGGGGGTGTGGTATATGGCCAATATACTAAGGCTAAGGGCTGTTGGGCTAATTGCAGCATTACCGCAAAAATGGAAGAGGCAAGTGGAAGGGGGAGAAAGTAAGGAACTTGTCTGTCGGCTCTGAATTTGTGATAAATAAAATAAAAAGTATACCAGCTTAATTTAAGGACCAAAAAATTGATAGCTGTGCTATATCGATTGCAAAATATACTGAACAAAAATATAATAATAATAATAATAATAACGTGAAGTGTTGGTCCCATGTTTCATGAGATGAAATAAAAGATCCAAGAAATGTTCCATACACATAAAAAGCTTATTTCTCTCATATTTTTAACACAAAAAGTGAGCATTTCTCCTTTGCCAAGATAATCCATCCACCTGACAGGTGTGGCATATCAAGAAGCTGACTAAACAGCATGATCATTACACAGGTGCACCTTGTGCTGGGGACAATAAAAGGCCACTCTAAAATGTGCAGTTTTGTCACAGATGTCTCAAGTTTTGAGGGAGCGTGCAATTGGCATGCTTACTGCAGGAATGTCCACCAGAGCTGTTGCCAGAGAATTGAATGTTAATTTCTCTACCATAAATCGTTTTAGATAATTTGGCAGTATGTCCAACCGGCATCACAACCACAGACCACGTTTACCACACCAGCCCAGGACCTCCACACTGGCTTCTTCACCTGCGGGATCGTCTGAGACCAGCCACCCGGACAGCTGATGAAACTGAGGAGTATTTGTATGTAATAAAGCCCTTTTGTGGTAAAACATTTTTTATTCTGATTGGCTGTTCATGGGCCTGGGAGGACATAGGTCCACCCACTGGGGAGCCAGGCCCACCCATGGCAGCGCCCTTACCCAGTCATGTGAAATCCATAGATTAGGGCCTTATGATTTTATTTCAATTGACTGATTTCCTTATATGAACTGTAACTCTATAAAATCGTTGAAATTGTTGCATTTTGCCTTTATATTTTTGTTCAGTTTAGATGGGAAGAGATTTTTGATGTACTGATTCCATGGAACATGGTTTATGAACTGATACGTTTTGAATACAGCTTCGTTTTGTGTAAGTTTTTAAATGTAAATTATAATAAAAAATTCCTAGCAACCAATATGATGTTATATATATGGGGGTTACAACCATCCCAGCCCTGCAGATTTTCCTGAGAAGACAGAATCATTATATCATTTGTTTTGGTACTGTCCATATGTAGCTTGTTTTTGGTTGCAGGTTCAGGAATGGCTGAAGAATTGCAACATTTACCTGGAGCTAACTCTGCAAATAGCACTGCTGGGTGATTTAAAACGTCATAGTCAAATCAATCAATAATATAATAATACTCTTAGCAAACTCAGCAAAAAAAGAAACGTCCTCTCACTGTCAACTGCGTTTATTTTCCGCAAACTTAACATGTGTAAATATTTGTATGAACATAATAAGATTCAACAACAGACATAAACTGAACAAGTTCCACAGACATGTGACTAACAGAAATGGAATAATGTGTCCCTGAACAAAAGGGGGGGTCAAAATCAAACGTAAACAGTCAGTACCTGGTGTGGCCACCAGCTGCATTAAGTACTGCAGTGCATCTCCTCCTCATGGACTGCACCAGATTTGCCAGTTATTGCTGTGAGATGTTACCCCACTATTCCACCAAGGCACCTGCAAATTCCCAGACATTTCTGGGGGGAATGGCCCTAGCCCTCACCCTCCGATCCAACAGGTCCCAGACGTGCTCAATGGGATTGAGATCCGTGCACTTCGCTGGCCATGGCAAAACACTGACATTCCTGTCTTGTAGGAAATCACGCACAGAACGAGCAGTATGGCTGGTGGCATTGTCATGCTGGATGGTCATGTCAGGATGAGCCTGCAGGAAGGGTACCACATGAGGGAGGAGGATGTCTTCCCTGTAACGCACAGCTTTGAGATTGCCTGCAATGACAACAAGCTCAGTCCGATGATGCTGTGACACACTGCCCCAGACCATGACGGACCCTCCACCTCCAAATCGATCCCGCTCCAGAGTACAGGCCTCGGTGTAACGCTCATTCCTTTGACGATAAACGCGAATCCGACCATCACCCCTGGTGAGACAAAACCGCGACTTGTCAGTGAAGAGCACGTTTTGCCAGTCCTGTCTGGTCCAGCAACGGTGGGTTTGTGTCCATAGGCGACGTTGTTGCCGGTGATGTCTGGTGAGGACCTGCCTTACAACAGGCCTACAAGCCCTCAGTCCAGCCTCTCTCAGCCTATTGCGGACAGTCTGAGCACTGATGGAGGGATTGTGCGTTCCTGGTGTAACTCAGGCAGTTGTTGTTGCCATCCTGTACCTGTCCCGCAGGTGTGATGCTCGGATGTACCGATCCTGTGCAGGTGTTGTTACACGTGGTCTGCCACTGCGAGGACGATCAGCTGTCCATCCTGTCTCCCTGTAGCGCTGTCTTAGGCGTCTTACAGTACGGACATAGCAATTTATTGCCCTGGTCACATCTGCAGTCCTCATGCCTCCTTGCAGCATGCCTAAGGCACGTTCACGCAGATGAGCAGGGACCCTGGGCATCTTTCTTTTGGTGTTTTTCAGAGTCAGTAGAAAGACCTCTTTAGTGTCCTAAGTTTTCATAACTGTGACCTTAATTGCCTACCGTCTGTAAGCTGTTAGTGTCTTAACGACCTTTTCCACACGTGCATGTTCATTAATTGTTTATGGTTCATTGAACAAGCATGGGAAAGCATGTTGCAACCCTTTACAATGAAGATCTGTGAAGTTATTTGATTTTTACTAATCATCTTTGAAAGACAGGGTCCTGTGAAAGGGACGTTTCTTTTTTTGCTGAGTTTAAAAAGATTCAGAACTGTGAAATATCACCGCACAGTTAAAATATATGGTAAATAGACATTTAAACTGGATGGTGTTCAGAGACAGATGGGATGGGTTGAGGGTAGCTGAAGGATGGGACTAAAAACAAACAAAAATAACTATTGTAAAATATATTGTATCCGTAAAATGTATATAGCATGTACAGTGTAGTCGGAAAGTATTCAGACACCTTGACTTTTTTTCCACATTATTAAGTTACAGCCTTTTTCTAAAACGGATTAAATTGTTTTTTTCCCCTCATCAATATTTTACATTTACATTTTAGTCATTTAGCAGATGCTCTTATCCAGAGCGACTTACAGGAGCAATTAGGGTTAAGTGCATTGCTCAAGGGCACCGACAGATTTTTCACCTAGTCGGCTCGGGGATTAGAACCAGCGACCTTTCGGTTACTGGCACAACGCTCTTAACCACTAAGCTACCTGCCGCTCTACACACAATACCCTATAATGACAAAGTGAAAACAAGTTTATAAATGTTTTGCAAATTAATAAAAAATTAAAAACAGAAATACCTTACTTCAATAAGTATTCAGACCCTTTGCTATGAGACTCGAAATTGAGCTCAGGTGCATCCTGTTTCCATTGATCATCCTTGAGATGTTTCTACAACTTGATTGGAGTCCACCTGTGTTAAATTCAATTGATTGGACATGATTTGGAAAGGCACAAACCTGTCTATATAAGGTCCCACAGTTGACAGTACATGTCAGAGCAAAAACCAAGCCATGAGGTCGAAGGAATTGTCCGTAAAGCTCCAAGACCGGATTGTGTTGAGGCACAGATCTGGGGAAGGGTACAAAAAAAATTCTGCAGCATTGAAGGTCCCCAAGAACACAGTGACCTCCATCATTCTTAAATGGAAGAAGTTTGGAACCACCAAGACACTTCCTAGAGCTGGCCGCCCGGCCAAACTGAGCAATCAGGGGGAGAAGGGCCTTGGTCAGGGAGGTGACCAAGAACCCGATGGTCACTCTGACAGAGCTCCAAAGTTCCTCTGTGAAAATGGGAGAAACTTCCAGAAGGACAACCATATCTGCAGCACTCCACCAATCTGAGTTGCCAGACGGAAGCCACTCCTCAGTAAAAAGCACGACAGCCCGCTTGGAGTTTGCCAAAAGGCACCTAAAGGACTCTCAGACCATGAGAAACAAGATTCTCTGGTCTGATGAAACCCAAGATTGAACTCTTTGGACTGAATGCCAAGCGTCACGTCTGGAGGAAACCTGGCACCATCCCTACGGTGAAGCATGGTGGTGGCAGCATCATCCTGTGGGGATGTTTTTCAGCGGCAGGGAGACTAATCAGGATCGAGGGAAAGATGAACGGAGCAAAGTACAGAGAGATCCTTGATGAAAACCTGCTCCAGAGCCCTCAGGACCTCAGACTGTGGCGAAGGTTCACCTTCCAACAGGACAATGACCCTAAGCAAACAGCCAAGACAATGCAGGAGTGGCTTCGGGACAAGTCTCTGAATGTCCTTGAGTGGCCCAGCCAGAGCCTGGACTTGAACCCTATCGAACATCTCTGGAAAGACCTGAAAATAGCTGTGCAGCGACACTCCCCATCCAACCTGACAGAGCTTGAGAGGATCTGCAGGGATGAATGGGAGAAACTCCCCAAATACAGGTGTGCCAAGCTTGTAGCGTCATACCCAAGAAGACTCGAGGCTGTAATCGCTTCAACAAAGTACTGAGTAGACTGTAACTACCAATTGGATATCACAAAAATAAATGTTTGCAAATGTATTTAAAAAAATGTAAATGTGATATTTCAGTTTGGAGTTTTTTATACATTTCAAAACATTTTTTTCTTCTTCTAGTTTTTCTCCCCAATTCCGGGATATCCAATTAGTAGTTACAGTCTTGTCCCATCACTGCAACTCCCGTACTGACTCGGGAGAGGCGAAGGTCGAGAGCCATGCGTCCTCCGAAACACGACCCTGCCAAGCCGCTCAGCGTGCATGCGCCCGGCCCGCCACAGGAGTCGCTAGAGCGCGATGGAACAAGGACATCCCGGCCGGCCAAACCCTTCCCTAACCCGGACGACGCTGGGCCAGTTGCACGCCGCTTCATGGGTCTCCCGGTCGCAGCCTGGGATCGAACCCGGTTCTGTAGTGATGCCTCAAGCACTGCGATACAGTGCCTTAGACCGCTCCGCCACTCGGGAGGCCCAAAATTTGCTAACATTTCTAAAAACCTGGTTTTGCTTTGTCATTATGGGATATTGTGTGTAGATTGATGAGTGGAAAAAACGATTTATTCAATTTTAGAATAAGGCTGTAACGTAACGTAACGTAACAAAATGTGGAAAAAGGCAAGGGGTCTGAATACTTTCCGAATGCACTGTATATCATGGCTTTCAGCCAATCAACATCCAGGGCTCGAACAATCCTGTTTATAATCACCTTTTTAGCACTACAAAATAAATGGCCTGCACAGCCTATAAGACTGAAACATTTGAGAAGTTAGCAAAAACTTAGACTGAAATGGCACAGATGGTGTGTGGTCAATGAGTTGACAAGTACTGGATCCTTTTTCACTGAAATTGAACTGAATTTACAACACTGACAATTCCTGCTTTTTCAGTGACTGAAATGCAATCCAATGGCTGAAATGATGTGGAGAAGTGTACGTCACTGACCTGCACAGGCTCCTCTAGGACTCCACTGCAGATGGGGCACAGCAAGTCCTCATCCACTTCCCCCTGGAACCGGGTGACGTCGTAGCCCATGGCACATCACCGGAACCAACTACAACCTGCAACACAGGTGGGGCAATGGTTAGCTGACAGAGTACAGACAATCAAACATGACAACTTATGCCTACATGTCATGCATGTGCAGGATCAAAATCGACATGGAACATACTCACAGAAAAAAAGCTAATTACTCAACCATGTTTAAAATAATCAACCTATATGTGGCAGCAATTAGAGGATATGGCACTACAAATAATGGCTGTGTTACTTACAGTAAAAAGCTCTTCAACCAGTCTTGCATTACATAGTTAGCCTAGATTTGGTGTATTATCTTTTGCTCATTGCTAAAAAGGTGCAATATTGGACACCTGATACGCAGACAGGAATTATATTGCCTTTGTGTGCCTTTTCCTTTCCTTCCTGAAAAGGAAAGTGCTCCAATCCTCAGCTATAAAACATGGTAATATGAGTCTTTGCTGCTGGTGACCTTTTTGAACGCTGTGTGCTCTATGCACTGAAGCAGACCACCATAGTCCCTGTGCCCAAGGACACTAAGATAACCTGCCTAAATGACTACCGACCCGTAGCACTCACGTCTGTAGCCATGAAGTGCTTTGAAAGGCTGGTCATGGCTCACAACACCATTATCCCAGAAACCCTAGTCCCACTCCAATTTGCATACCGCCCCAACAGATCCACAGATGATGCAATCTCTATAGCACTCCACACTGCCCTTTCCCACCTGGACAAGAGGAACACCTACATGAGAATGCTATTCATTGACTACAGCTCAGCGTTCAACACCATAGTGCCCTCAAAGCTCATCACTAAGCTAAGGACCCTGGGACTAAACACCTCCCTCTGCAACTGGATCCTGGACTTCCTGACGGGCCGCCCCCAGGTGGTAAGGGTAGGTAACAACACATCTGCCACGCTGATCCTCAACACACTCAGGGGTGCGTGCTCAGTCCCCTCCTGTACTCCCTGTTCACCCATGACTGCATGGCCAGGCACGACTCAAACACCTTCATTAAGTTTGCAGATGACACAACAGTGGTAGGCCTGATCACCGACAACGATGAGACAGCCTATAGGGAGGAGGTCAGAGACCTGGCCGTGTGGTGCCAGGATAACAACCTCTCCCTCAACGTGATCAAGACAAAAGGAGATGATTGTGGACTACAGGAAAAAAAAGAGGACTGAGCACGCCCCCATTCTCATCGATGGGGCTGTAGTGGAACAGGTTGAGAGCTTCAAGTTCCTTGGTGTCCACATCACCAACAAACTATCATGGTCCAAACACACCACGACAGTCGTGAAGAGGGCACGACAAAGCCTATTCCCCCTCAGGAGACTGAAAACATTTGGCATGGGTCCTCAGATCCTCAAAAAGTTATACAGCTGCACCATCGAGAGCATCCTGACTGGTTGCATCACCGCCTGGTATGGCAACTGCTCGGCCTCCGACTGCAAGGCACTACAGAGGGTAGTACGTACGGCCCAGTACATCACTGGGGCCAAGCTTCCTGCCATCCAGGACCTCTATACCAGGCGGTGTCAGAGGAAGGCCCTCAAAATTGTCAAAGACCCCAGCCACCCTAGTCATAGACTGTTCTCTCTGTTACCGCACGGCAAGCGGTACCGGAGCGTCAAGTCTAGGTCCAAAAGGCTTCTGAACAGCTTCTACCCCCAAGCCATAAATCTCCTGAACAGCTAATCATGGCTACCCGGACAATTTGCACTGCCCCCCACCACCACACCCACCCCGTCCCCCTTTTTTACTCTGCTGCTACTCTGTTTATTATTTATGCTTAGTCACTTTAACTCTACCCACATGTACATATTACCTCAATTACCTTGACTAGCCGGTGCCCCCGCACATTGACTCTGCACCGGTACCCCCCTGTATATAGCCTCCCTACTGTTATTTTATTTACTGCTGCTCTTTAGTTATTTGCTTTAATTTTTTTTGCTTAACACTTTTTTATTTGTTTTACTTTGCATTGTTGGTTAAGGGCTTGTAAGTAAGCATTTCACTGTAATGTCTACACCCGTTGTATTCAGCGCATGTGGCAAATACAATTTGATTTGATTTGAAGTAAGGTCTGAATAAGCGAATACATTGCCTATTCAGCACAGTGTGGAAAGAACTACAATGAGCATTCTACACCACGTTACAAAAACAGGCATGTACTGCAATGGCATTGATGACCTTTTTAACAGTTTAAACTAGAGTGATGACTAGGGCTGTGGCGGTCATGAAATTGTGTCAGCCGGTGATCGTCAAGCAAATAACTGTCGGACTCACGGTAATTGACCGTTAATGACCATAAACACATTTAGCATCTCCTGGCATCCACACATAGCCTACAAGCCACTGATGCAGACCTTTTTAAAAAGTCTAATAAATCCATGTAATATAGCCTACACCTTCACAATAAATCCATTATTTATTTTAGACAGGTCTAAAGAAGCATGATATGAAGAAAATGTAGTCTATTTCAGAAGAACAGAATAGCATACTCTGAGTTGTCCTTATGTTAGGTCCTGATATGGCTATGCCAAATGGCTGTGGGCTACACTAGTTCATTTAGCAGACAAGATTTGCTCAGAATTCCGTGGCATTATTTTATAGTATGAAGAATACAATTGAACAAAGCTGAATAAAATAGAAAGGATATTTTCTCCAAACTATTTGAGGGAGTGCACACATGCAGCTATTCTGTGTTGAGCGATTAACAAATAAATAGGTATTCCTATATGCTTAATTTAGAGTTATTAATGTAACTTAAGTTGTTCTACAAACATTGGGCTATATGTTTTGATTTTTAATACATTGTAAGGCTGCCTGATGCGACTATAATGATGATTTGAAAAAAGTATCTTGAAAGGCATGAGCTCTGCTTTGTTTATTGTGCAGGCTGTACACACTTCATCAGTCTCTCATTCACAATTTGACAAGCACTTGATAATGCCTCGAATTTCACGGAGGCATCCCCTTTGTGGCCGTAATGCACCCTAAAAAAATCCATGCCTTTTGCGGTAAGTGGCCGTTGTGCCCTTCTCCCATCACGTGATTGGGTCTCTCTCACAGGCTACAAGTGACGACAGACACATCGGGGACGCAACTGCGCATGTCCTTATCCAATTTGAGGTGCATATTGAAGATATTGGAAGAACTGTCCACATTTACTTTGTCAGCCAACAAGATGAGCAGGCCTAACGAACAGCAAAAGCACTAGCCTATGTCAATCAACTATCCCCCATAGTACAAAGGTCAACCTATTCTATTCAATAAATAAATATTCCAAACATAGTCTGGGACAGTTGTGGGATGCAATAGATCCCAAATTAATACAACCACTAGCATCAAAAACAACTTTTTAACGCAATGTGGCTGACGCAACAGATCAGAACATTTAGGCTATTTCTTCACATTATAAGCGCAGCAATGCACACATGGCAGTAGGCTATAAGCATGAATGTTACATTAGCTGGAAAACACCATTATTAAAAGTGACAGTAAATGCGATTATGCATGTAATGCTTTTATTATACAGGTGCATTTTCATGGTGAAAATTATCTTCCCCAAACTTGAAACTCACACGCTGCTTATGTATGCCAGTTAGGCTCTAAACCCCTTGTAAAGCGGCTTAAATGTGCTTAATTTTAAGAAGTTATTTGGCCACTTTAGTTGTGATACAACCTTATCAAAACATATAGGCCTATGGGCTAGGCTACATGAGGTGTGCGACTATGATTCAAAAGAGTCACACAAAAAAAAGGCAGTTTCTTATGCTGGGCAACATTCACAAGTGATAATATATAATTCACAAGTGATAGGCTAATATTGTCACCCATTAGACTATTCTTGATTTAATCTTGTCTTTACATATACTAAATAATACAGTTGAAGTCGGAAGTTTACATACACCTTCGCCAAAAACATTTAAACTCAGTTTTTCACAATTCCTGACATTTAATCCTAGTAAAGATTCCCTGTCTTAGGTCAGTTAGGATCACCACTTTATTTTAAGAATGTGAAATGTCAAAATAATAGTAGAGAGAATGATTTATTTCAGCTTTTATTTCTTTCATCACATTCCCAGTTGGTCAGAAGATTACATACACTCAATTAGAATTTGGAAGCATTGCCTTTAAATTGTTTAACTTGGGTCAAACGCGTCGGGTAGCCTTCCACAAGTTTGTTAACAAGAAATTTGTGGAGTGGTTGAAAAACAAGTTTTAATGACTCCAACCTAAGTGTATGTAAACTTCCGACTTCAACTGTATATGTGTGAAATTTGTTTTGATTTAGAATGGACCATTATCATGCACCTGTCTCGAAACAGGGGCAGCGGGAAAAAATATGTCATCTATGCACTTAAATAGCGAATGGAGGACACTTTTCCCGTGGTTGATTTTCATGCCAGCCAGGTAGGCTATAATCCAGTTGTAAATATAAACAATGTGCTTAATATTAGGAAAGTTGAGAAATAAATATAGTAGCCCTAGCCTATAGAAAGCCAATGGGATCCTCGTCTTTTTAGTAGAGGCCATCACTCTGTTTTCTCACGCAATTGCATAGCCTATAGAAATGTTACACAACATGAGCTCATGGGCTCTAATGAAGTGTTTGATTAGATTTTCGAACACAATTGCATTGACGTCAGAGTGATTAGAGGGACAATAGAGTGCGGAGTACCAGGCAGTTAGCAATTTTGGCAGGCTACTAATGACCATCAGCAGCATCAGAGCTTGTAGAAGCTTTATTACCGTGACTAAATGACTCATGACTGCCGGTGTGGCGGTAATACGGTCACCGCAACAGCCCTAGTGATGACTTCAATATAAAAATCAGCCCACTTAGATGAGACGTCTTTCAGAAATACAAGCAAAGAGCTTGTCATAAATTAACACAATCTACAGCACACCCTCTCTCTGAGGTGATTTCATTTTGAGATAGCCATCTTGTTTATCAAGTGTCAAGACTAGTTATACAAGACACTTACCCACTACAGTGCAAGTGGGTTTTCTTTTTGTCCAAGACTAGTGGTAGTATGAACATTTATGGTGTGGATACTTCTTGGGTATCAGTGCACTTTGAAATAACTACCTGGCTCGGTCAAATGGTACATTGAGTTGGAGGATGGATTGCATTTGCCAGAAGATACAGAAGATGGCCCCGACAGACATGGCAGCTCTGCTTCTAGCTCCTAAGCAACTTTGCAGTATTTTGTTTTTTTGTGTGTTATTTCTTACATTATTAGCTCAGAACGTTTTTTTGTGTTATTACATACAGCCGGAAATAACTTTTGGATATCAGAGCGGTGGTAACTGACAAGCATTACGACCAGGAATACGACTTTCCCGAATTGGATCCTTTGTTCGTACCCCCCAGGACAATTGAGTCTCTGGACAATAAAGTAGACGAGCTCAGGGTGAGGATTTCCTTCCAGAGTGACATCAGGGATGTAACAGTTTCACGGAATCATGGCTCTCTCCGGATATACTATCCACATCCATACAGCCAGCTGGGTTCTCAGTACATAGTACAGACACGAATAAAGAACTCTACGGGAAGAAGAAAGGCGGTGGTGTATGTTTCATGATTAACTACTCATGGTGTGATTTTGATAACGTACATAAACTCAAGTCCTTTTGTTCATCCGACCTAGAATACCTCAATCAAATGCAGACCGTATTACCTCCCAAGAGAATTATCTTTGGTTATAGTCACAGCTGTGTATATTCCCCCTCAAGCCGATACCACGACGGCCCTCAAGGAACTACACTGGACTTTGTGCAAACTAGAAACCACATATCCTGAGGCCGCATTTATTGTAGCTGGGGATTATAACAAAGCAGATATGAGGAAAACGCCCCCGAAGTTCTAGAAACACATTGACTGTAGTACTCGCGCTGCTAAAATGTTCAACCACTGTTACTCCCCCTTCCGGGATGCCTACAAGGCCATCCCTTCAGCAAATCAGATCAAGACTCCATTTTGCTGCTCCCTTCCTATTGGCAGAAACTCAAAACAGGAAGTACCTGTGCTAAGGTCTATTCAACGCTGGTCTGACCAATCTGAATCCATGCTTCAAGATTGGTTTGATCACACGGACTGGGATATGTTCCGGGTTGCCTCTGAGAATAACATTGACGTATACACGGACACTGAGTTCATCAGGAAGTATATAGGGGATGTTGTTCCCACTGTGACTATTAAAACCTACTCAAACCAGAAAACATGGATAGATGGCAGAATTCGCACAAAATTGAAAGTGCGAACCACCGCATTTAACCATGGCAAGGTGACTGGGAATATGGTTGAATACAAATATGGAATGCCTTCCCTCCGTAAGGCAATCAAACAGGCAAAACGTCAGTACAGAGACAAAGTGGATTGGCAATTCAACGGCTCAGACACGAGACGTATGTGGCAGGGTCTACAGACAATCACGGATTACAAAGGGAAAACCAGCCACGTCGCGGACACCGACGTCTTGCTCCCGGACAAGGTAAACACCTTCTTCGCCTGCTTTGAGGATAACACAGTGCCACTGAAGCGGCCCGCTCCCAAGGACTGTAGGCTCTTCTTCTCCGTGGCCGACGTGAGTAAGACATTATTTATATACTGTATTCTATTCTACTGTATTTTAGTCAATGCCACTCCGACATTGCTCGTCCTAATATTTATATATTTCTTAATTCCATTATTTTACGTGTGTACTGCTGTGAATTGTTAGATACTACTGCACTGTTGGAGCTAGGAACACAAGCATTTCGCTACACCCGCAATAACATCTGCTAAATATGTGTATGTGACCAATACAATTTGATTTGAAGATACTGACCCTAACGTTACGCTCGTTTACACTGAGATGTAACCAATCATGGTTACATTAAGACACCGTGGTGCCCACGCGAGACATGGGTCGGAAAACGTACCTCAGTGCAGGGATGGGATATGCCACTGTACTCCAAATGTTACCTTTATCCACACTGCTTCATCGAGAAGATTGAAATACTGCTAGTTTAAGGGAAACTGCCCTTTTTGTCCTCATGCTAGTTAGCAGTGGGCAACGCAGCCATTTTGCAATGGCAGTGTCAGCTAATGGGCCTTGCCATCTGGAATCCTTGGGACGTCCCTACATCATTGAAGTTGAAATTTAAAATGGTCAGGGTAGTGGTTAAGGTTTAGGGTAGGGACGTCCCAAGGATCCCAGATAGCACTAACCATTCCATAATGGCTGAGGTGGCTACTTGCTAGCTAGCATGACGACGAAAAGGGCAGTTTTCCGGGAAAACAAGCAGTATTTCAATCTTCTCGATGGAGCAGTGTGGCTAAAGATACAATTTGGAGTACAGTGGCATACAGTGCCTTCAGAAAGAATTCCCACCCCTTGACTTTTCCCACATTTTGTTGTGTTACAGCCTGAATTCAAAATGTATTAAAGTGAGATTTTTTTGTCACTGGTCTACAAACAATACCCCATAATGTCAAAGGTGAATTGTTTTTTCGAATTTTTTACAAATTAATAACATAATGAAACACTGAAATGTATGTATTGAACCCCTTTGATATGGCAAGCTTAACTAAGTTCAGGAGTAAAAATGTGCTTAACAAGTCACATAAGTTGCATGGACTCACTGTGTGGAATAATAGTGTATTTTTGAAGGACTACCTCATCTCATCACACATACAATTATCTGTAAGGTCCCTCAGTCGAGCAGTGAATTTCAAACACAGATTCAACCAAAGACCAGGGAGGTTTTCCAATGCCTCGGAAAGAAGGGCACCTATTTGAAGATGGGTAAAAAATAAAAATAAATAAAGCAGCAGACCTTGAATATCCTTTTGAGCCTGGTGAAGTTATTAATTACACTTTGGATGGTGTATCAATACAGCCAGTCACTACAAAGATACAGTCGTCCTTCCTAACTCAGTTGCCGGAGAGGAAGGAAACAGCTCAGGGATTTCACAATGAGGCCAGTGGTGACTTTAAAGCAGTTACAGAGTTGAATGGCTGTGATACGAAAAAATGGAGGATGGCTCAACAACGTAGTTGCTCCAAAATACTAACCAAATTGACAAAGCGAAATGGAAGCCTATACAGAATAGAAAATATTCCAAGACATGCATCCTGTTTGCAACACTAAAGTAATACTGCAAAAAAAAGTGCACTTCTTGTCCCGAATACAAAGTGTTATGTTTGAGGCAAATCCAACACGTCACATTATTGAGTACCACTCAGAGAATAATATAGACAGTATTTCCAAGCATAGTGGTGGCTGCTTCATGTTATGGGTATGCTTGTAATCGTTAAGGCCTGGGGAGTTTTTCAGGATAATAAAATTAACGGAATGGAGCTAAGCACAGGCAAAATCCTAGAGGAAAACCTGGTTCAGTCTGCTTTTTACCAGACACTGGGAGATGAATTCACCTTTCAGCAGGAAAATAACCTAAAACACAAGGCCAAATCTACACAGTGAATGTTTCTGAGTGGCCGAGTTACAGCTCTGACATAAATCTACTTGAAAATCTATGGCAAGACCTAAAAACGATTGTCTAGCAATGATCAACAACCAATTTGACAGAGCTTAACATAATTTTGAAAAGAATAAATGGGCAAATGTTGCACAATCCAGGTGTGGGAAGTGCTTAGAGACTCACGCAGAAATACTCACAGCTGTAATCGCTGCCAAAGGTACTCCTACAAAGTATTGACTCAGGGGTGTGAATACTTATGTAAATTAGATATTTCTATATTTCATTTTTTATAAATTTGCAAACATGTTTTCACTTTGTCATTATGGGGTATTGTGTGTGAATGGGTGACAGAAAAAAGTATATTTAATCAATTTTGAATTCGGGCTGTAACAACAAAATGTGGAATAAGTCAAGGGGTATGAATACTTTCTGAAGGCACTGTATCCCATCCTTGCATTCAGGTACGTCGTCTTACCCATACCTTGCGCCGGCTCCACGGTGTCTTAATGTAACCATGGTTGCGTTCCGACCCCAGCGCAGCTGTGTAAACAAGCGTAACGGTAGGGTCGGTATCTTCTGGCAAGGATTGCATAGGCAAGTATAAAGCCCAACATCCTCAATGAATATGGATGTTATACATGAACTGAAACACTGGCTTTCTAGTAATCAATGATATGAAATAGTATCAGATCTGTGTCTCTCCATGTGTGCATGCCTGTCCTCTTGCTACAGTTTATACACCAGATAATGTGATATAACCAAAGATTTTTGGTGTCCATTACTGGATGTTACATAGATTCTTCAACTAACCTGGCATAGGCAGTGCCTCCATAAGGCTAAGGGAACCTAAGCTTTCCCTAAAGTAAATGTAATTAAATTGCAAAACTTATATAGCCTAATTAGCTTACTCCTGTCTATACAGAAATAAATCATATCATTCAAAATAAGCTACTACACCAGAACATATGATTTGGCCACAGAGGATCATTAGCTTCTACTTAAAGTAGTGGATTGTTTTAAACCGCATAGCCTACAGTCGGAAGGGCCCGTAATTTGGGCAGCGAACGCGCAGCAAATAGATGATTGTTGAGTTGCAACTTTCAGTGAAAAGCAGAGAGACCCAGCCAGGCATAATCGCAATATTTAAAAATACAAATCACAGAAAAACAGATTGGAAAGCAAATTGCTATTGCTGTAAAGAGAAGGCAATGAAAAGACTCCAATCTGTCTTTTAGTTATCAAAATTCTGAACTTAATTGAGCGAACAGTAGCCTACCTCATTGGCACCAGTGGAGCTGCATATTCACTGTCTTTATCATTAGGTCAGTATCACTTGTTTGTTTTTGGACAATAATTTCCTCCTTCAGGTTAGATGGTCATCATATTGTATTTGTCTCCCCTTTTCGTAGGCCTATTGGATAAGACAACGTTGTTTTTATTGATCTGTTTGTCAGTGTCAGCAGAGTAGGCTACCCTATAATTTTTGTCATATTAAAAAAGATTCTGCTAATGTCTCCAGTCATATAAAGTGTAGTAAAATTGCATGAAGTGTTTATAAAAGACCAACATTTTCCTGTGCAAAGAAAGGAGAAGAAATGCATCTGATGTAGCCTATAGCCTAAGTCTACTCTACGCCACTACGCGCTGCATTGAACAGTATGATTTGCAAACAGTGATTGAGTTATATTATTAGCCTAAATTATGACTATAAAATGTAATCATCACACATTACATAAGTCTGCAAATACGAGGATAATTGGAATGCTTTATTATAAAAGGTGTATTTTTATGGTGAAAAATAGCTTACCCAAACTTGAAACCCACATGTTGCCTATGTAACCTGGTATTGGTGATACTCTCTTGAGTCTCGATTCGGGAAAACAGTTATCTTATAAATTTGGAGATTTAATACTTTCCGAGTCGTCTCTGGTGTTTGTAGAACCACCTGCAACTGTACACACACATTTATAAGATAACTGTTTTCCAGAATCAAGAACGAAGAGAGTATCACCAATACCAGGTTAGTTGAAGAATCAATGGCGTAGGCTTGAATAGGGCTTTCCTCTAATGTCCAGTAATGGACACCAAAAATCTTTGGTTATATAGCCTAACATTATCCGGTGTACAAACAGCAATTTGACCTCAATGTCCACTCACCGGTGTCTTTCCTTCCTTGGGCCAGAATCCTCAGCCCTCCTCTTCATTGAAAATATGGACCACAGACCGCAGGGGCAGAGTTTTGGGAAGGAGAGAGAAGCAACCTGGGGCCAGGGTAATGATGTCCTCGGGAAAATGCATCTGGGGAAAACAGTAACGTTATGCAATGTTGTTACTTTTTCTTTAATTTACTTAGACAGTTTACGATATGATTAGCAATCGGTGGAGGCTCCGAGGAGGAGGAAGGTGAGGACCATCCTCCTCAGTGAATTTCATAAAAATAAAAACAGTAAAACATTAAAAGAGGTATCATTTTTAGATAAAACTATACTAAATATATTCACGTCACCAAATAATTGATTAAAACAATGTTTGCAATGAAGGTCTACAGTAGCCTCAACAGCACTCTGTAGGGTAGCACCATGGTGTAGCCAGAGGACAGCTAGTTTCTTTCCTCCTCTGGGCACATTGACTTCAATACAAAACCTAGGAGGCTCATGGTTCTCACCCCCTTCCAATGACTTACAGTAATTATGACAACTTCCGGAGGACGTCCTACAACCTATCAGAGCTCTTGCAGCATGAACTGACATTTTGTCAAAGGATCAGAGAATGAATCTAGTACTGAAAGCATAAGCTAAAGCTAGCTAGCACTGCAGTGCATAAAATGTGGTGAGCAGTTGACTCAAAGAGATAGAATTACAAATTTCTTAAAAAAGGAAGGAGAAGCAAGAGGGAGAGAGCTAGCTATATTTCATAGTATTTTCTTTACTTTCACTTACTTAGCTAGCTAGTTTAGCCTACTCAAACACCCAGCTCAAACTGAGAGGGATGCTATGTTAGCTAGCTGGCTATCCAGCACTGGAACTCTTCAAAGTCAAGGTAAGCTTTTGGTTTTATTAATTTATTGCCACCGGGGCCTGCAGATGTAACTGCTAAACTGCTTGTTGACTGTACACTGTCCTGCATGATTGTAGCGGGTTTACTAATGTGTTAGTTCTAGTAGCTATGTTGACTATGACGTCAGATAATATGGTAACAACGATGTAGGCGGTGTGTAGCGGTTGTGATATGAAGGTTTGGCTTGGAAAGATTTTTTGCCTGGTCACAGACAGCTGATGTGTTGTGCACTGAAGTCCACAAATGACGGGAAAAGGTGAGAGGAGGAGAACGCGTAGATGCGAGAAGGAATTGCAAAGTGACCATGCTGTTTGTATGTGGCTGCTATGAAAGTGAACTGAGTTTGCCTGTTCTCAGTGGTGTATTCATTCAGCCAATTCTGTTGAAAAACGTTTCTTAAAAACGGAAGCAAACGAACATACCTGAATTTGTCCAATAGAAACTCGTTTGCAACTTTTGGCCTAATTACACCCTAGATCAGCTAGATGCACACAACAGTGTGCAAGGCGGTATTGAATGTGTCACTGTCACCTTGATTACTAAAAATTATCTCGACTTAAGTTGTAAACTTTCATTCATAGGCTAGGGTGTAGCAACCTCATGATTGGTATAGGGAAAATTCGAGTATAATAATAATAATATGCCATTTAGCAGACACTTTTATCCAAAGCGACTTAGTCATGCGTGCATACATTTTTTTTTTTTTGTGTATGGGTGGTCCCGGGGATCGAACCCACTACCTTGGCGTTACAAGCGCCGTGCTCTACCAGCTGAGCTACAGAGGACCACGATCATGTAGTAGCCCAAACCTATCGACGTTACATTGAGCTGGGTGAATGGAATATGAATGGCAGTCATCCAATATGCTGTAATAGATATAAGGCCATGCTCATAAAAACAATTATCGTCCTCCCTCATCATAAACGGCACCGACCGCCACTGTGTACTGTAGCAATGCTAACGTTAGTTAGCTACGGAAACACGGAAATCATCATTGCCGTTTCAAAATGGAATCCCGGCCGTAGGTATGTGGCTGGCTAGCTAACTATCAAACAGTAGTCAGCTGCAAACAGAGGAAAGATTAATGATGGATACCGATCAAAAAATCTGACAGACAGCTTGCTAATGTACAAGCAAGCTAGCCACAGCTAACTACGCAAGTGACGTGAGCTAACATTCGCCTACAGTAACGTTAGCTAGCTACTATAGCTAGCTGGCACAAGCTGGAATCACACAGGAAAACCAGCAGATAGAGAGCAACGTTAGTGATATGTCGTCGAACTGGGTAACGATACCTGTTGATATGACAATCAATGGTTACATTGTCTTTTAAATTACGTTTGGGTTAGCATGCCAGCACGATATCCATTTTTTCTTCATTCCTGATTCCACGTCCAGCCCTAGCCACTGCCGCTATGCAACCAATTTGTAAAATCGTTGATAGACAGTTGACTCAACCTATCTTCGGTACGAGTAGTGTCGCTTCTCAGATAAAGGACCTATCACATGATTCTCTCTAAAGCGCATCCCATATAGTCCATTGTCATTGGACACAATTTTGATTGACACTACATTTGACCAACAGAATGCCCGCCACTACAGGACTGACCCTCACAAAACAAATAAACAGTAGCTAGCTCTTTTACAAACAGGAAAACAATACTTATTTTTTAACTGACTTGTTCCATGGCTTAAAATCTATTATACCGGACAAATCAGCTGTGGACGACAATACACACTGTTGAGGTAATGAAATGTGTACCTAACGACCTTGCACCCAGTTAGCTATAGCTAACATTGTAACGTTACTGCAACTTGCTAAGCTATAGTACAGCAGGGGCATATTCATTGCGCAGATTCTGTTGCAAAACGTTTCTTAAACGAAAGCGAACGGAACAAAATGGTGAGGGACCTACCAATGACTGTATAAATGACCTACCTGAATTTGACCAATAGAAACTCGTTTTAGTTGCAAACCGTTCCGTTTTATAACTGTTTGGACAAATGATTACCAGCAGTTACTTGACTGGTCTTGCTAGCTACTTTATAAGTCATTAGTCAACCTGGGTTGTATACTTGCATTGATCTGATCTTGTATTGCTGTTTACATTATTATGTATCATCAAGGCCATGTATTGCTGTAAGTTTGCTCAGTCTCACACCAAGGTCAAATTACACTGAACAAAAATATAAACACAACATGTAAAGTGTTGGTCCCATGTTTCATGAACTGAAATAAAATATCCCAGAAATGTTCCATACACACAAAAAGCTTATTTCTCGAATTTTTTTTGTACAAATTTGTTTATATCCCTTTTAGTGGGCATTTCTCCTTTGCTAAGATAATCCGAATATCAAGAAGCTGATTAAACAGCATGATCATTATGCAGGTGCACCTTCTGCTGGGTGGTCCTCTGTAGCTCAGCTGGTAGAGCGCGGCGCTTGTAACGCCAAGGTAGTGGGTTCGATCCCCGGGACCACCCATACACAAAAAAAATGTATGCACGCATGACTGTAAGTCGCTTTGGATAAAAGCGTCTGCTAAATGGCATATTATTATTATTATTATTATTATAAAAGGCCACTCTAAAATGTGCAGTTGTGTCACACAACACAATGCCACAGATGTCTCAAGTTTTGAGGGAGTGCACATGCTGACAGCAGGAATGTCCACCAGAACTGTTGCCAAATAATTGAATGTTCATTTCTCTACCATAAGCTGCCTCCAACATCGTTTTAGAGAATTTGGCGGTATGTCCAACTGGCCTCACAACTGCAGACTACGTGTAACCACGCCAGCCCAGGACCTCCACATCCGGCTTCTTCACCTGCGGGATCGTCTGAGACCAGCCAACATGACAGCTGGTGAAACTGGGTTTGCACAACCGAAGAATTTCTGCTCAAACTGTCGAAAACCGTCTCAGGGAAGCTAATCTGCGTGGTCGTCGTCCTCACCAAGGTCTTGACCTGACTGCAGTTCAGCGTTGTAACCGACTTCAGTGGGCAAATGCTCACCTTCAATGGCCACTGGCACGCTGGAGAAGTGTGCTCTTCACAGATGAATCCCGGTATCAACTGTACCGGGCAGATGGCAGACAATATGGAAGACAGTATGGCGTCGTGTGGGCGAGAGGTTTGTTGATGTCAACATTGTGAACAGAGTGCCCCATGGTGGCAGTGGGGTTATGGTATGGGCAGGCATAAGCTATGGACAGCGAACACAATTGCATTTTATCGATGGCAATTTTAATGCACAGAGATACCGTGACGAGATCCTGAGGCCCATTGTCGTGCCATTCATCCTCCGCCATCACCTCAAGTTTCAGCATGATAATGCACAGCCCCATGTCGCAAGGATCTGTACACAATTCCTGGAAGCTGAAAATGTCCCAGTTCTTCCATGGTCTGCATATTTACCAGACATGTCACCCATTGAGCATGTTTGGGATGCTCTGGATCGAAGTGTACGACAGCGTGTTCCAGGTCCCGCCAATGTCCAGCAACATCGCACAACCATTGAAGAGGAGTGGGACAACATTCCACAGGCCACAATCAACAGCCTGATCAACTCTATGCGAAGGAGATGTGTCACACCAGATACTCACTGGTTTTCTGATCCACGAAATTGTTGCATGTTTATATTTTTGTTCAGTGTAGTTTTATATTGGATATTCGATGGATATTTTGTTTTCTTTAGTCAATAGCTATTGAACCAAACATGCCACAACTATGATATTTATATATTCTGAATCGGGAGGATGGAGGAAAAATCCATGCCTTTTTTGTGTTTATTTTTTTAATACTTTTTGAGGGGATTTTAATCTTCAATACCTCTTAAACAAAGTGTACAATGACTCTGAAAAGTATATAATCTGAATCAGGGGAGGATGGAGAAAAATCCACGCCATTTTTATTTGATTTTTTTTTATTACATTATTTTGTGTGTGGTGGGGGGGGGGTTTCAATCTTCAATAGCTTTGATATATGATACAGTTGAAGTCGGAAGTTTACATGCACCTTAGCCAAATACATTTAAACTCAGTTTTTCACAATTCCTGACATTTAATCCTAGTAAAAATTCCCTGTTTTAGGTCAGTTAGGATCACCACTTTATTTTAAGAATGTGAAATGTCAGAATAATAGTAGAGAGAATGATTTCTTTTAGTTTTTATTTATTTCATCACATTCCCAGTGGGTCAGAAGTTTACATACACTCAATTAGTATTTGGTAGCATTGCCTTTAAATTGTTTAACTTGGGTCAAACGCTTCGGGTAGCCTTCCACAAGCTTCCCACAATAATTTGGGTGAATTCTGGCCCATTCCTCCTGACAGAGCTGGTGTAACTGAGTCAGGTTTGTAGGCCTCCTTACTCGCACACGCTTTTTCAGTTCTGCCCACACATTTTCTGTAGGATTGAGGTCAGGGCTTTGTGATGGCCACTCCAATACCTTGACTTTGTTGTCCTGAAGCCATTTTGCCACAACTTTGGAAGTATGCTTGGGGTCATTGTCTATTTGGAAGACCCATTTGCGACCAAGCTTTAACTTCCTGACTGATATCATGAAATGTTGCTTCAATATATCCACATAATTTTCCTTCCTCATGATGCCATTTATTTTGTGAAGTGCACCAGTCTCTCCTGCAGCAAAGCACCCCCACAGCATGATGCTGCCACCCCCGTGCTTCACGGTTGGGATGGTGTTCTTTTGCTTGCAAGACCCCCCTTTTTCCTCCAATCATAACGATGGTCATTATGACCAAACAGTTCTATTTTTGTTTAATCAGACCAGAGGACATTTCTCCAAAAAGTACGAAATTTGTCCCCATTTGCAGTTGCAAACCATGGTCGGGCTTTTTTATGGCGGTTTTGGAGCAGTGACTTCTTCCTTGCTGAGCGGCCTTTCAGGTTATGTCGATATAGGACTCATTTTACTGTGGATATAGATACTTTTGTACCTGTTTCCTCCAGCATCTTCACAAGGTCCTTTGCTGTTGTTCTGGGATTGATTTGCACTTTTTGCACCAAAGTACATTCATCTCTAGGAGACAGAACGCGTCTCCTTCCTGAGCGGTATGACGGCTGCGTGGTCCCATGGTGTTTATACTTGCGTACTATTGTTTGTACAGATGAACGTGGTACCTTCAGGCGTTTGGAAATTGCTCCCAAGGATGAACCAGACTTGTGGAGGTCTACAATTATTTTTCTGGTGGTTGAGAAATGAGTTTTAATGACTCCAACGTAAGTGTATGTAAACTTCCGACTTCAACTGTATATTCAGAATCAGGGGAGGATGGAGAAAAATCCACAGCTTTTTACTTGAAAACATTTTGATATGTTTTTTTGGGGGGGGGGATTTCAATCTTCAATATAGCTCTTAAACAAAGCGTGCCATGGCTATGAAAATGATATACAGTGCATTGGGAAAGTATTCAGACCCCTTTACTTTTTCCACATTTTGTTAGTGTTATTCTAAAATTGATTTAAATATTTTTTCCCTCATCAATCTACACACAATACCCCATAATGACAAAGCAAAAACAGGATTGTAGAAATGTTTGCTAATTTATTACAAATAAAAAACGGAAATATGACATTTACATAAGTATTCAGACCCTTTAGTCAGTACTTTGTTGAAGCACCTTCGGCAGCGATTACAGCCTCGATTCTTCTTGGGTATGACGCTACAAGCTTGGCACACCTGTATTTGGGGAGTTTCTCCCATTCTTCTCTGCAGATCCTCTCAAGCTCTGTCAGGTTGGATGGGGAGCGTTGCTGCACAGCTATTTTCAGGTCTCTCCAGAGATGTCCGATCGGGTTGAAGTCCGGGCTCTGGCTGGATCTCTCTGTACTTTGCTCCATTAATCTTTCCCTCGATCCTGACTAGTCTCCCAGTCTCTGCCGCTGAAAAACATCCCCACAGCACGATGCTGCCACCACCATGCTTCACCGTAGGGAGGATGTCAGGTTTCCTCCAGACGTGACGCTTGGCATGCAGGCCAAAGAGTTCAATCTTGGTTTCATCAGATCAGAGAATCTTGTTTCTCATGGTCTGAGAGTCCTTTAGGTGCCTTTTGGCAAACTCCAAGCGGGCTGTCATGTGCCTTTTTACTGAGGAGTGGCTTCCATCTGGCCAGTCTACCATAAAGGCCTGATTGGTGGAGTGCTGCAGTGATGGTTGTCCTTCTGGAAGGTTCTCCCATCTCCACAGAGGAACTCTGGACCTCTGTCAGAGTGACCATCGGGTTCTTGGTCACCTCCCTGACCAAGGTTCTTCTCCCCCGAATGCTCAGTTTGGCCGGGCGGCCAGCTCTAGGAACAGTCTTGGTGTTTCCAAACTTCTTCCATTTAAGAATGATGGAGGCCACTGTGTTCTTGGGGACCTTCAATGCTGCAGAAATGTTTTGGTACCCTTCCCCAGATCTGTGCCTCGACACAATCCTGTCTCGGAGCTCTACGGACAATTCCTTCGACCTCATGGCTTGGTTTTTGCTCTGACAAACACTGTCATCTGTGGGACCTTATATAGACAGGTGTGTGCCTTTCCAAATCATGTCCAATCAATTGAATTTACCACAGGTGGACTCCAATCATGTTGTAGAAACATCTCAAGGATGAGCAATGGAAACAGGAAGCACCTGAGCTCAATTTTGCGTCTCATAACAAAGGGTCTGAATGCTTATATAAATAAGGTATTTCTGTTTTTTATTTTTTATAAATTTGCAAAAATGTCTTAACCTGTTTTCGCTTTGTCATTATGGGGTATTGTGTGTAGGTTGATGAGTGGAAAAAATAATTTAATCCATTTTAGAATAAGGCTGTAACGTAACAAAATGTGGAAAAAGTAAAGTGGTCTGAATACTTTCCTAATGCACTGTATTCTGAATCAGGATGATGGAGAAAAATCCACGCCTTTTCTATTTTATTTTTTAATGTCATTATTTTTTGGGGGGGATTTCAAACTTAAATAGCTTTTAAATAAAGCATGTAGTGAATATGAAAATTATATATTGGAATCAGGAGAGGATGGAAAAAAATCCACACCTTTTTTTATTTGAAATCTAGATATACAGTGTCCTCTGTAATTATTGGGACATTGACAATTTTTTTTTTGTTTTGGCTCTGTACTCCAGCACTTTGGATTTAAAATGAAACAATGACTATGTGTTTAAAGTGCAGACTGTCAGCTTTAATTTTTGTGTATTTTCATCCATATCGGGTGAACCGTATATAAATTACAGCACTTTATGTACATAGTCCCCCCACTTTTGGGGACAAATTCACTTATATGTGTATTAAAGTACTCAAAAGTTTAGTGTTTGGTCCCAAATTCCTAGCACACAATGATTACCCCAAACGTGTTACTTTACAAACTTGTTGAATGCATTTGCTGTTTGTTTTAGTTGTGTTTCAGATTATTTTGTGCCCAATAGAAATGTATGGTAAATAATGTATTGTGTCATTTTGGAGTCACTTTTATTGTAAATAAGAATAAAATGTTTCTTAACACTTCTACATTAATGTGGAGGCTACCATGATTACGGATAGTCCTGAATAAATCGTGAATAATAATGAGTCAGAAAGTTACACACAGAAATTGATTAAATATTTTTTCTTCCAAATGTCAATCTTCAATAGCTCTTAAACAAAGCATGCCATGACTATGGAAATGATATATTCTAAATCAGGGGAGGATGGAGAAAAATCTGCGCCTTAAAAAAAAAAAAGTAGATATTATTATTTTCTTCCGGATTTCAGTCTTCAGTTGCTCTTGAAAGTATATATTCTGAATCAAGGGAGTAGGGAGAAAAATGTATTATTGTCCATAGTCCCTGGATTCAGAATATATCATTTTCATAGTCATGACACACTTTGTTTAAGAGGTATGAAAGATTGAAATCCGAAATCATACACTGCTCAAAAAAATAAAGGGAACACTTAAACAACACAATGTAACTCCAAGTCAATCACACTTCTGTGAAATCAAAACTGTCCACTTAGGAAGCAACACTGATTGACAATAAATTTCACATGCTGTGGTGCAAATGGAATAGACAACAGGTGGAAATTATAGGCAATTAGCAAGACACCCCCAATAAAGAAGTGGTTCTGCAGGTGGTGACCACAGACCACTTCTCAGTTCCTATGCTTCCTGGCTGATGTTTTGGTCACTTTTGAATGCTGGCGGTGCTTTCACTCTAGTGGTAGCATGAGACGGAGTCTACAACCCACACAAGTGGCTCAGGTAGTGCAGCTCATCCAGGATGGCACATCAATGCGAGCTGTGGCAAGAAGGTTTGCTGTGTCTGTCAGCGTAGTGTCCAGAGCATGGAGGCGCTACCAGGTGACAGGCCAGTACATCAGGAGACGTGGAGGAGGCCGTAGGAGGGCAACAACCCAGCAGCAGGACCACTACCTCCGCCTTTGTGCAAGGAGGAGCAGGAGGAGCACTGCCAGAGCCCTGCAAAATGACCTCCAGCAGGCCACAAATGTGCATGTGTCTGCTCAAACGGTCAGAAACAGACTCCATGAGGGTGGTATGAGGGCCCGACGTCCACAGGTGGGGGTTGTGCTTACAGCCCAACACCGTGCAGGACGTTTGACATTTGCCAGAGAACACCAAGATTGGCAAATTCGCCACTGGCGCCCTGTGCTCTTCACAGATGAAAGCAGGTTCACACTGAGCACATGTGACAGACGTGACAGAGTCTGGAGACGCCGTGGAGAACGTTCTGCTGCCTGCAACATCCTCCAGCATGACCGGTTTGGCGGTGGGTCAGTCATGGTGTGGGGTGGCATTTCTTTGGGGGGCCGCACAGCCCTCCATGTGCTCGCCAGAGGTAGCCTGACTGCCATTTAGGTACCGAGATGAGATCCTCAGACCCCTTGTGAGACCATATGCTGGTGCGGTTGGCCCTGGGTTCCTCCTAATGCAAGACAATGCTAGACCTCATGTGGCTGGAGTGTGTCAGCAGTTCCTGCAAGAGGAAGGCATTGATGCAATGGACTGGCCCGCCCGTTCCCCAGACCTGAATCCAGTTGAGCACATCTGGGACATCATGTCTCGCTCCATCCACCAAAGCCACGTTGCACCACAGACTGTCCAGGAGTTGGCGGATGCTTTAGTCCAGGTCTGGGAGGAGATCCCTCAGGAGACCATCCGCCACCTCATCAGGAGCATGCCCAGGCATTGTAGGGAGGTCATACAGGCACGTGGAGGCCACACACACTACTGAGCCTCATTTTGACTTGTTTTAAGGACATTACATCAAAGTTGGATCAGCCTGTAGTGTGGTTTTCCACTTTAATTTTGAGGGTGACTCCAAATCCAGACCTCCATGGGTTGATACATTTGATTTCCATTGATAATTTTTGTGTGATTTTGTTGTCAGCACATTCAACTATGTAAAGAAAAAAGTATTTAATAAGATTATTTCATTCTTTCAGATCTAGGATGTGTTGTTTAAGTGTCCCCTTTATTTTTTTGAGCAGTGTAGTTAGAAATTATTTATTCTATTATTAAAAAGTTGTGGATTATTCTGAATCAGGGATGGATGGAGAACAATCAATTGTCATAGTCATGGCATGTTTGGTTCAATAGTTATTAACAAGAGAAAACCGAATATCCAATATAAAACAAATTTTACCTCTGTCACGCATACATTCTTGTAAACATTTCAGGGCTGCTTTGGTCCAGAGTTGACTTACAGTTTTGGATGCATGACGAGAATCTGGAAGATGACAACCGAGACCCACGTCAAGGACATCAAGCCAGGACTCAAGAATCTCAACGTTATCTTCATCGTACTCGAAACAGGTGCTAACTCCTTATTAACAGTAATGTTTTAAATCATCAATTAATGATGAACAGAAACAGAATGTATATAATTATATTGTAATGCACTGTGGTGGAACAAAATTAATGTAAACTCTTACACACAATATAATGGCACAACACAGAGGCTTGATAGTCAGAGAAACATCCTTCTTATATGCCACCATGTAAACTAATGATAACAATTCATGTTGGTTTATTTGAATCATGCCAGCTATCAAAAAACGTATCTGTGTTGAACTCTCCATTTTCTCTTTCCCACAAATTGATATTTACTCTCCTCATAATGGATGTTTACTCTCCAACTTTCTCATTATCTCTCTCAGAACGATCTTCTTGACCCTAAACAGTCGGGCTTCAAGACGGGTCACTCAACCGAAACCACTGTGTCACGGAGGCTCTCCGCACTGCCAAAACTCAGTTCTCATCCTCCAAGATCTATCCGCTGCCTTCGACACCGTGAACCATTAGATCCTCCTCTCCACCCTCTCAAGGCTGGGCGTCTCAGGCTCTGCACACTCTTGGATTGCATCCTTCCTGGTAGGCCGCTTCTACCAGGTGGCGTGGAGAGGATATGTGTCTGCACCATGTGCTCTCACTACTGGTGTCCCCCAGGGCTCGGTTCTAGGCCCTGTCCTCTTTTCTCTCTACACTAAGTCACTTTGCTCTGTCATATCCTCACATGGTCTCTCCTATTATTTCTATGCGGATGACACTCAACTACTTTTCTCATTCCCCCCTTCTGACACCCAGGTGGCGACACGCATCTCTGCATGCCTGGCAGACATCTCAGCTTTGATGTTGGCCCACCACTTCAAGTTCAACCTCAACAGGGAAAGGCCTGCCCGCTCCAAGACCTCTCCATCACGGTCGACAACTCCACTGTGTCCCCCTCCCAGAGTGCAAAGAACCTTGGCGTGACCCTGGATAACACCCTATCATTCTCTGCAAACATCAAAGCAGTGACTCGCTCCTACAAATTCATACTCTACAACATCCGTAGAGTACGATCTTTCCTCACACAGGAAGTGGCACAGGTCCTAATCCAGGCACTTGTAATCTCCCGTCTGGACTACTTCAACTCTCTGTTGGCTGGGATCCCGCTTGAGCCATCAAACTCCTGCAACTTATCCAAAAAGCTGCAGCCCGCCTGAAGTTCAACATTCCCAAGTTCTCCCATGTCACCCCGCTCCTCCGCATATTCCACTGGCTTCCAGTCGACGCTCGCATCCACTACAAGACCATGGTGCTTGCCTACCGAGCAGCAAGTGGAACTGCCCCTCCCTAGCTTCAGGCTATGCTCAAACCCTACATCCCAACCCAAGCACTCCATTTGGCCACCTACTAGCACTAACTTTGCTGATAACTTCTTTATTGAGTACAAATGTACTTACTACAACTGTGAGATGTGGTTGTCTCACCTAGCTATCAGAAGATGAATGCACTAATTGTAAGTCATTCTGGATAAGAGTGTCTGCTAAATGACAAAAAATTATGAGATATTTGACACTATCCTTGTACAACTAGCTTGTAAACCAATCAAAGGCCACTCTGATTATTTGTCCCTCTTACCCCCTCACATAGGACGAGTGACAAAGACAAAGGATGGGCATGAGGTGCGGACCTGTAAGGTGGCAGACAAGACAGGCAGCATCAGCATCTCAGTTTGGGATGAGGTGGGCGGACTGATCCAAACCGGTGACATCATCAGACTCACTAAGGGGTGAGTCATTTATTGAGTCACGTCACAGTCAAGTCAACACCTCACTGTATGGACAGAGCTCCAAACCTACAGCTAAGTATAAAATTGATACAGAAATCAAAAAGGACCACCCAGTCATAATTTCTATCTACCAGCATGAACTTACATTCGGATGAATACATACCATACGTTATTAATAGTCTGCAATCTTGGATCACCTTTAAAATCCTGAGGGAAATGTATTTTGTATTGAAATTAATGCCTTTTTTTTTTCACCAGATATGCGTCTGTGTTCAAAGGTTGCCTGACTCTGTACACAGGTAGAGGTGGAGAGCTGTCGAAGATTGGAGAGTAAGTTCTGTAGATGCTCTGTGTTTAATAACATTTCATGCTACATATACGAAAAGGAGGAGCAGCAATGTAAATGTTGCTGAGAGATGCATCTAATGTCATAATTTACTGGTCTGAACTAATGCCCACTTAACATTTTGTTCAGGTTCTGCATGGTGTACTCAGAGGTGCCAAACTTCAGTGAGCCTAACCCAGAGTACTCTAACATGGACCAGACGAAAAACAAGACGGTAAGGGGTGTTTTGAACTTAGGGATGTCAGTGTGTAAGCATGTCACTACAGAATGTTTTACGGAAGGAAAGGGGAGAAAAAATATTTTAAAGAACGTTCACCTACGAATTTATTTCAATGTTTCAAGTACCTTTTTCTTGTACTGTGTGTGTGAACAGATTATTTATTTCCCAGGTACTCAGTGACCAAGGAAACCTACTGAACAACAACAATAACAGCTCATCTGGAGGCTTAGCTGGTAAGACCACTATCAGAGACCAACAAAGAATTTAGAGTTATGACGTCAAATGGAACCATTTCGGCAATGGCCTTTGTTAGTGTTTATTTTTTTATTTTTTTACCTCTGCTGCTTAAAGGTGATTCATGTAAAAATTCCACCTGGAAGTCTACCTAAATGTCAATGACATGTCTGTAGCAGTAAACTAAAGGAATACAATTCCATGAAATAACTATATAATTTCTGATAGCTGTTTTAAGATGTAAAGTTGCTTCTTTTACCTGTGAGTGGCTGATTCAGCCACCTTCAGTGTATACAAGCAGCAGTGTATTTATTTCCAGCAATTGGTTAATTGTGAACACTATAACACTTCACTTTTCCCTTCTATCACTTTTTTATGAAGATTTATAAATGAAGCATGCCAATTTCTTATTCTAGGAAATGAAGCTACCAGTGGGAACGGTGTAAATTCTCAAGGTTCCAGGAGCTCGACTAATCCTCAACAGGGAGGGCGGGCTGGCAGTGGTGTCGGCAGCAGAGCAGCCAATCCAGGAGCAGGAGAGACAGCTGTCAGCAATGGAAAGGAGACCAGACGTTCAGTGAAAAGATGATTGGAGCAGAAGGAAGCAAATCCATCCCTCTCCAGAAATGTCAAAAGATGAGACTAATGCTGAGTTCGTAACCAAGTGGGAAGTGGGAATTGGGAATTTACCACCATAAAGTTAGATGACGCTAGATGGATAAAACCCATTTTGGCATGAACCTTGCTATTGAGGGCTTCACCATTTCAATGTAATCAACTGGCTGGGACTTCCTATGGGTAAGGAAGCGGCACATGAAAGATGAGACAAGTTTTTCATTAGTAATTACCAGTTGGAGGGCCGTTCAAATGTATTTTTCCCTGGTTTGTTTACAAGGAACAGAGTTCACTAAAGGTTATGTAACAATCAAAGAAAAAAGTATTTGTGAGAAAAGTAATTGTTTTAATGGGAAGCCATAATGTGTTTTTCAAAAGACCGGCAGGGATATTACCTTCCCTTTCTATGTTTACATTTTTTAAACAAATCAATGTGTTTTGTGCACTCACTGTTTTAGATGTTTTTCAATGAGATGTCTAAAATATAAAATTTATATTTTAACTAATGTGCTTTGTAGGCTCTGTGTGCAAAAAGTAGCCCAAAGCTGACAGATGGACATGGAGTTGGATTTCGGCAATCAGAAATCCTTAGTTGCTACATCCATTTTTGGACGTATAAATTAATGATATATACCTATTGATTGCTTGCGTACAACTTTTTGATATCTATTATACTTTTGAAACTATTAAAATGTGTCCTTTTTTTGTCCTCCGTCCACTTTCATGGGATGTCCTCAGAATTCTGAAGTTCCAATTGTGACATCATAACTCCCAACATTCTATTCTATTCACTGTAAACAATGTAACTTTTGACACAAATCAGCTACTTTGACCACTTCCCCAACAACATAATTACCTGCTACCAATCAAATGTTACAGCTGTTTAAGTAACCACAACTACATATTCTCTAACTTTTTATAAACTGAAATTTTGACCACTTTCCCAACAAGTTAGACAAAAAGTTGGAGGGTATGACATCTTCGTCTACTTCTCTGCTATTCAAATCTGGGATCAGAAAATTAATGATCTTCTACCAATCAAAAATGACAGCTGTTTTACTAACCGCATCAACTACTTTTCATCTAAACTTTTACAACGGACATTTTGACCACTTACCCAGCACTTTAGACAAAAACTTAAAGGGTATGACATCTTGGTATACTTCTCTGCCATTTAAATCTGGAATAAGAACAGAATTAACAATGAGCTTCCATCTGGCCACTCTACCATAAGGCCTGATTGGTGGACTGCTGCAGAGATTGTTGTCCTTCTGTAAGGTTCTCCCATCTCCACAGAGGAATTCTAGAACTCTGTCAGAGTGACCATCGGGTTCTTGGTCACCTCCCTTACCAAGGCCCTTCTCCCGCGATTGCTCAGTTTGGCCTCCAGCCAGCTCTAGGAAGTGTCTTGGTGGTTCCAAACTTCTTCCATTTAAGAATGATGGAGGCCACTGTGTTCTTGGGGACCTTCAATGCTGCAGAAATGTTTTGGTACCCTTCCCCAGTTCTGTGCCTCGACACAATCCTGTCTCGGAGCTCTACGGACAATTCCTTCGACCTCATGGCTTGGTTTTTGCTCTGACATGCAACTGTGGGACCTTAAACATTTCTAAAAACTTGGTTTCACTTTGTCATTATGGGGTATTGTGTGTAGATTGCTGAGGATTATTTATTTTTTACATCCATTTTAGAATAAGGCTGTAACAAAATGTTTAAAAAGTCAAGGGGTCTGAATACTTTCCGAAGGCACTGTCTTATGAAAAGTTATAGCTAAATTAGGTGAAGCAGTTACTAAAACAACTGTACCTCTTGATTGGTAGTAGATAATTCTGTAATGCAAACTGTAATAATTACTCATAAGGGGAGTAATTTGGGGAGCGAATTATGATGGTGCCTCTAGTGGAAGACATTTAGAAATATGTTTGAGCTATAGTAACCTCCCTTCAACCATACAATTATTTCTTAATAAAATGATAAAGCTGTTAAAAGAAAGTTAAGACTGGATGGATAGCTCAATAAATAGGATACATAAATAAATGGATAGACACAAAGTAAGGAGACAGGAGGAAAGACCTAATGGAGGGATGATTGCAAAGATAAAGTACGTTTTGGAATATGGAAGAATGGACATTTTCAGTCGAATGAGAGTTGAACGTGTTGTGTGTCACTGTCTTTACCTCACACAAAGAAAATGTGAAATGAAAACGAAGTCGTCTCCAATCCTACTTCCGCGTTCTAGTCAAGGAATTTTAGACATTTCCTTGGTTCTAGTGGGTGGGGGTTTACTTCTGTGCAAGGCAGCCTATAGACCAGTACTAAAGGTAAACTATAACTACATGTAGACAAAGAGTGGTAGGTTAGTTTAGTGGGATGGAGTGAGCTCTGTGGCATAAGTATTTTGCAATCCCCCAATGTTATAATTTGAAAGTTCTTAAAAGTTCCATGGCAGTAAATTCAATAGATACAGTGAGGGAAAAAAGTATTTGATCCCCTGCTGATTTTGTACGTTTGCCCACTGACAAAGCAATGATCAGTCTATAATTTTAATGTTAGGTTTATTTGAACAGTGAGAGACAGAATAACAACAACAAGAATCCAGAAAAACGCATGTCAAAAATGTTATAAATTGATTTGCATTTTAATGAGGGAAATAAGTATTTGACCCCTCTGCAAAACATGACTTAGGACTTCACAGAGGTCAGACGTTTCTTGTAGTTGGCCACCAGGTTTGCACACATCTCAGGAGGGATTTTGTCCCACTCCTCTTTGCAGATCTTCTCCAAGTCATTAAGGTTTCAAGCCTGACGTTTGGCAACTCGAACCTTCAGCTCCCTCCACAGATTTTCTATGGGATTAAGGTCTGGAGACTGGCTAGGCCACTCCAGGACCTTAATGTGCTTCTTCTTGAGCCACTCCTTTGTTGCCTTGGCCGTGTGTTTTGGGTCATTGTCATGCTGGAAGACCCAGCCACGACCCATCTTCAATGCTCTTACTGAGGGAAGGAGGTTGTTGGCCAAGATCTCGCGATACATGGCCCCATCCATCCTCCCCTCAATACGGTGCAGCCGTCCTGTCCCCTTTGCAGAAAAGCATCCCCAAGAATGATGTTTCCACCTCCATGCTTCACGGTTGAGATGGTGTTCTTGGGGTTGTACTCATCCTTCTTCTTCCTCCAAACACGGCGAGTGGAGTTTAGACCAAAAAAGCTCTATCTTTATCTCATCAGACCACATGCCCTTCTCCCATTCCTCCTCTGGATCATCCAGATGGTCATTGGCAAACTTCAGACGGGCCTGGACATGCGCTGGCTTGAGCAGGCGGACCTTGCGTGCGCTGCAGGATTTTAATCCATGACCGCGTAGTGTGTTACTAATGGTTTTCTTTGAGACTGTGGTCCCAGCTCTCTTCAGGTCATTGACCAGGTCCTGCCGTGTAGTTCTGGGCTGATCCCTCACCTTCCTCATGATCATTGATGCCCCACGAGGTGAGATCTTGCATGGAGCCCCAGACCGAGGGTGATTGACCGTCATCTTGAACTTCCATTTTCTAATAATTGCGCCAACAGTTGTTGCCTTCTCACCAAGCTGCTTGCCTATTGTCCTGTAGCCCATCCCAGCCTTGTGCAGGTCTACAATTTTATCCCTGATGTCCTTACACAGCTCTCTGGTCTTGGCCATTGTGGAGAGGTTGGAGTCTGTTTGATTGAGTGTGTGGACAGGTGTCTTTTATACAGGTAACGAGTTCAAACAGGTGCAGTTAATACAGGTAATGAGTGGAGAACAGGAGGGCTTCTTAAAGAAAAACTAACAGGTCTGTGAGAGCCGGAATTCTTACTGGTTGGTAGGTGATCAAATACTTATGTCATGCAATAAGATGCAAATTAATTACTTAAAAATCATACAATGTGATTTTCGTCTCTCACAGTTGAAGTGTACCTATGATAAAAATTACAGACCTCTACATGCTTTGTAAGTAGGAAAACCTGCAAAATCGGCAGTGTATCAAATACTTGTTCTCCCCACTGTATATATATGTATGTATATATATATTTGCGAGAAAAAACAACATATGGGGGATTGGAAGTGATGCAGACAATTACATTGATGGAAGTTACAATCTATCTGCAATATTAAAGCTGATCTACCCCCTAACAAAAATAAAAAAATACAAAAGGTTAATATAGTAGTCTATCAAAGTAACCAGACCAGATATTTATATATTTAACTTTGACTATATTTTGACTATCACTTAAAACGTTTTAAACTTCTTCAACTACCACAAAAATACTTTCAAAGAGCTGAAGCAAGTCACCCATTTCCATGGAATATTACCATCTAGTTTTACTCCAATGTTTGTAAACAACGTAAATGTAAATAAACACTGTATAGCCTCAAAACATGATTCAAACTATACCGAGTGGCGCAGCGGTCTAAGGCACTGCATCGCAATGCTTAAGGCGTCACTACAGACCCGGGTTCAGTCCCAGGTTGTGTCACATAGGGTCCCATAGGGCAGCGCACTATTGGCCCAGCGTCGTCCGGGTTTGGCTGGGGGGGCTTTACTTGGCTCATCGCGCTCTAGCAACTCCTTGTGGCGGGCTGGGCGCCTGCAGGCTTACTTCGGTTGTCAGTTGAACAGTGTTTCGACGCGCGGTTTGGCGGGTCATGTTTCGGAGGATGCATGACTCGACCTTCGCCTCTCCCGAGCCCGTTGGGGAGTTGCAGCGACGAGACAAGATTGAAATTGGGGGTAAAATACAAAATAATTCATATATATACACATTTTATATCATGGATGGTCACTCAGTTCTTGCATCTATAGATCCGTCTATGAATTTGAGAGTGGCTACACTGTCCCATCCCTTAGCTTTTTATGGAAACAGGAGCGGGGAGTACACCTTGTTATTGTTTCAATTAAGGATTCTAGCTTTAAACTGTAAAAAGATCATATAAAATAAAGAAAACACAAAGTAGATAGATATTAAGCAATAGCACTTTATTTAAACATAACCAATCCTAAGCCACAACACTGAATGACAAGACTCATATGCTGTAGCATACATTGTATAAAATCGATCAGCTTTCAATGCCTTGGTTTGTTAAGTTTCTCCTGTAATGTCAGAAAGGTCAATGCAGATTACGTTGTTTCACTAAAATCATTAATCATGTATTTTATACATTTTTAAAAACATTGTAACAAATAACCATTCAGTAGCACACAATTACATAACAAGGCAAAGTGCTTTCAAGGATTGCATTGTCACAAAATCATGAACAAGTTGGAGATTTGTTCAGGGTTGGAGGGGTATTTGTGTGTGTGTGTCTTTTAGGGAATAGATCTCTAACCCCTGTTACTGTATCTCACATTCCTATGCTTCAGTCAAAATGTCAAAGGTCAGTTGGTTGGGAGGGGTGATGGGGGTTGTGGTGGTAGCATGATGACAAATTATTAATCGAAGGTCTAGATTTGTTTTTCTTTTGAAGGCTTAAGGCTGGATACAATAAGATTTCCCTTCACACAAACACCATATATCCATCATTTGACTTCAATAAGAGCTTTAGTTATTTGTTGCTTTTGTAATTAAGTTAGGTACACACACATTCTCCCAATCTCTCATAGTTGTACACACAGTTGCAGCTGTAAACTTGATTTTTAGACGTATGGCTCAACTTACACACTTACAGTAAAAACCCACCGTACTATGAAAAACAGGATGATTACTGGTGAATAAAGGATACTTTCAAGAGGGGGTTTAAAATGCAATCATAAAGTACCTTGTTGCAACAAGGATCTGAAGGATAGCAAACATATACCACAGTCGAGGTTCACGTGTATGCAACAACAGTTAGACCTTAGAGATTTAATTCTGATCATAATACAGTTTGGCTTCACATTCCAGTGGTTGTTGTGATATAATTTTTCCTTCCATTTTCAAGCGCACTTATACACATCAAGCTCACATTAGTTTTTTTTGTCTTTTAGATCAAAAGTGATTAATATGCTTTCACATTTTTCAGACACTACTATACAGTGAGCTACAAAAGTATTGGGACAGTGAAAATTATTTTGTTGTTTTGGCTCTGTACTCCAGCACTTTGGATTTGATACAATGACTATGAGGTTAAAGTGCAGACTGTCAGCTTTAATTTGAGGGTATTTTCATCCATATCGGGTGAACCGTTTAGAAATTACAGCACCTTTTGTACATAGTCCCCCCATTTTAGGTGACCAAAAGTATTGGGACAAATTCACTTACATGTGTATTAAAGTAGTCAAAAGTTTAGTATTTGCTCCAATATTCCTAGCACGCAATGGTACCATTCATTTCTATTGGGCACAAAATAATCTGAAACACAACCAAAACAAACAGCAAATGCATCCAACAAGTTTGTAGAGTCCCAAGCTTCATACAATCATTGTATGCTAGGAATATGGGACAAAATACTAAACCTTTGACTACTTTAATACACATACAGTGGGGAGAACAAGTATTTGATACACTGCCGAAATGGAAGAAGTTCAAGATGACGGTCAATCACCCTCGGTCTGGGGCTCCATGCAAGATCTCACCTCGTGGGGCATCAATGATCATGAGGAAGGTGAGGGATCAGCCCAGAACTACACGGCAGGACCTGGCCAATGACCTGAAGAGAGCTGGGACCACAGTCTCAAAGAAAACCATTAGTAACACACTACGCCGTCATGGATTAAAATCCTGCAGCGCGCGCAAGGTCCCCCTGCTCAAGCCAGCGCATGTCCAGGCCCGTCTGAAGTTTGCCAATGACCATCTGGATGATCCAGAGGAGGAATGGGAGAAGGTCATGTGGTCTGATGAGACAAAAATATAGCTTTTTGGTCTAAACTCCACTCGCCGTGTTTGGAGGAAGAAGAAGGATGAGTACAACCCCAAGAACACCATCCCAACCGTGAAGCATGGAGGTGGAAACATCATTCTTTGGGGATGCTTTTCTACAAAGGGGACAGGACGACTGCACCGTATTGAGGGGAGGATGGATGGGGCCATGTATCGCGAGATCTTGGCCAACAACCTCCTTCCCTCAGTAAGAGCATTGAAGATGGGTCGTGGCTGGGTCTTCCAGCATGACAACGACCCGAAAAACACTGCCAGGGCAACTACGGAGTGGCTCCGTAAGAAGCATCTCAAGGTCCTGGAGTGGCCTAGCCAGTCTCCAGACCTGAACCCAATAGAACATCTTTGGAGGGAGCTGAAAGTCCGTATTGCCCAGCGACAGCCCCGAAACCTGAAGGATCTGGAGAAGGTCTGTATGGAGGAGTGGGCCAAAATCCCTGCTGCAGTGTGTGCAAACCTGGTCAAGACCTACAGGAAACGTATGATCTCTGTAATTGCAAACAAAGGTTTCTGTACCAAATATTAAGTTCTGCTTTTTGATGTATCAAATACTTATGTCATGCAATAAAATGCAAATTAATTACTTAAAAATCATACAATGTGATTTTCTGGATTTTTGTTTTAGATTCCGTCTCTCACAGTTGAAGTGTACCTATGATAAAAATGACAGACCTCTACATGCTTTGTAAGTAGGAAAACCTGCAAAATCTGCAGTGTATCAAATACTTGTTCTCCCCACTGTAAGTGAGTTTGTCCCAATACTTTTGGTCACCTAAAATGGAGGGACTCTGTACAAAAAGTGCTGTAATTTCTAAACGGTTCACCTGATATGGATGAAAATACCCTCAAATTAAAGCTGACAGTCTTTATAGTCAATATATCATTTCAAATCCAAAGTTCTGTGTACAGAGCCAAAACAACAAAACATTTGTCACTGTCACAATACTTTTGTAGCTCACTGTAGGTGGTTATGAGCTAAGGAGACAAAGATGAGCTGTGCATCAAGGAGGTAGGCAAAACAGAACATCATGATCATATCAATTACATTAGTAGTAAAAGTAATCTTAACTTTCAAAATAGCATGGACATTTTGGAAGTGAGACCATTTGTTTTAATTTAAATACATTAATTGCAACTGATATATTTCTGAGGTAATATGGATTCAATATCACACAATCTACTTCACCACTATCTCATGCTAATAAAACCTACATAAGAAATGTTTACTGAAAGCTCTAGAAAATACTGAATTCAGGCATGCTCAAGCTCTTCACCAGGCAGCAGTACTTCAAAACAGAGCCTAAGGTGCCAAAGAAAAGTGTGAAGACAAAAGGCCTAAAAGAAAGCATTTCCACTTGCTCACTTTGCAACTCCTGAATTTATAGTTTGGCCTAAATGAAGCACATGAACACTTTCATGATCACCTACAGTTCATGCTGAAGTCACATGGGAAGTCAACATCGGCTTGGCATATTTTATCCCTTCTACGGACTACAACCAGATATGCAATTTTAACCACTAATGTTGTCCCTAACATTCAACTTCTTCACCAATTCCTAACTTTAACCCGCAATTTCCAAGATTGTGAAAAAAATTGCAGCAAAACAAGAAGCCAATGAAATTCTAGCAGAGGCAATATGGACAGTCAGAGCACATAATAATTCAAGGTTGTAGCCCGTAGACCGGGCCTGTGTTACATTTCGCTTGGCTGGTCTATTAGAGTAAACAAATCCTAGCATAATACAAAGCAATGTCCAATGACTTTGAACCAAACCAAGATGCCTCTGCCCTCCTGAATAAGACGCGAATGTATCCAGAACCAAAATATAAATGAGGGCTGTTAAGGCAAATGACTGCCAACCACCAACCTCAAGCTTCCAATTACACCAGTGTTTTACATTTCATTCAAAAGGTCCGTTAATGCATATTAGGCTACCCCACATAGCGTGTAGGATACTGTACCAGAAACCAGTAGGCATAACCTTACGTTATAATTTATTTAAAAATATGCTCAAATTAACGATCAAATTTAAGGGCTCAACCAGAAACTATTACAGACCATAGCACCAGAATCTTACAAACATCACTTGTGTTTCAATGGGAATGTATTTCACGTTACTAATTAGAAAAAAACCTATATTCTTTACGGTATTTGTAAACCAGGAAAGTGGGTAAAGAAATACAATAGACAGGAATGAATACACACTTTTTCTTTGCCCTTTTGCTGATAGCGGTTCATATTGCCATCGCACACTCTTGACCTCATACTCACTAATGAAGACATGACAGCTAACTTCCCAAATCGTCACACACAAACACACATGTAAAACACAGAACTCTATGCCTACTCACTGTACTATAAAAGTAATCACAACATCGTTAAGTTCTATGCCATAGCAATCCATGGTCTTCCTTGTCCACAAAATAAAATCTTCTACCACCACCTCAACCGAACCCAGTGCCTTGATGTTACCTTGAAGATTACATATATTTTTCTTAGAACATATCGCAGTACAGAGAACAATCTATATACACACACACACACAGATGCCCAATTAAAGGGGTTGCATACAAACTAGCCTATAAAATGCCTAAGCTACAACTTTTCATTCTTGATTATCTTAAGTTATTTTTGTCTTCAAATACTTGAAGGTTAGGAGTTGTACAGGCACCAACTAAAACTACATCCTGATCAAATCAACATACTGCTAAAATGGTACTACAAATATCACAAATATAAGTCTTGCTCACTCAGCTTTATAATAATTCACCATGTTAATTTCAATAACATTTAGTTGAGTAAGTAAATTAACAAACTCTACACACTACTCTGTCTGAAGTGCATTTTTTGTGATGTTGTGCTTAGAACACCCAACAAAGTGCACTTGCCAATATTGCTTTTATTATGAATTCACACTAAAACTCCAGTATTATCACTACTGTGATTCAACACTATTTCAATGTGGTTTTTCAGGTCCCTTAAGAGAGGCTGTTCCTTGACAAATATGGCAAGCAAGCAAGTCAAAAGGCAAGAATCAAACAAGAGCAAAATAAACTACAGTCAAGTTGTACATCCAGAAGGTATTTGGATTTATGACAACAGCACGAGTGTTTCTTTGGATATTTCTCCAACCAATTAACAATTGCTCTAGGAGTTGAAGCCACAGTGCACGACATGGATGATGAGACTGGGAAGCACTAGCATCATGTTGTGTTTTGAATGAAGAACAATGCCTCACTGGCTTCACCCAGTCTGTAATTGTGAGCAGTTGTGTTCCTAGGTGTGACCTCCACTTGTATCAACAATAAGGCTTTCATTTTGGCATGAACGGAAGACCATTTTGCTGATGTGTAAAATAAAATAAAAAAACGTTTTTTCAAAGACTTTTCTATTTGCTCAATGATTTTCTGACGACACAGTTAAGTATGCCGTTTGTATCGGGAGAAGGTGTCAGTCAGGATTGTATTGGGTGGTAATAGAGGAGCGGAGTTTCGCAGATTACAAGGTAACATTCTTTAACTATAATAACTTTGAGCAGCCATGTGACATACAGTGTATATAGAAAGTCTCATAAATAAGGTACTTTATGATGTGGATCTAAAACAACTCTCCTTTGGTTGCCTATCGAGGCATTTCCTTAATGGAAATATCATAATTCACCTATTTGCATTGTCCATCCTATGGATGGTTTTCAAGAAGCAGTCAAGTCATGAAACAACCATCAAATCAAAGAAAAAAAAAGTGACAAAAATAGTTTCATGTTGCATAATATGCATCACATTTACTCTCCAATGAGGTCCAATATATTAATAAAATGCACTGGCTTGGGTAAAAATCATTGTGAGACATAACATCTTGAGGTAAGCTGTTCGATGTCTGATAACGGCAAATCAAGTAATACATGGAGTCATACAATATAAATTGTGTCAACATTACTCTCCACTAAGGAGACAACACCATTGCATCCCTCTATAGAGTACTCTTATATAGTCTTTTTGGAGGGTCAACTCAGTAACTGCCCTTGAAGAGGAAGAGAAAACAGACTAAATAAAGCAATTGGTCTGTCTACATTTTCTCTGAAGTATTTCAAAGAAGCCAATTACTGTTAGAGATAGGGTGAATAAAGTTAATCCAAACATCAGTTTGTTGATAGGGGGAATAAAGTTAACCCAAACATCAGTTTGCTTTGTTTTGAACAAATGTGTTACTAAGCACAACACTGACAAACGTATTCAACCAGTTTACTCTAGTTAAATCAGGACCAAAACAAACTTCAGACACTACATCATGGGCCACACCTGTGAGGGTCAAATAGCAGAAAAGTGGGACCGACAGTTTGGTTAAATTTTAACAAGAATTTGGATGTTACGATTGAATAAGCATGTAAGTAGTAGTTGTACAACATTGACAAATTAATAATGAAGGCATAAACATAGCCTACTAGCTATAAAAATCAAGAATCTTAACATTATCAGACATGCTATCATCTCTAAGAAACATTTAGTCTACATTGAGATAGGACAGACATGCAGCAGTTAGAATCATGGAAGAACTTAATAGTGTGCTTCACTCATGAATCTGTACATTTAAGATTACATAATTCCGTCCATTTCAAGAGGTGTTTGTTTTGGTGATCAAATGTAATTTTTTGAAAATAACTACAAAGAAAGCTCTAATTCTGCAGTTTATATTATGCTTGGAGAAGAGTAAATGTTCATGGTGTTCTCTTGATTTGAAAGAATCCTTTCAAATGGGAATAAAAGACAAAAAAAGGTAACTGCCTAGCTATTGCCTTAATCCAATGAGTTTTCAAGTAATGAAGGACACCGATGTCCTAGAGGTAAGTGGGAGATTTCCCAGAGGACTACGTTATGGACAGCATCACTATGGTGATCACTGGCATAACCAAAAGAAACCAACATGCTCTTTGTTTGAAACTTCTATCCCTTCCACACCTAATTTAGAGGTTATTGAATCAGCATGACATAAGTGTTCGATACCATATGAATGCTTTCTCACTAGGACCATAGTGTCTCATCAAGATAAAGGCAGCTACATTAGGCCACTATATCAATAGTGTATGTTCTTCCTATTCTCCAATTTCAACATGACCCCACTTAGTCTCTTTCTTTCCACTCACATATCTGATGGCAACATTTTATCAGTTGCCCAAAATCCATAAGCACCCTGAATCTATACAAATACAAAAAGGACAGAAACGAAGATGTTGAATCTGCTTCCTTCCAAAGTTTTCCACCAACTTCTCCTGTAACTCAGTTTACAGTACTCTGACTCAACTACTTTTGTGCAATTTTACCATCTTCTACCCTACTAGCCATACTGCAATATTGCTTTTTCAAAATATAATTTGGACTTTATCAGTCTTCCACCATGCACATTCACAATTATCTAATGCTATCTATTTCACTCCATCCCTTGGCCAAAGCACCCATGTCCCTCATTCCTACAAACTGAAGCATTTTGAGAAAGTTGTCTATCTTTGCCATTTGAGCCATTGTAAGGTATTATCGTCATTTGTCCTTCAAAAAAATAAAATATATATTCTAGATACATTTCATACCATACTGATAATAACATTTCAGATGTTGCATGTGAGACATCAACCAAAAACTCTGTGTTTAGTTGATACATTACTTAATTCATTAGATGCAATCCAGAATTACAATTATGTCTTCATAAAAAATGATAAATTATAAAGGATGAAGCATAAACTAATCCCCTTAAAAAAAGAAATATGTTCCTCTCTTTGTGCTGAGGACATACAAATACCATCTCCACTGAGAATCAAAGATACTCCCTTTTTTCACAGACAAACAGGGATTTCTACGGCACTTGTGGGTCTAGGTAACAGCATGGGGTGTTATTAAGGTTGACTGTTTTGATACGCGCTACAAACAAAATATAGAGTAACAAAACAACTATACATAATTTCTAAGAGGTATTGTAAGGCAATGTTGTTAGCAGAAATGGTGAGTCCATGGTTAACAGGAGGGATAGCTCAGCTATTAGCGTGAGTGCCCATTGTTGACAAACAAAAACTAGAGAGGAACTAAAAGTATCATTAAGCAAATTATTTATAAGAGTCACAACGATTATATTGGAGTGAGGCTTGTACCGCTAGATGTAAGGCATATATGCTGGATGTACCACGTTGTTAGGCTAACCCATCCGCTGAATGCAATAATACCCTTCAATGGCTCAAATCAGTTAGCCGTCCCTTCATACCAAAAGATGAAACACAATCCTACCACATCTATGCATGAGGAGGCAGAGGTAAAGATGCTTTAGTTCATTTTTCATTATTTTCCCATCATTTCTCAAACTTTTTTACTTAGTTAAACAGTGCAGCAAAAGTCAGTTATTCGAAAACCAAAACCCCTGCTATAATTTAGACCATACATTCACGTTTTTGTCAGCAATTGACTAATATGGCTTAGTTAAGATGTCTGCAAATGTACGTAATATCTCACATTTCTGTAATTAATCAAGTGTTTTTCAGTTTCATCCCCTGCTTTTTGGCAACTCAATGAAAGGCAGTGCAAGTACACTTTTCCATTTGAAATGTATTTTGTGCTGTACACGTGTGCACACCAAGGTGCGACCATCTACTTTTCACTGCTCTCTTATGCTAACCCCAAAGAGAAACATGGGGCACCCCAAAGAGAAACATGGGGCACCCCAAAGAGAAACATGGGGCACCCCAAAGAGAAACATGGGGCACCCCAAAGAGAAACATGGGGCACCCCAAAGAGAAACATGCCCCTCCAATTAAACAGTGTCTCTCTCACACAAGCACATCACACATGATTGTGAAGGTCAGTCACCAGTTCATCTACTCTCATCTCTCCACTGAAGGTATTGTTTTCCCTAAATATAAGTTAATATCTACATAGGTAACATACTGTATGTACCGGTATACATAAATACACATATACATATAGAGATATTAAACATACAAAAGTGCTTATTCTTGAAATAAGTGCTTTGGGTCAGGACTGAGTGAAAATTGTTGTGTTGTTGCATCACTGAAAATCTAAAATGCTTTCTGCCATCCTATGGCCCTAAAGATCACAATACTAGGCTAATCTATGTCCACAGTGTAAACAGAATGGTTAAATAGGGAGAGGGAGGAAATAAACACTTTTTTAAAAGGGGAAGGAAGGAAAGGGGCTTGGGTGTAGATCATGAATTTAGTCCATTTTAGGCCTTTAACTCTCTTTCCTTTTATGTCTTTTGGCATCCAATTGATCAGTAAGGGATTCAGTTCCACATTAAACTTATTCCAAAATGGAGATTTTGTCATATCTAACCAGCCTAACGACAACAAAACCGTAGGCTACACCAAATCCACGGTCAATGAAATGTCACACCATTACACAATATAGGAGAAAAAATGTATGGGATCTAGTTGTAGGAATTGGGAAGTTCCTATTCTCATTTAAACCAACTCAACAATTATAATTAACATAGCAATTCACCCTAGAACATTATTAAATGGCTTACTATTTGATGTGATCTCACATCATTGAACTAGGCCTAAACCTTTTCTGACATCATATAAAAAGGCTTATGTTAAATGCCACAAAAAGTTCAGGTAGCTTAATACAATCATTTTTTCAGCATATTAGTATAAATACAGTGGGGGGAAAAAGTATTTAGTCAGCCACCAATTGTGCAAGTTCTCCCACTTAAAAAGATGAGAGAGGCCTGTAATTTTCATCATAGGTACACGTCAACTATGACAGACAAAATTAGGAAAAGAAGTCCAGAAAATCACATTGTAGGATTTTTAATGAATTTATTTGCAAATGATGGTGGAAAATAAGTATTTGGTCAATAACAAAAAAGTTTCTCAATACTTTGTTGTATACCCTTTGTTGGCAATGACACAGGTCAAACGTTTTCTGTAAGTCTTCACAAGGTTTTCACACACTGTTGCTGGTATTTTGGCCCATTCCTCCATGCAGATCTCCTCTAGAGCAGTGATGTTTTGGGGCTGTCGCTGGGCAACACGGACTTTCAACTCCCTCCAAAGATTTTCTATGGGGTTGAGATCTGGAGACTGGCTAGGCCACTCCAGGACCTTGAAATGCTTCTTACGAAGCCACTCCTTCGTTGCCCGGGAGGTGTGTTTGGGATCATTGTCATGCTGAAAGACCCAGCCACTTTTCATCTTCAATGCCCTTGCTGATGGAAGGAGGTTTTCACTCAAATTCTCACGATACATGGCCCCATTCATTCTTTCCTTTACACGGATCAGTCGTCCCGGTCCCTTTGCAGAAAAACAGCCCCAAAGCATGATGTTTCCACCCCCATGCTTCACAGTAGGTATGGTGTTCTTTGGATGCAACTCAGCATTCTTTGTCCTCCAAACACGACGAGTTGAGTTTTTACCAAAAAGTTATATTTTCGTTTCATCTGACCATATGACATTCTCCCAATCCTCTTCTGGATCATCCAAATGCACTCTAGCAAACTTCAGACGGGCCTGGACATGTACTGGCTTAAGCAGGGGGACACGTCTGGCACTGCAGGGTTTGAGTCCCTGGCGGCGTAGTGTGTTACTGATGGTAGGCTTTGTTACTTTGGTCCCAGCTCTCTGCAGGTCATTCACTAGGTCCCCCCGTGTGGTTCTGGGATTTTTGCTCACCGTTCTTGTGATCATTTTGACCCCACGGGGTGAGATCTTGCGTGGAGCCCCAGATCAAGGGAGATTATCAGTGGTCTTGTATGTCTTCCATTTCCTAACAATTGCTCCCACTGTTGATTTCTTCAAACCAAGCTGCTTACCTATTGCAGATTCAGTCTTCCCTGCCTGGTGCAGGTCTACAATTTTGTTTCTGGTGTCCTTTGACAGCTCTTTGGTCTTGGCCATAGTGGAGTTTGGAGTGTGACTGTTTGAGGTTGTGGACAGGTGTCTTTTATACTGATAACAAGTTCAAACAGGTGCCATTAATACAGGTAACGAGTGTAGGACAGAGGAGCCTCTTAAAGAAGAAGTTACAGGTCTGTGAGAGCCAGAAATCTTGCTTGTTTGTAGGTGACCAAATACTTATTTTCCACCATAATTTGCAAATAAATTCATAAAAAATCCTATAATGTGATTTTCAGGATTTGTTTTTCTCAATTTGTCCGTCATAGTTGACGTGTACCTATGATGAAAATTACAGGCCTCTCTCATCTTTTTAAGTGGGAGAACTTGCACAATTGGTGGCTGACTAAATACTTTTTTTCCCCACTGTATGAGGAATAAAAATGACACTGGTTTTGGATTTGCTATTCCTACATCATGTAAAGGATATTGGCTTTGTCATCTTATTTTTCTTAAAGGCTTTGACATTAAAAATCTTGTGGAATACCATTACTGGCCACTGAATAGGTGCAAGATAAGCTTTTACTTTTAAACGTTTTTCTATTTTTTTCCTTTTTTATAACACAGTTCCTTCCCAGCCCTATGATTGAATGGACCAGGAGCTAACAATGAATCTCAGGTTGCAATATGATTCATAAATTGATGCATCAACGTTTTTTCCTTAATATAATGAATAGTATGTACATCTAAGGAGATGTGCTAAATGATTTTGATATTCCATTCAAAAGAGAACAATTCTAGGTTACACAGGTTGTCATTGTATAACACAATAGAGGTATTGGTACCAGACATGTCAACATGGTGTTCTTGTTGTCGCAAAAGAGAAATGGGAGCACACATACTTCAAAACGGGTGTAAAGAAATCCTCAATTACTTTTACGATTCTTTGACATTCAAATAAATAAAATACTGAAAGACACTACTTAAAACAACTTCCGAAAAGCATTTACTTATAAATAAAAAGCCCTTGTGATGCTGATCATCTAAAAAAATAAAAAGTAAAAAAAAGTAGCTGTCTATACATAACCATAGCAACATAATATAGATATTTTTGTTTTCGTGTCAGCCATACTTTATGTCAAATGTTGTACTGTTAAGAGAAAAGATATGCATCGGTACATTAACACTACTTGTGCAATTTTGCCATCTAACTACATTTATGTAATATCAAAAATACAGATCCAAAGTAGGTTAACGCATAATATTACAGTACACCACAGATTTAAAAATAGTTTTTCCTGTTTAAATATTCAAATTAGTTTATGAATGTTTGACTAGGGTCAAATACTGATAAAGATTGATTTTGTAATACATTTTTGGGGGGGAAATCTCTACAACCACAAGAAAACAATTACAACAGAGTGAACATCATTTGAATTATGTTCAGATTAACATAACTAACAATCTTCATAAATAGCGTAATCAACTGACACACTTAAAACTAAATTGATTCAACTAATGTGCAAAAGAAGGCAGAGAAGCTTTCAACAAAAATGAATGGATCTATAGTGTGGCCCAAACAGAGGTCAATGAGTTGCGTTGTTAAAAGCTTTGAGGTAAGTACAAGACGTGCCTAATTAAAATGTAAAAGGAATGCATTTGTGTTTTTGGCTGTACTTTTGACAACTCCCAATGCTATGCCTATCAACGTGACAAGTAAACTGAATTGACAGTGAGGGTTAAAGCGCATGCCGTTTGATTGGGATTAGAGTCTTTTTTCAACATCAAGTATGGCTGTTTGGCAAGAATAGAAAAAAAACAACAACAAAACCACATTCTACCTATTCCCTTAGAATGAAACAAGATTATCAAAATATAACCTGATACATTTTTGATTAAATGAATGCATTCCATTTGAAACAGAATACTTTAAACTTTGGAGGTAGTGCAAATTATTTTCTTGAGGTAAAAACAACATGAACCTTTCCACCACAGCAAACTGCATGAAAAGAAAACTGCTAAAAGAATTTGAAGGCTGTGTGTGAATATTGCTTCCCAATAACGTAACAAATTATTTAAATACTAAATGTAGACCCGCATTGACAGAAACCATGAATAGAATCCATGGAAAAGAAAGGCAGCAATATTTTAGCAGCTACAGTGCCTTGCAAAAGTATTCATCCCCCTTGGCGTTTTTCCTATTTTGTTGCATTACAACCTGTAATTTAAATGGATTTTTATTTGGATTTCATGTAACGGACATACACAAAATAGTCCAAATTGGTGAAGTGAAATGAAAAAACTAACTTGTTTCAAAAAATTATAAAAAATAAATAACGGAAAAGTGATGCGTGCATATGTATTCACCCCCTTTGCTATGAAGCCCCTAAATAAGATCTGGTGCAACCAATTACCTTCAGAAGTCACATAATTAGTTAAATAAAGTCCACCTGTGTGCAATTTAAGTGTCACATGATCTGTCACATGATCTCAGTATATATACACCTGTTCTGAAAGGCTCCAGAGTCTGCAACACCACTAAGCAAGCGGCACCATGAAGACCAAGAAGCTCTCCAAACAGGTCAGGGACAAAGTTGTGGAGAAGTACATATCAGGGTTGGGTTATAAAAAAAATATCTGAAACTTTGAACATCCCAAGGAGCACCATTAAATCCATTATTAAAAAATTTAAATAATATGGCACCACAACAAACCTGCCAAGAGAGGGCCGCCCACCAAAACTCACGGACCAGGCAAGGAGGGCATTAATCAGAGAGGCAACAAAGAGACCAAAGATAACCCTGAAGGAGCTGCAAAGCTCCACAGCGGAGATTGGAGTATCTGTCCATAGGACCACTTTAAGCCATACAGAGCTGGGCTTTACGGAAGAGTGGCCAGAAAAAAGCCATTGCTTAAAGAAAAAAATAAGCAAACACGTTTGGTGTTTGCCAAAAGGCATGTGGGAGACTCCCCAAACATATGGAAGAAGGTACTCTGGTCAGATGAGACTAAAATTGAGCTTTTGACCATCAAGGAAAACTATGTCTGGCGCAAACCCAAAACTTCTCATCATCCCAAGAACACCATCCCCACAGTGAAGCATGGTGGTGGCAGCATCATGCTGTGGGGATGTCTTTCATCGGCAGGGACTGGGAAGCTGGTCAGAATTGAAGGAATGATGGATGGCGCTAAATACAGGGAAATTCTTGAGGGAAACCTGTTTCAGTCTTCCAGAGATTTGAGACTGGGACGGAGGTTCACCTTCCAGCAGGACAATGACCCTAAGCATACTGCTAAAGCAACACTTGAGTGGTTTAAGGGGAAACATTTAAATGTCTTGGAATGGCCTAGTCAAAGCCCAGACCTCAATCCAATTGAGAATCTGTGGTAAATAGTTATGCACGCTCTAGTTTTCAGTTTTTTTGTCTTATTACTTGTTTGTTTCACCGCAAAAATTATTTTGCATCTTCAAAGTGGTAGGCATGTTGTGTAAATCAAATGATACAAACCCCCCAAAAATCCATTTTAATTCCAGGTTGTAAGGCAACAAAATAGGAAAAATGCCAAGCCACTGTTCGCTCTTTATTTTCCTACTGGAGGCATGGCCCTGTTGTGCAAACATATTTGACTGTCGATTCACAAGTAAATCCGACGACTGTTTACATTATGTAAACAAGTGTTTATACGACAGCAAAAAAAAAAAGCTTATGCCGCGTTCAGTATGTGTGCTAAACCCATTTCTCTTCAAATCTAAATTTCATCCTTTAAATGTCCCACTAGCATTGTTCTCTTTTTAAATCTCAAATAATCAGGGATAAGGTGGGGGATCAGAAGGCATAAACTAGGTGAGGTTGAGGGGTTGGGGTCGTCTCTCAGTATTCCATAGGCACAACATTGTTAAATATCCATAAACGTCTTAGAAACACCTTATTTAAGGTGCCAAAGTATTCTACGACAGTGACAAGCAGGAGTGGGGTTCAGGCAAGACCCACAACTACTCCCTTTGAGTATGGACTCAGTGAGAGGGGGCTAATGCAGAAAAACCCATTGACTGGACCTGGTGAATGTTGATGATGTCACTCAGATGGCCTTAGCCAGTGGGAAGTGCTTGTTGTCAGACTTCTAGGTGTGTCAACACCAGCTTGTCACCGCTTGTTTTCAAATCCATGGGCTTCTCTGCAGAGCTCTCAACTCACCCAGACCCTTAACTGTATAGTCAAACCCAGCCACTGTCTATCACTCTCTCCCTCTTTCTCTCGCTCTACTACTTCAGTTTTATTCTAGTCTTCGGAGAGAGGCACAGCACTGGAAATACCCACACATGCTGCATATTGCACCAGTTTAAGTCAGAGTAGAAGTTGTCGAGGCACCGTTCTCCTACTAGGTCATCGCTTTCACTGGGATTTGCGAGGTAAATTGAAGTGCAATTTCAAAAATTCACAATAATTTAAATTGCATTCAGAATTAATTTAGACTATCTGTAGCTTGTCACACATGCTTGTGAATCTGTTAATTCAACAAAACCGTGATAACTTCATGATGATACAGTATCTCTGCCGGTACGATTCAGAGGGACTCAGTGACGTGCTCTGTCCTGGACACTGGACAGATGGTGTCTGACCTAAGGCCAGGCTAGTGACGACAGACAGACACACAGACAGACGATATGCCACAGAGGAGAGAGGCAAATAATTGCATATAGGTTTGACTGCACCCATAAGGGATTTAGTTTTTGTTTAAACAAACACACAGACAGACGCACGCACGCACGCACACATATACAGACACGCATCCAAACACACACGCACTTACACACACACACGTACATCGAAGTATATTCCTGCTCTTGTTGTGTGTGTTAGGGGGGGGGGAGCAGGTTGGGGAGTTCGTTTCACTCGGTGAAGCAGCCGTCCAGGCCGATGGTGCCGTGGCGGTCCTTGGCGTAGGCGTGGTGCAGGGTGCCGTTGGGAAGGGGCCCGCAGGCGACGGCGATGCCACAGTGCTTCAGCAGGTTGAGGCCAAAGGAGTTGGCGGCGCTGGCGTCTTTGGGAGGGAAAGGCTTCATGGTGGAGAGGATAAGGGCCAGGCAGTCCGCCACGTCTTTGTTAGGGGCACAGGCCAGGGCCGGGGTGTGGCCTGAAGATAGGATAGGAGATAGAAACACACACATTGATTAAAAAATATACATTTCACGTTTAGGAAGAATAAATTATCTTTTATAGTTCTCAATAACAACCTGCTTAGTCAAGAGGTGAACATGCATATCAGACACGCACACACTCCGAAGCGACATAAGAAAATGGCCACCTCACCACCCTAGTCTTTTTTCACTAACCGACACTGTGGTGACTCACCCTCCTCATCTATAGCCATCACAGCTGCCCCCCGGCTGAGGAGCACCTGCACCACTGTAGCCAGACCGTTCCTCGCTGCGATATGAAGGGGCCTGGGGAGGAGTGAAAAGGGATACAGTCAACAGACCACCTAGGTAAACAAAACTCTAGGTCTTTTGGGTTTTGTATAGATCCCCTGCTTCAGCTCTCACTCATCTTAACTCCTGGAGTTAGGAGTCACACAGATCGAGAGTTTAAAAGGGCTGAGTGAGAGATGAAGCTGGGGTTTTATACAGTGTTGAACAGTGTCTTTAATGAAAGGCTGAGTCGCTGATGATGGCTCACATTTGCAGTGCACTGTTTGTTGCATTGATGAGTGAGGGGTCGCTGATCTCTCCCAGGATTAACAGGGCACACATCTCATGAGCCTGCGGGAGAAAACACATTAAGTAAGTAAGTAAGCCTTGTCCGAGCCAGAACAGCCAATAGGGCAAGATCTCCTGTTTCTGTAGCGCAAGGCAGCTTGATGTACAAATATAGCCCCTATTGCAGGGAAACACATAAAGGTCAGGTTTAGTATACTGGGATTGGAACATTAGTACTCTGACGGAGAAACACACATGCCATTTCACTGCCACCTAATAATGCTTTGGTATCAACAGTAATATACATTAGCAATCTGAAGGTGTAAAGCAGTTTTCCAATGATATGTGGATCTGTCATGCTTGTTTCCTGTATAGTTGATATAGAATTTTTAAATAACTTAGGTTGTGTATTTGGCTACAGCGAGTCAGAATTCAAAATAACAGTGGACCGTGTGTCAGCTAGGCGTATGACGGAGTGTCTTGCCTTGCTGCAGGACTGTGTGTGTGTGTGTATGAGTGCCTGTGTGTGTGAGTGAATGTGTCTCACCTTGCTGCAGGCCAGGTGAAGGGCGGTGTTGTCGTTGACATCCAGCAGGGTCAGGTCTGCCTTGGCCTGGTGCAGCAGGATCTCTGTTGGGTTCACACATCTCTCACAATTACACATCATCATCATCATCATCATCATCATCATCCGGCTGCAGAACAGTCGACAACAAGCTTCCTCCAGTTGCTACGGTCACTAGCAAGGTTTTCTATTTGATGTGGTGTCCACAATTACACAGTTCATAAATACATTTAATAAATACATATAAAATAAAACATAAATTATGTATACCAAACTAATAAGCCCACTAAACGTTCAGTTCTCATATTTACTGGATGCAATAATCACATTTCCTAATTTCTGGCCACTCACCGACGGCTGCGGTCCGTCCGTTGTCGGCGGCAACCATCAGGGCAGAGCGTCCTGTGGTGTCCACGGCATTGACCTCTGCCCCCTGGACCAGGGCCAGCTGCAGCCCGCCCACACTCTCTGAATAGGCAGCTGCATGCAACGGGGTCCTTCAGGCACAGCCCAGGACAGCCACAACCAGACAGACAGGTAAGCAATTGGCAAGCTGCAATACACTAGACTTGACAGAGCTCTGTACACAAAGGCATATGCAGAAACTCAGACAGACACACGACACGCACCTTCCTTTGGCGTCTCTGATGTTTACCATCTGAGTTCCGAAGGTCTCTACCAGTAGTTCAGCAGCACCATCATGGCCATTAATTCTGGAAAGGAACAAGACAAACTGTGAGAAAACATCCTCCATCTCTCTGTTATAAAAAAGGACAGCAGTTGCCAGGTCAACCTTCTGATGGATTCAACACCAGGTCTCATCATCAGACAGAATTAGGTTTTTCAAAATAGAACAAAATAGAAGCTCTGATAATCATAGCGGAATCCAGAACCCTAAAGAGCAGGGGGAACCAGCGGTGGTACTCACAGAGCACAGTGCAATGGGGTGAAGGGGTTTCCTTCCTGGATACTAAATGGTTTGTGTTCAAGTAAAACGTCCAAACAGTCCTCGTGCCCTGAAAGAGACGAGAGATGGTGTCAGACAATGGTTCACAGTTTAGGAGCAACTGAAGTTCTCTCAAGGCTATTTAGCCCAACCCCACACTTTGTGAGTTATTCACTGAGGTTATTTGTAGCCTCTTAGGGAAGGTTGTGTGTGTGTGTGTGATGTGTGTCTCACCGTGGTAGGCGGCCCAGTGGGCGGGGGTGTATCCGCTATAGTCCAGCATTGAGTCGAGGGGGTCGGTGTGTGTGGCGCCCTGCAGCAGGCTGCGCAGGAGCTCCATGTGGCCGCAGGAGGCGGCCAGGTGCAGGGGGGTGCGCCCCCGGAAATCCCTGCACAGAGCCGAAGCACCATGCTCCAGCAGGGCCGACACACAGTCCTCACAGCCCATCACCGCCTGGAGGAAGAGACAGAGAAAGAGTTAGAGAGACAGAACTCATCACTGACAAGAGAAAGAGAGGACAGAGATAAAGAGAGAGGGAGTTAGAGAAGAACAGTTGAAAGGGATAACTTTTTTGGTAGTGAGTGTTGCAACCGAGGACCGGCGATTTTTACACGCTTTAAGCTTGTGTGGCCTACCCCTTTGCGGCTGAGCCGTTGTTGCGCCTAGACGTTTTCACTTCACAATAACAGCACTTACAGTTGACCGGGGAAGCTCTAGCAGGGCAGAAATTTGAGGAACTGACTTGTTGGAAAGGTGGCATCCTATGACGGTGCCATGTTGAAAGTCACTGAGCTCTTCAGTAAGGCCATTCTACTGCCAATGGTTGTCTATGGAGATTGCATGGCTGTGTGCTCGATTTTATACACCTGTCAGCAACGGGTGTGGCTGAAATAGCCGAATCCACACATTTTAAGAGGCGTCCACATACTGTTGTATATATAGTGTAGTTCATCAGCAGTATCAAATATAATTATTTGTTACACCTTTCTCTAAGTGTCCCATCTACCCAGATTCGATGAATGTGACTGCAGGGGACCCCCAATGGCAATATATTTTGAGATTGGGCAGATAGAACATTAGGGTTAGAGCAAGCACATACACATGGTGGGGACACTCACAGCTCTGTGTAGGGCAGTGCGGCCTCGCTTGTCGGCGGCGTTGGCCCCGGCTCCCTTCTCCAGCAGGATGTGGACACAGTCAGTGTGACTGCCAAGAGCTGCCAGCATCAGAGCCGTCCTGCACACACACATAATCCCAGTGGTTTACACACAAATAACCAGTAGGTAAAAAAGGGAGCCCTCTACGTTAGAATAGTGTAAAAAAAAGAAAAGCAAAAATAATCAGTCCTATTCTAGTGGGTGCCATATTCAACAAACATTTTCAGGAAATGAATGACAGTCACTCACTGTCCCTGTACGTCGGCAATGTCGATGATGTCAGCCTTCTCCCCTCGGTTGACCAGCATGAGCAGACAGTCTGTTTGGCCGTTGGAAGCTGGAGGAGGTGGTGACATAGACAGTCAAATATTGAGACAAGCTCACACACACACACACACACACACACACACACACACACACACACACACACACAATGACGAGCAGGTAACAGAGAAGAGTGAAAATGTTGACATAAGCTCATACACACATACAACTACCATGTGGATTAGAATCTAACAATCACAAAAACCATGTAAAGTGGTACATGCACACACACCTGCGACGTGGAGTGGGGTCCACTTCTGGTGGCGCTCCTTGAGGTGGCAGGAGGCCCCGTGGGACAGCAGTACCTCCACGCACTGAGCGTGTCCCTTCTGGGCCGCCAAGTAGAGGGCGGTGCGCCCCCCCGCATCCCGAACGTCCAGACTCACCAGCGTCTCAGACAGCACCCCCAACGCCTCAAAGTGACCGTTATACGCCTGGGTGGAGGGAGAAATCCAGGAGTGTGAGAATGGAGGTGGGTCACTGTGTTCAAGGGACAATTCACTCCAACTTCAGAACTAGAACCACACAACAGTCAAACTGAAGAGTGTGAGAATGGGGGGTAAATGTGTCAATTAATTGGGTGAATGTGTTCAATGGATAGTTAGTTCACTCCAACTTTGAATTAGCACTGTAGAACTAAGAGGGGCCGTAATAAAACTAATGTAATGTGTTAATTTGAAGTTAAAACAATCTATAGAAAGCCAATGGACAGTACAGTCAATTGGACCTTCGGGCCAGAGGAAACGAGGCTAAACAGGTGTACTGTACTCACGGCTAAGTGCAAAGGGCTAACTGGAACACTGCTCTCCACGTCTCCCAGACAGTTGAACGACATCTCCAAGAGCTGGGGGAAAGAAGGGGACAAAGAGAGGAGTTTGCAACCTGTACATACTGTACCACTTGCTGAGATTACTGCACTTCCCAAAGGAAGCGGTACATGGCTCAGTCATCTGACTTTAGCCCTATGAAGAGGAAGCGACAGTAAATTATTTACCAATCTCAGCTCTTAAAGATGGGGCTGGAAATACCACTTTATTACAAAGGCCATTACCAGTTTCAAACCAAGTGCAACTTTTGATGCATCTCGATACTCTAAAGTGATTTCCTTTCCTCGTCTTTATCTGCACTGATCTGAAAACAACGGACTAGTGAAAGCAATATGGTTGGATGTCTACTAGGACTTTACCGTCACTTGTCCTGTTCTTTCATAGTGCAGATGAAGACGAGGAGGGTAAGCCACTGTTGAAATGCACCCATGATACGACTCGTCTTTGCTTGTCTGTCTGCAGCATGCACATGTGCATACACATACACACAGGCCTGCAGTCCCTCCTCCCACATACTCACCAGCTCCAGGTTCTGCTTGTTTCCGTGGGCTGCTGCATAGTGGACTGCGCTGTAACCCTTGGTGTTCCTCAGAGCCGGGTCAGCCCCGTTATCCAGCAGATACTCTAAACAGCTACACATACAGAGGAGAAGACAGTCATGTTACGTCAATCAACAAACTTCTAGATACACAACTACGTCAACACAGAGAGAGAAAAATTGTGATCAAACAACAAGCCATCAAATACACTGAACAAAAATATAAACGCAACATGTAAAGTGTTGGTTTCATGAGCTGAAATAAAAGACCCCAGAAACGTTCCATATGCACAAAAAGCTTATGTCTCTCACATCTTGTGCACAAATTTGTTTACAGCCCTGTTAGTGACCATTTCTCCTCTGCCAAGATAATCCATCCACCTGACAGGTGTGGCATCTCAAGAAGCTGATTAAACAGCAAGATCATTATACAGGTGCACCTTGTGCTGGGGACAATAAAAGGCCACTCTAAAATGTGCAGTTTTGTCACACAACACAATGTCACAGATGTCTCAAGTTTTGAGGGAGCGTGCAATTTGCATGCTGACTGCAGGAATGTCCATCAGAGCTGTTGCCAGAGAATTTAATGTTCCTTTCTCTACCATAAGCTACCTTCAACATCGTTTTAGAGAATTTGGCAGTACGTCCAACCGTCCTCACAACCGCAGACCACGTGTATGGCGTTGTGTGGGCGAGCAATTTGCTGATGTCAATGTTGTGAACAGAGTGCCCCATGGTGGAGGTGGGGTTATGGTATGGGCAGGCATAAGCTATGGACAACGAACACAATTGCATTTTATTTATGTCAATTTGAATGCACAGAGATACCGTGAAGAGATCCTGAGGCCCATTGTCGTGCCATTCATCCGCCACCTTCACCTCATGTTTCAGCATTATAATGCACAGCCCCATGTCGCAAGGATCTGTACACAATTCCTGGAAGCTGAAAATGTCCCAGTTCTTCCATGGCCTGCATACTCACCAGACATGTCACCCATTGGGCATGTTTGGGATGCTCTGGATCAACACGTACGACAGCGTGTTCCAGTTCCCGCCAACATCCAGCAACCTCACACAGCCATTGTAGAGGAGTGGGACAACATTCCACAGGCCACAATCAACAGCCTAATCAACTCTATGCAAAGGAGATGTGTTGTGCTGCATGAGGCAAATGGTGGTCACACAAGATACTGACTGGTTTTCTGATCCACGCCCCTACCTTTTTTTAAAGGTATCTGTGACCAACAGATGCATATCTGTATTCCTAGAAAATGTGAAATCCATAGATTAGGGCCTAATGAATTGATTTCAATTGACTGATTTCCTTATATGAACTGTAACTCAGTAAAATCTTTGAAATTGTTGCATGTTGCGTTTATGTTTGTTCAGTATACATGGGCAGGTTAACCTTAACTGCAAACCATTGCAGAAAATTGTAAATTTCTAAACAGTTCCCATCTTCTGAGAAACCAAAATGTTTGAGCTTGGTCAGTCGGTAGGTTTGTATGTTTTATGTTTGATAAAACTGAGACGACATCATGGTAAGGGACTTACAAAAAGGACTCCTTGGCCCTCTCCTCACTCTGGTGTCCGACTGAGTAATGTCTGTCCACTCTGAAACAAAAACAAAATGTCAATCCATTTTGGGATTCTGGTATTGTTTAGCCCCTCTATGTGTGTGTTATCTGTGTGTCTCACCGGCGGAAGGTCTGCGATGCGGCGCCGTAGTGCAGGGGGCTGCAGCCTTTCTGGTCCAGCTCATTCACCTCGGCACCAGCACTCACCAGGGCAACCGTGCACTGGTAGCTCCCATTCGCAGCTGCGTAGTGCAAAGGAGCTCTGCCATGAGAGGGATGGGTGAGGAGATTAGTCACATTCACAGGAGAAGAGAATATAATAACATAGGATAGAATAGAATTCACTCAATGACAAAAACATTATGGGGAAAAACAAGTTTGTTGAATTCCAGAATGAGACCACTCACCTTCCCAGTTTGTCCTTTTTACTCAAGTCGGCACCACTGCTCAACAGCAAGTTAAGACATTCAACGTTTCTGCCGTCAAAGAGAGAACAGAAATACAAATGAGATGATTATACAACCACTAACAAAGCTCTCTCTTCATAAAAAAAGGTGTGCTCACCCTCCAGAGGCGGCAGCATGCAGGCAGGTCCTACCCAGGCTGTCTGGGGTGTTTATGTCAAAACCGGCTGACAGCACATGCTCGTTGCTTAGAGATGATACGATGCTGTACAGCTGACCTGCAGGAAGCACAACAGCACAAAACAGGAAGTGTTGTCATAAAGGTGACCACATCAGGAGGTCTGGATGGAACAATGGCCTTTGTGGGTACTGAGGAGAACATCTATTCAAATCTCTGTTTCTGAACATGACACTGAATGAGGAAAAGCAAGTATTTAAAGAATGTGTTGTATGTATATCCTGTCTCACAATCTATCTGATACAGAACTACTTAGGTCAATTTGAATGTACACATCCATGAAACTTTATCAGTTTCAATTATACAAACAACCATTTCTATGGCAGTCTAAAGGCTTACCTGAGGAGAGTAACTTGCGACAACAGTCTGAAAACCCGTAGAGCACAGCCAAATGCAACGAAAACATCCCATGAATCCCTTGCCTACAGAGAGAGAGAGACAATGACACACATGGATAGGGCCCCGTGTAGCTCAGTTGGTAGAGCATGGCGCTTGCAACGCCAGGGTTGTGGGTTCGTTTCCCACGGGGGGCCAGTATGAAAAAATGTATGCACTCACTAACTGTAAGTCGCTCTGGATAAGAGCATCTGCTAAATGACTAAAATGTAAATGTAAAATATAAGACGGGCAAGGAGATCAGACATCGTCTCAAATATGTAACACACAATGATAACTAGAAGAGAAATGTGAGCTTTGCTGCTAGTTCTGTTGAGAGGACCATTATGTTCCATAAGCAATGGAAGAGCTGATCTTCTGACAACATTCTCTCAGGAGAGATGTCCTTGTTCTGCCATAAATAATGTTTTTCTACTCCTGACTTGTGTCTTTTCTGTAACCTGATTGTGAATGTGTGTGTCGGTTCTTCTATCCTTGTGGGGACCTAAAATCCCCAAAAGTCCCCACAAGGATAGCAAAACAAGGAAAATTATCCCTTGTGGGGACATTTCCCACGTCCCCATGACGACAAACGCTATTTTAAGCTTAGGGGTTAGGTTTAGGGTTAGGGTAAGGGGTTAGGAGTTGGGTTTAAGTTTAGGGGTTGGGTTAGGGAAAATAGGATTTTGAATGGAAATAGATTTTAGGTCCCCACAAGGATAGAATAACAAAATGTGTATGTGCAGTGTTTTCCATAAGTATATGGAGTAGCGAGCCAAATATAAAAAGTAGCCAGCCCCCGCATGCCCCCCCCAATTAGTTTTTTGCAGATCGAGCTCTATTTTGGTGGCCTCTGGTACATTCTAATGCCTTACTTCCATCCGAAACACACAGTTAAATTATTGAATACTTTAATGACTTTAGGCTTGGGCAAAATACGTATAGGCTTGGGCAGAATACCGTATATACCATATACCGGGGCATTTGTAAATGGCCACGGGAGGCTTTTCAATACCGTCAAACCTATTTCTTAGAAGTTTTTCAATAGATTTGAAAATGTGAAGCTGCAATCAACTTGTGCAATACGTTAGGAGATAAAGCAGATTGCGTTCTTGTCACCTTATTTTACATTATGAAGCTTACCATAGTTCCACAACTGGAGAAAGTAAAAGCTGGTGAGTCCAGCTGTGTATTTGGTTTAACTTGCTAGTTAGCTAAGTGGCTGAATTAATAAGGAGACAGGGCATCATATAGTGTGAGCTTTCTGCCGTTTTTGAGAAGTCAAAGCGCTTTGGATGAGTTATCTTGATTTCCTTGCATTTCTTTCTCCTCTCTGTTCTCGGCCCCTCAGTCTGCTCGTCCCCCCTGTTCTCTGAGCAGATTAGGCAGGCCCATTGCCCTAGCAACTACACACAGACAAAGCGTGTCCACATGCATCTCCAGAGCCAGTGCTCTTCATCCTGCAGACAAGCATGTGTCAAAACTTTGTTCATTTGACAATGTCTCTCTTTCACATTCAATTGTAAATGTCCAAACTCGCCAGAAATGACATTCGGTAGCTACTATCTATACTTGTGAGCTGGATTGCCTATCTTTGCAATTAGTTTCATTTTTGTTTGTGCTCGTTAGCATTCTCGTTAGCATATTTAGCTAGCAGCCTCTATGGAAATGTGCTATTGTGTTAATTTTGCTAGCATTCTGGTAATAGACACCAAATGGGTTTTATTAAACGTTTTAGCGCCCCCTTGTGTACTAAAACGGTAATATCGTAAATCCCGGGATGAGAGAAGGACGGTATGACGATATGAAAATCTGGATTTCACCCAACCCTAGACTTTACCTCCCAGATTGGTAAAATTAGTCGTATTTTTGAGTAGAAAGACATTACTTTACAATTAAAATTGCTGAAAATGTATGAATAGCTGTTTTTGTTATCGGCTAGGCCTAGATGATCAGGACAATTTTTTAAGTAAGAGAACCATTTTTAACATTAAACCGGTCATCTCTTCATATTTACAGTACCGCAAAATATGAATTGCCACAATGATGTTTGTTCTTCAAATTATGTATTTTTTTGGCTCTGCTGCTGTGGACACTTAGGGCTCTATTTTAGGCTGGCTATAAGTGTCAAACGCACGCTAGTGTCAAACGCAACTTCGTTGGCAATTTTGACCTATTAAAGCCAGCACGCTATTTTCAAATTGTTGTGCAAGAATTGGTAATTTACCTGTCTTATATCAGCTCGCTTGCGCTCAGATGGGAGGGGTGTAAATATTTGAGGTGAGTCCTTAAAAACGTGATCCAAAGTGCGAAATTCAGGCAGCGCTGGTAGGGATATTTAAGACCAACCAAAAGCTGGTTTAAGCGGTAACGCGGTAGGTTATGGTATACATTTTGACAGCGGAAATGCAGTCTATCTAGCCGTGACGCACACTGCGCATATGCGCATGGAACAAGAGTAATGTGATTTTTATTTTTTTTGATTAAAAACCAAGCATAGCCTCCCCTCTCAATGAAGGCTGTTTTTTTTATTTTACCTGCCCAAAGCAATCGCCAAGTAGACAAGACTATCAATAAAGGGTTTGGCTCGTGAGACCGCTTGGAAATAAATCTTAATCACCAAAGCTTTATTAAAATCATAGTTTATATCAAGTTTGAGAGGAGCAAAACAGAGAGCCGACATTCCCTTTTTATCTATGTATTGTAGGTAGGCCTAAATGATTCCCATTGTGGACGTGTGTAAAGCCCCCTCCATGACGTAGGCTACGTGTCCATGCCCATCATGAAACGAGAGATTAGAACCTCGGTGAATCTCATATTTAGAAGTTATTTTCATGTAACAATTGCTTGTTGGCCTCCCGAGTGGCGCAGCGGTCTAAGGCACTGCATCGCAGTGCAAGCTGCGTTACTACAGATCCTGGTTTGATACCGGGCTGTGTCGCAGCCGGCCGCGACCGGGAGACCCATGAGGCGGCGCACAATTAGCCCAGCGTCGTCCGGGTTAGGGGAGGGTTTGGCTGGCCGGGATGTCCTTGTCCCATCGCGCTGTAGCGACTCCTGTGGGAGCATGCACGCTGACACCGTTCCTCCGACACATTGGTGCGGCTGGCTTCCGGGTTAAGCGTGCATTGTGTCATGAAGCAGTGCGCTTAGCGGGGTTGTGTTTTGGCGGATGCACGGCTCTCGACCTTTGCCTCTCCCGAGTCCATACAGGAGTTGCAGCGATGGGACAAGACTGTTGGATATGACGAAATTGGGGAGTTTTTTTTTTTATATACAAAAATCATAAAGAAACCCACATTGGTTTTAATAAAATGTAACATAAAACAAGCAAACTTATTAGGTTTTATGGTCAGAACGTTCTGGAGAAGTGTGAATGTGATCTGTAAATCGTTCCAATATGTTTCTAAAATATTATTTGGGAGCAGTATAACGGTGAGTGGACATTCCCCCTTTCTCTTTATATTGGATCTTTATCCAGCTCCTGTGAAAAGTTTGGATGTGCGTAAAACCCTCCATAGTATAAGTTGCCTTGTCTGTATTATACACCCACAGGGAGCAATTATGGTGCCTGTAACTGTATTTAGACCTAGCCTATTTTAAAACAAGTTGTTGTTTTGTTTTTATTTATCAGTAGCCTAGTGAATTTAATCTTGCTTATTGACTACGTTTGGCATGTCCACATACTGCAATTTACAGTAGGCCTAGACCCTATTTCAGTGTGAAATCTATAGCCTATGTTTAACAATGTATTTCTATATCGAAGCAATGCAATTAGAACAATGTGGACTGCAAACATGTTGAACATATTTTGCAAATATGGGGCAGGCTATTTAATGAACTAGGCTATAATAGACTAACATTCATATTGGAGTTGATGACAACGCAATACATTAAAGACCGTAAATACACAACTTGAAGTAACCACATACAGTGTATTCATACCCCTTGACATTTTTCAAATTTTGTTGTGCTACAGCCCGAATTTAAAATGGTTTAAATTGAGATTGTTTTGTCACTGGCCTACCCAATAATGTCCATATTAAATTTTTTTCAGAGACTTTTTCAAATTAATAAAAAGCTAAAATGTCAATAAATATTCAACCCCTTTGTTATGGCAAGCCTAAATGAGTTCAGGAGTAATAATCTGCTTAAGAAGTCACATAATAAGTTGCAGTAGTGTTTAACAGGATTTTTGAATGACTACCTCATCTCTGTACCCACACATGCAAATATCAGTAATGCCCCTTAGTCGAGCAGTGAATTTCAAACACAGATTCAACCACAAAGACCAGGGAAGGGCACCTATTGGTAGATGGGTAAAAATTAAAAAAGCAGACATTGAATATCCCTTTGAGCATGGTGAAGTTATTAATTACACTTCGGATGGTGTATTAATACACCCAGTCACTACAAAGATACAGGTGTCCTTCCTAACTCAGTTGCCGGAGAGGAAGGAAACCGCTCAGGGATTTCAGCATGAGCCCAATGGTGACTTTCAAACAGTTATTGAGTTTAATGGCTGTGATAGAAGAAAACTGAGGATGGATCAACAACATTGTAGTTACTCCACAATACTAACCTAATTGACAGAATGAAAAGAAGGAAGCCTGTAAAGAATAAAAATATTCCATAACATGCATCCTGTTTGCAACAAGGCACTAAAGTAATACTGCTAATAAATGTGGCAAAGCAATTAACTTCTTGTCTTGAATACAAAGTGTTCTGTTTGGGGCAAATCCAATACAACACATTACTGCGTACAACTCTCCATATTTTCAAGCATAGTGGAGGCTGCATCATGTTATGGGTATGCTTGTAATTGTTAAGGACTGGGGAGCTAAGCACAGGCAAAATCCTAGAGGAAAACCTGGTTCAGTCTGCTTTCCACCAGACACTGGGAGATTAATTCACTTTTCAGCAGGACAATAACCTAAAACAAGGTTTCCCAAATTCGGTCCTGGGACCCCCCCTGGGTGCACATTTACGTTTTTTCCCTAGCACTACACAGCTGATTCAAATAATAAAAGCTTGATGATGAGTTGGTTATTTTAAATCAGCTGTGTGGTGCTAGGGCAAAAATAAAAACGTGCACCCAGGGGGGGTCCCAGGTCCAAGTTTGGGAAACCCTGACCTAAAACACAAGGCCAAATCTACACTGGAGTTGCTTACCAAGAAGACAGTGAATGTTCCCGAGTGGCAGAGTTACAGTTTTGACTTAAAATGTGTTTTTATACTTTTTTAGCAAATATATTAAAAATACAAAACTGAAATACGACATTTACATAAGTATTCACACCCTTTACTCAGTATTTTGTTGAAGCACCTTTGACAGTGATTACAGCCTCGAGTCTTATTGGGTATGAAGCAACAAGCTTCGCACACCTGTATTTGGGGAGTTTATCCCGTTCTTTTCTGCAGATCCTCTCAAGCTCTGTCAGTTTGGATGCATGGATATTTTCAGGTCTCTCCAGAGATGTATGATCGGGTTCAAGTCCGGGCTCTGGCTGGGCCACTCAAGAACATTCAGAGACTTGTCCCGAAGCCACTCCTGCATTGTCTTGGCTGTGTGCTTAGGGTCGTTGTCCTGTTGGAAGGTGAACCTTCGCCCCCAGTCTGAGGTCCTGAGTGCTCTGGAGCAGGTTTTCATCAAGGATCTCTCTGTACTTTGCTCCGTTCACCTTTCCCTCAATCCTGACTAGTTTCCCAGTCCCTGCCACTGAAATACATCCCCACAGCATGAAGCTGCCACCACTATGCTTCACCGTAGGGATGGTGCCAGGTTTCCTCCAGATGTGACACTTGGCATTCAGGCCTAAGAGTTCAATTTGTTTTCATCAGACCAGAGAATCTTATTTCTCATGGTCAGAGTCCTTTAGGTGCCTTTTGGAAAACTCCAAGCGGGCTGTCATGTGCCTTTTACTGAGAAGTGGCTTCTGTCTGGCCACTCTACCATAAAGGCCTGATTGGTGGAGTGCTGCAGAGATGGTTGTCCTTCTGGAAGGTTCTCCCATCTCCACAGAGGAACTCTGGAGCTGACCTTTGGGTTCTTGGTCACCTCCGTGACCAAGGCCCTTCTCCCCCGATTGTTCAGTTTGGTCGGGCGGCCAGCTCTAGGAAGAGTCTTGGTAGTTCCAAACTTCTTCCATTTAAGAATGATGGAGGCTACTGTGTTCTTGGGGACCTTCAATGCTGCAGAAATTTTTTGGTACCCTTCCCCAGATCTGTGCCTCGACACAATCCTGTCTCGGAGCACTACGGACAATTCCTTCGACCTCATGGCTTGGTTTTTGCTCTGACATGCACTGTCAACTGTGGGACCTTATATAGACAGGTGTGTGCCTTTCCAAATCATGTCCAATCAATTGAATTTACCACAGGTGGACTCTAATCAAGTTGCAGAAACATCTCAAGGATGATCAATGGAAACAGGATGCACCTGAGCTCAATTTCGAGCCTCATAGCAAAGGGTCTTTTTTTAATACATTAGCAAACATTTCTAAAAACTTGTTTTCACTTTGTCATTATGGGGTGTTGTGTGTAGATTGATGAGGGAAATGTTTTATTTACGGTAATCCATTTTAGAATAAGTCTGTAACGTAACAAAATGTGGAAAAAGTGAAGGGGTCTGAATACTTTCCGAATGTACTGTATATTCATGAGAAGATATAAAAAGTCATTTGTTGATTGTATTGGACACTGTATTGTGCCCTTATACGCATGCCTTTACGCATTAACCAATCTTGTCTTCTCTTTATGCTTTGGGTCCACAGTCAGCACACAGCTTTGGTGCTTTGTGTGAGCAAGCCCCACAAACAAAATCGGTTGCACTGCACACAGTTTTCATGGGCCTTGTTTCGTGTGCACCTGCCGCAGGTGTCGCATAATCTCTCTGAGGCGGTTGCGTGGCATGGTCTCTCGGAAAAAGTCCATCCCATACCTATCAGACCAAAATGACTCCACATCCACGTCAATTTCAAGCTCAATATCTGATCCTCCATCCACTCCAACTCATCTAAATTCTGCAGCATTTGCAATGAGTCCATTCGTTGGGTTCAGCGTGCCTTTGGGAAGTACACACACATTGTCACAACGCCCACAATACTCCATCAGAATTACACTATTGTTCTAAATTCAATCATCTTCTTCACTCTCCTCATCATTCAGTTCAGTGAAGTCACATGCACCATTATCAGTTTCTATCTGCTTTCTATCGCCCACTCATCCATTGACAACAGAATAGCATATTTTAATTTTACGTTTCTTATGTTACTTTTTGCTTAGTAGCCAGAGCAAAGCTGCCGCGCGAGTGGTCATGTGCTGAATGCATAGACAGCACGGATACTCTTGGAAAAAGTGACATTTGGAAATAGAGCTGCACCTCTTGAATTATGAGAGTTATTTGACAAAGGTAAGTGTAATAGAAACTGCAGAATATGCTCATCAGATTGTCAATTTAATATTGTCTATAGGCTAACTCTTATTATGTGTGAAATTTTTTCGGTATGGTTTAAGTGAAGTTTGAATGGTCCGGCTGTGCAGGCTGACTGGCATTATTTGTTTCCCGCTCATCAAGTTGGATAGAGTCAAGGATATGTTTTGCATTATTCTAAAGGCCTACTGCAACATGTAGCATGTTTTCGTTTCCCTTACAATAAATTTGATTAGTAATAGAGTATAGTAAATAAAAAACAGCTTCTTCTTACAAAGTAAAACGTAAAAGAGAATGGTATCAACCCCCAAGCAGCACGGTCAAATTATTTGCTGCTAATTAATAGGCATAACACAAAATCATCATTACACTATTGTCTTTCTAAATTAAATCAACCTCTTCACCCTCCTTATCATTCAGTTAGGTCTAATTTAAATTAAATTGTGAAGGTGCACAATTATCGCCCATTCATTCATTTGTCATTCAGTGAGGAGAGATATGCATTAGCGCCTGGCTGGGTACCAACGTCCTACAGCACATTGCCATGGCGGGTTAAGTTAGGTGTAAAAAAAAAAAAAAAACGGGTAAAAGGCTCTAAATACTTTTTTGTTTGTGATTTCAAAATTCGGACAAATGAGCAGTGTAAAATACAAACGTTTAGGAAAAGTCAGGGAAGGAACAGAACATAGCTTTTTTGGGGGGCTGATTTTTTTAATTTACAAAATCAAGTCAGTGGCCGTTGGCCTATGGCGGTTCTAGTGTTAAGATGCTTTTGGGAAATTGGGCCCTGCAGTGTTTCCCTGTCATTGCTTGCTTTATGACTGACAGGCGCCTGTCATATTAGTAGATCACTAGAAGATGCATACCGTTCATTCTAGCAGGAGAAGGCTATATGGACTTTTCTGACTAGCAAATTGAAACTTTTAAATGACATGAAGACTAGTTAATTTATGAAGTGGAAAGTAGCCGCGCTTATGGAAAACACTCTCTCACCTGGCTGTGTCAGCACCGTTAGTCATCAGGGTGCTGATCAGCAGCTCGTGGCCGTGCTTAGCAGCAACGTGAAGAGGAGTATTGCCGTATTTATCTACACAGTCGATATCCCCACCTGCACACAGGAGAGAGAGAGAGGGGATGTGGTTAGGGACAGAGGAGATTTGCACCATATTGTTTTTCACAAAGTTATGAGATGACATCCGGCTGTTGGAGTTGTTGTGGTTGCAATGGGCTGGAGGATATGAGTGTTGGGTATGTTTGGCTGGTGCGCTTCAACTGAAGTTTGTTCCCTGAAATATTGCAAGCACTTTTCACAAACACGCTATTCTTGTATTTGTAGTGTAGTGTGTGATAATATTGTGTTTTATAATGTGTGTGGTTACCGTTTTGGATAAGGATCTGGGAGCGGGTGAAGCGCCCGTGAATAGCGGCCATATGCAAAGGGCTCTTCCCTTCTTTACTCTGTGAGAGAAAGAGAGAACAAACAAAAACATTTCTTGTTATGAAAATAATTGATTTACCTCAAACATGTCAAAAATGTTATAAATTTATTTGCATTTTAATGAGGGAAATAATTATTTGACCCCCTCTCAATCAGAAAGATTTCTGGCTCCCAGGTGTCTTTTATACAGGTAACGAGCTGAGATTAGGAGCACACTCTTAAAGGGAGTGCTCCTAATATCAGCTTGTTACCTGTATAAAAGACACCTGTCCACAGAAGCAATCAATCAGATTCCAAACTCTCCACCATGGCCAAAACCAAAGAGCTCTCCAAGGATGTCAGGGACAAGATTGTAGACCTACACAAGGCTGGAATGGGCTACAAGACCATCGCCAAGCAGCTTGGTGAGAAGGTGACAACAGTTGGTGCGATTATTCGCAAATGGAAGAAACACAAAATAACTGTCAATCTCCCTTTGCCTGGGGCTCCATGCAAGATCTCACCTCGTGGAGTTGCAATGATCATGAGAACGGTGAGGAATCAGCCCAGAACTACACGGGAGGATCTTGTCAATGATCTCAAGGCAGCTGGGACCATAGTCACCAAGAAAACAATACGCCGTGAAGGACTGAAATCCTGCAGCGCCCGCAAGGTCCCCCTGCTCAAGAAAGCACATATACAGGCCCGTCTGAAGTTTGCCAATGAACATCTGAATGATTCAGAGGAGAACTGGGTGAAAGTGTTGTGGTCAGATGAGACCAAAATCGAGCTCTCTGGCATCAATTCAACTCGCTGTGTTTGGAGGAGGAGGAATGCTGCCTATGACCCCAAGAACACCATCCCCACCGTCAAACATGGAGGTGGAAACATTATGCTTTGGGGGTGTTTTTCTGCTAAGGGGACAGGACAACTTCACCACATCAAAGGGACGATGGACAGGGCCATGTACCGTCAAATCTTGGGTGAGAACCTCCTTCCCACAGCCAGGGCATTGAAAATGGGTCGTGGATGGGTATTCCAGCATGACAATGACCCAAAACACACGGCCAAGGCAACAAAGGAGTGGCTCAAGAAGAAGCACATTAAGGTCCTGGAGTGGCCTAGCCAGTCTCCAGACCTTAATCCCATAGAAAATCTGTGGAGGGAGCTGAATGTTCGAGTTGCCAAACGTCAGCCTCCAAACCTTAAAGACTTGGAGAAGATCTGCAAAGAGGAGTGGGACAAAATCCCTCCTGAGATGTGTGCAAACCTGGTGGCCAACTACAAGAAACGTCTGACCTCTGTGATTACCAACAAGGGTTTTGCCACCAAGTACTAAGTCATGTTTTGCAGAGGGGTCAAATACTTATTTCCCTCATTAAAATGCAAATCAATTTATAACATTTTTGACATGCGTTTTTCTGGATTTCTTTTGTTGTTATTCTGTCTCTCACTGTTCAAATAAACCTACCATTAAATGTATAGACTGATCATGCTCCTGTAAGTCGCTCTGGATAAGAGTGTCTGCTAAATGACTCAAATGTAAATGTAAATCATGTCTTTGTCAGTGGGCAAACGTACAAAATCAGCAGGGGATCAAATACTTTTTTGGTTCTGGTCAAAATTAGTGCACTATATAAAGAATAGGGTGCCATTTGGGGTTGAAACCAATCCCTCATTTCCCTGGTCTCCTCTGACTGACCTGCATGTTGACATCAGCACCGTTGTTGACTAGCAGCTCGAGGCAGAGCGCCCCGTTGGTGGAGACAGCGGCCAGGTGCAGCGGCGTGCCGCCGTGGTGGTTGGGCTGGTTGACGTTGGCGCCGCGGTTCACCAGCTCGTTGGCCACCGCCTCCTGGCCCGTGTAGCACGCCATGTGGAGCGCTGTGTTCCCAAAGGCATTAGGCTCATCAATCTGACGTGGAGACAAAAAGGCAGAAATTTGACTAGAGATGGTGGTGGGAGTTGGGAAGGTAAAAGGGCCTGGAGATTTTCCTGATAGGCCCTAACCTAAATTATACTAGGAATGCACTTTTGTAAAAAACACACAAGCAAAGAATTCAATAATAGGAAGCCCCACACCCTGGCCCCTCACCTCTGACCCCAGCCGCAGCAGGTACTTGACCACCTCAATCTGGCCGCTGGCAGCGGCGGCGTGGAGTGGGGTATAACCGCGCTTGTCCCTGCACATGGCGTCCGCACTCCGCGACACCAGTAGCTTCACGATCTGCAGATGCCCTGAGGGAAGAGGAGACAACCATACATTCATGGAACATACAGACACTACAGACACAGACAGGTTAACGAAAGCCGTGGCAATTTTCTGCTTGTGCGTGAGGATATGCAATTTTTCACAGATTTGCTTTTCTTTGTATACAAGTATCCCTTGTAGGGTTGTCACGCTACCAGTATCACAATACTCTGAATTATCGTGGCAAGGAAACAAAAATGGAAGTGGATTTAATTCCTTGAGGAAAACCGACCTAACGTTAGAACCAAACAGCATTAATTTGTCACCTAGAGTCACATGTTTATTTTGCGAGCTATAGCACCCACAATTGTACATAAAGTAGCTTTTTATAGGACAATAGAGTTTAATCCAATTTGTGTTTTCTTTTTTTGCCATGGAAAATATGGTATCGGGATACTGGTATCATGACAACCCTAATCCCTTGATGGGAAGTTTGCAAGTTGATTTGTAGATCAGTGAATCTGCTCAGTGCCTTTGTTCAGGCCAACCCTCTTGAACAAGGAGGAAAGTGTGTCAATGTCAGGAAAAGTGTCCGTTCTAAGGTCCCACCCACCGAGGTATGCGGCCCAGTGGATTGGCTGCCTCTCCTTCTTATCACTGGCACTCAGGTTGGCCCCTTTGTTGAGGAGCAAATTCACCATCTGGAAACAGACAGGAGATACTGAGTTAAAACGAGCACAGTAAGCCACCTTTCTGAGTAGAGGAAGACCAATTCAGCACCTAGGCTGCGTCTGAAATGGCACCTATTCCTTATATAGTGGACACTATGCGGGCCCTGGTCAAGAATAGTGCACTATACAGTGAGGGAAAAAAGTATTTTATCCCCTGCTGATTTTGTACGTTTGCCCACTGACAAAGACATGATCAGTCTATAATTTTAATGGTAGGTTTATTTGAACAGCGAGAGACAGAATAACAACAACAAAATCCAGAAAAACACATGTCAAAAATGTTATAAATTGATTTGCATTTTAATGAGGGAAATAAGTATTTGACCCCTCTGCAAAACATGACTTAGTACTTTGTGGCAAAACCCTTGTTGGCAATCACAGAGGTCAGACGTTTCTTGTAGTTGGCCACCAGGTTTGCACACATCTCAGGAGGGATTTTGTTCCACTCCTCTTTGCAGATCTTCTCTGGGTCATTAAGGTTTCGAGGCTGACGTTTGGCAACTCGAACATTCAGCTCCTTCCACAGATTTTCTATGGGATTAAGGTCTGGAGACTGGCTAGGCCACTCCAGGACCTTAATGTGCTTCTTCTTGAGCCACTCCTTTGTTGCCTTGGCCGTGTGTTTTGGGTCATTGTCATGCTGGAATACCCATCCATGACCCATTTTCAATGCCCTGGCTGAGGGAAGGAGGTTCTCACCCAAGATTTGACGGTACATGGCCCCGTCCATCGTCCCTTTGATGCGGTGATGTTGTCCTGTCCCCTTAGCAGAAAAACAGCCCCAAAGTATAATGTTTCCACCTCCATGTTTGACGGTGGGGATGGTGTTCTTGGGGTCATAGGCAGCATTCCTCCTCCTCCAAACCTGGCGAGTTGAGTTGATGCCAAAGAGCTTGATTTTGGTCTCATCTGACCACAACACTTTCACCCAGTTCTCCTCTGAATCATTCAGATGTTCATTGGCAAACTTCAGACGGGCCTGTATATGTGCTTTCTTGAGCAGGGGGACCTTGCGGGCGCTGCAGGATTTCAGTCCTTCACGGCGTAGTGTGTTACCAATTGTTTTCTTGGTGACTATGGTCCCAGCTGCCTTGAGATCATTGACAAGATCCTCCCGTGTAGTTCTGTGCTGATTCCTCACTGTTCTCATGATCATTGCAACTCCACGAGGTGAGATCTTGCATGGAGCCCCAGGCCGAGGGAGATTGACAGTTCTTTTGTGTTTATTCCATTTGCGAATAATCGCACCAACTGTTGTCACCTTCTCACCAAGCTGCTTGGCGATGGTCTTGTAGCCCATTCCAGCCTTGTGTAGGTCTACAATCTTGTCCCTGACATCCTTGGAGAGCTCTTTGGTCTTGGCCATGGTGGAGAGTTTGGAATCTGATTGATTGATTGCTTCTGTGGACAGGTGTCTTTTATACAGGTAACAAACTGAGATTAGGAGCACTCCCTTTAAGAGTGTGCTCCTAATCTCAGCTCGTTACCTGTATAAAAGACACCTGGGAGCCAGAAATCTATCTGATTGAGAGGGGGTCAAATACTTATTTCCCTCATTAAAATGCAAATAAATTATAACATTTTGATTTTTTTTTTGTTATTCTGTCTCTCACTCTTCAAATAAACCTACCATTAAAATTATAGACTGATCATTTCTTTGTCAGTGGGCAAACGTACAAAATCAGCAGGGGATCAAATACTTTTTTCCCTCACTGTATATGGGATTGGGTGCCATTTCAGTATTACTCAAAACCCTCCACCCTATGACCATAAAACCCCGCTGTGACCCCTGACCTCCACGTGGCCGCTGTGTGCAGCGTGGTGCAGGGCCGTCCTGCCGGAGCGGTCCGCCACATTCAGGCTGCTCAGCTTGGGGATGAGGGCCTCAGCGCAGCGTGTGGCCCGGTTGGCCGCAGCCACGTGCAACGGCGTCTGCCAGAATTTATCCCGGGCATTGACCTCCGCATCCTGTCTCAGCAGCAGCCCCACGGCCTTCTGGGAAAGACGGTAGGAGAATAAATAACAAGTATGAGGAGTGTGACTTTATCAACGACATTCATATAGCTACTCATTCAAGGAAGGAGAGGTGATAGGTAATCAGTATGGCAGATTAATTTAAGAAAATTAGCACTGAGAATTGCTATTAAGACTGATGAGGAATTCCAGTGAAATGACTGTAGCAGGTTTTACATATTGTATTTGACCTGCCCTTCACGTGGCACTGTCATGCAAAGATGGTCTTACTTCGTTCTGTGAGGCAGCTGCCCGATGCAGGGGAGTCAGCCAGCCTTGGTCCTTAGCGTTAATACTAGCACCTGAGAGAGAGAGAGGAGCGAGTAAGCGAGAGAGAGAGAAAGCGAGAGATAGAGGGCAAACTCAGTCAACTATTCTGTAGCTCAGATCAACCAATAGAAAGAACATATGCAGATAAGTGTTGAAAATCTGAGCCAATTCAGCCAATCACAATGGACCTCAGATGGTCAGTAACATTTGCACACTTATCTGGTTTCATTATCAGTATCTGCCTTTAGGATAGGGCTTCTCAACATCATTGACTAGAGTGAAGGCTTTCAATGCTGGTTGTATATTCTAACAGATAATATGATTAACTGTCCTTTATTCAACAATAGGATAGGGATAATTGAGTGAATAATGCAAATTACTCTGAAAACTGTCTGTCTCATGCTTGAGAACGTTACCTGAATTAATGAGGAGGTCCATAATGTGAACATCGCCCAAACACGCAGCAGCATGTAAGGGGGTACGGCGTTCTTGGTCCTGAGGAGAGACAGCAGACAGAGAAACAACAGTCAGCAAGACCCCAGATTTAAGCCCACTGTTGGTTCTGATAACATCATCCCAAGGCAGTGTATTAAAATCAAAACAGTGAGTTGAATTATACACCCCAAAGCGAAAGAATATAAAATGTGACATGCTACAATATGACAGGTTTGAACTTGATACCAACTACGTAAAATAGCTTTAAATTACAGGATATTGAAAATACAGAAATAGATTGCCATCAACCTGCAAAAAATTCAAGTAAAAAGGTCTGTCATACATGTTGGCCTGTAGCCTAGGTCCTCAGAATATTCAGTATGAATGCACAGTGGAACTTTTATCTCACACAAAATGATCAGTCGGGGTTAGGTCTGCTGTATCTAATAATTTTGCAGGGAGCTAGACCTGATTTAATTTTTTTCTTCTGCAAACTGAATGATGTTCCCTGACGACTTAAACTGAATTCTTCCACTGCTCTATATGTTCGCTACATACTTCAGTCTGAGACTGCCATCGTTGAAGACGTTTGTGGGGACGTCAAAATGAGGGGCATCGTACATAAATTCTCAGCGATTGGATAATCTCTAACAGAGTCCCACATTTTCAAAACGCAGCATACCCACGTGTGTTTTGGCGCTGGCCTAACCAATTGGTTTTTGGAACCAATCAGAATGGTTATAATGTGATTCCATTCTAGAAAACATAGGGAAGTACTCAGATCCAGACTCATTGCGGAGAAGAAACTAACGTTAGCCTTTGGCCGGAGCAAGGAGTCTGGGTAGCCAGGCAACGAAAGAAGGGCCTGAAATCCACCTCAGGCATCTCTAGCCTGTTAGCTGACCCTGTCCTCCCTACTGGAATGTGTGCAGTCAGTGTAAACCCACCAGTGAATGACTCATGGCTCAGGCCTCACTCATTGCAGCTCTAGTAAGGAAATCACTGTCTTATTCTCCATACACATCATTCAATCACTGACTGACTGAAGGAGGCCGTGTGAGAATTTTAGGCCTCCAGGAGGAGAGGCTGTTTATGGACAAGGGTCCCTGTGGGTTTTGGTCGTACAAGTCAAATATTGAATCTGTCTTGCACTGCAAGAATTAATGTTTGGATGCATTAAGGCGACCAAACTATGTTAACCATGTGAAAGTGAAGTACAAGAAGCTCAACTGCATATTAATTCAAACCTGTTTTTTTGCGGTGCTAGAACATAATTTATTCTTTGACTTTTAGGTAGTGATTGAATACAGCCCCAAGTCTAGTGGCCACAACTGAGTATTTACAGTGGTATAATATTTGACTCCATTGCAAATGCAAAGTATATTAATATATAATAGAAACTGATTTACTGGTTTAAGTTTTTGTTGTGACATTTGACAAATTGCAGCTACAAGCCATAGCTGGCACCAAGCCATATTTGAACCAGTGCTGATTTAAAGCATCCGCTCAGCAATTTGAGAACCTTTCCTCTCCACTGTAGAAGCTTCTTTCCCCTTTTTACACACCCTTATTCACATTAGGCGCCCCAGCCTCGCCCTGTTTCAACTCCTGTGAAACTGAAAGTGAAGGCTGCCTGTGTGTGTGTGTGTAAGTAAAGTGGACCTAGAGCATGGTGTCAGGGCTCTTTAAACACCCACACCAGTAGAAATCCACTTTTTCGAGTTGAAAGACGATGGTATTATACAGTGGCACATTTTGTTGTTTTGGCTCTGTACTACAGAACTTTGGATTTGAAATAATACAATGACTATGATGAATGAGAAAGTTACAGATGCACAAATATCATACCCCCAAGACATGCTAACCTCTCACCATTACAATAACAGAGGAAGTTAGCATTGTTTTATTTTATGATACCTATGCCTCTGTAAATCTGTAACTCATCATTATTCACGATTCATTCAGGACTATCCTTAATCATGGAAACATCCACATTAATGTGAAGGTGTTTAGAAACATATTCAATTCATATTTACAATAAAAGGTGACTCCAAAATGACACAACACATTATTTACCATTCATTTCTAATACGCACAAAATAATTTGAAACAACCAAAACAAACATCAAATGCATCCAATAAATGTGTAGTCACAAGCTTGATGTAGTAATTGCGTGCTATGAATATAGGACCAAAACACTTAACTTTCTACTACTTTAATACATATAAGTTAATTTTTCCCAATACTTTTGGTCCCCTAAAATGGGGGGGACTATGTGCAAAAAGTGCTGTAATTTCTAAACGGTTGGATGAAAATACCCTCAAATAAAAGCTGGCAGTCTGCACTTTAACCTTGTATAATTTCAAATCCAAAGTGCTGGAGTACAGAGACAAAACAACAAAAAATGTGTCACTGTCCCAATACTTTTGGAGCTCAATGTATATTTGGCCTTGAAGTGACAAATCCAAAATGCCCACTTCGTGCAAATCCGTGTGAATGCAGTTTATTTTCCTATGATATGACATACAAATTATTTTCAACCTACATTTCTTTTTAGGGCTGGGATTAATTTTGATGTTACCACCGACCAGCATGGCATTTGTTTATTAATCAGAAACAGCTGCAAAGTTATTCCTCTTCATGACTGAGATGAGCCAAACAGCCTTGTGTCCACTTGGCCACCTGAGCCATGGAGCAAATTAAAATAGGGGGTGCAAAGTGGTGTTTTTGCACCTCCGCTTTGTTTTTAAGTTTTTACCAGAAAATTGTCAATTTTCACTTATTTTTTAGCTAGTCTGTATAGTAAAATACAAATAATTATATATACAGTAGCAGTCAAAAGTTTGGACACACCTACTCATTCCAGGATTTGTCTTTATTTTTTATACTTTTCTACATTGTAAAATAATACTGAAGACATCAAAACTATGAAATAACACATATGGAATCATGTAGTAACCAAAAAAGTGTTAAACAAATCAAAATATATTTTAGATTCTTCAAATTAGCATTCTCTCAACCAGCTTCATGAGGTAGTCACCTGGAATGTATTTCAATTAACAGGTGTGTGTTATTAAAAGTTAATTTGTGGAATTTCTTTCCTTCTTAATGTGTTTGAGTCAATCAGTTGTGTTGTGACAAGGTATGAGTTATTACAGAAGATAGCCCTATTTGGTAAAAGACCAAGTCCATATTATGGCAGTCCATCATTACTTTAAGACATGAAGGTTAGTCAATCCGGAAAATTTCAAGAACTTTGAAAGTTTCTTCAAGTGCAGTCGCAAAAACCACCAAGCGCTATGATGAAACTGGCTATCATGAGGACCGCCACAGGAAAGGAAGACCCAGAGTTACCTCTGCTGCAGAGGATAAATTCATTAGAGTTAACTGCATCTCAGATTGCAGCCCAAATAAATGCTTCACAGAGTTCAAGTAACAGACACATCTCAACATCAACTTTTCAGAGGAGACTGCGTGAACCAGGCCTTCATGGTCGAATGCTTCAGGCCTTCATGGTCAAAACCACTACTAAAGGACACCAATAAGAAGAAGAGACTTGCTTGAGCCAAGAAACACAAGCAATGGATTTTAGATCGGTGGAAATCTGTCCTTTGGTCTGATGAGTCCAAATTTGAGATTTTTGGTCACAACCGCCATGTCTTTGTGAGACGCAGAGTAGGTGAACGGAGGATCTCCGCATGTGTGGTTCCCACCATGAAGCATGGAGGAGGAGGCGTTATGGTGTGGGGGTGCTTTGCTGGTGACACTGTCAGTGATTTATTTAGAATTCAAGGCACACTTAACCAGCATGGCTACCACAGCATTCTGCAGCGATACGTCATCCCATCTGGTTTGTGCTTAGTGGGACTATCATTTGTTTTTCAACAGGACAATGACCCAAAACACACCTCCAGGCTGTGTAAAGGCTATTTGACCAAGAAGGAGAGTGATGGAGTGCTGCATCAGATGACCTGGCCTCCACAATCACCTGACCTCAACCCAATTGAGATGGTTTGGGATGAGTTGGACCCCAGAGTGAAAGAAAAGCAGCCAACAAGTGCTCAGCATGTGGGAACTCCTTCAAGACTGTTGGAAAACCATTCCTCATGAAGCTGGTTGAGAGAATGCCAAGAGTGTGCAAAGCTGTCATCAAGGCAAAGGGTGGCTACTTTGAAGAATCTCAAATATAAAATATATTTTGATTTGTTTAACACTTTTTGGTTACTACATGATTCCATGTGTTATTTCATAGTTTTGATGTCTTCACTATTATTCTACAATGTAGAAAATTGTAAAAATAATGAAAAACCCTTGAATGAGTAGGTGTGTCCAAACTTTTGACTGGTAGTGTATCTATATCTGACCATTTTATAAATGGTATAAATTGTGTGATATGATAGGATTTTGCAAACCTGCTCCCTGTTGCCCAAGGTCGATGGTTTTGACCACTAAAGTTTTGCTTCACTACACGCTCCACTGCTTTTATTGGTGTAACATTAGCTAGAAACCACAAGTGTCTATCCAGATAATGAAAAGGCACCCATGAAATAAAATTCAAGGAACTTAGTTACATGTAATTTGTGGCGTGCATGATCAAGAGCAAAGTCATTGTAGCCTATAATTTCACTTCCACTGTGAGAACCATGAGCACGGGCTGACTTGGCTTTGCTGTACTGCAGCCGAAGCGTGCCAGCATCCTACCTACCAAAGGTTGCACCGTGTCCGTTACAATATAGAAAAACGCATATCAACTATCTTTCAATAGTTATCCATATTACCGGAGCTTCATCTTATTCTTTCTAACTATTTCAATGGCGGATTTGTGGTTGCAATTTATGAAAGATGACAAAACTTTGGAGATAATAATAGATGGCGACGTCAAAGATAGGCCAGTGGTTTCCATCTGTGGCGATGTTTTCCCTAAAGCATTGATGATGACAAATCCAGCCCCAGAACCTGCTATAGCACCAGCTGGCTAATCTTTTGAATATGGTGTAGTCAACAACAAAAAAACAGCAACAACAGATAACATTAGCTATCTAGATAAGGTTAGCAAGATAGCTAGCTAGATAAGGTTATCATGCTAGCTACACCGACAGCTGTCATTGCCCTATTTGTTGATGTTTATTAACTCCACGTGGAAATTCCCACACCCAATTTGTGAATATGTATAAGTAGCCTTCGTCATTATTTGGAGGTGGAACCTAAACGTGCATCTCCTCTTTAGGACAGGAAATTACATTGAAATAGTTGCTGCACCTTCCTCTGGGGGGGTCCTTTAATCTGACAGCCAGCTGGTCAGATTACCAGAGGGGTGGAACGAATGAGTGAGGAACCTTAACTGACCAGCTACACAATTGGATGGAAGATGCCCAAAATCCCTCACTGCTAAGCTTTTCCTCCCATCAATCCCTTAACCATAAACTAATCTTCTCCTTGTCCTCAAATACATAGGCCACGTGTACTTGCGTTCAGTGCACACACACACACACACAAAATACAACTTACACTCACAAGATGGCTCTTGAAGAAAACAACATGTATAGCTACTGTTGGAAGCTGTAACCAAGAATGTGAAGTGTGAAATATTGTGGGTATAACATTACTGCTCCAAATTGCATGATTGATTGACTCTGTGTGATGTTAACTATATCTGATTCAAAGTTGACAGGAAGGTCAAAGTGTGTAGAGGATTTGATAGGTAATCCCTTCCTGCTTAACTGGCTGGCCCGTTCAGAAAGTGTGGGTACCGTGCAAGATGTGGAGGAAGTTGATTCACACTGGGTCATGTTCATGTGTAGCGAGCCATCTTACCAGTGCATTGACTTCTTCATTCTTGTGCAACAAAAACTTCACTTCTTCTGCATTTCGGCTAAATATAGCCTGGACCAGTGGAGTCTGGAGGAGAATATAGACACATGAAATATTCTGAGTTAAAATAAATACCATGTTTTTAAGATGCAAAAACAGAAACGTTACGAGGGGGGGCGGGGCGTTTTGCCCCTCTATCGGGGAAAAACATTGGGGCAAAACGCCCCGCCCCCCCCATGGGGCAAAATGCTCCCTGAAGATTGTGTTCAAATTTATTTTATAAATTTTATTTTGGCATTTGAGTAATTGACTCTTAAAAACTGAAGTCAAATTATCTTATTTTAATTAAATTAATCTAATATCGGAACAAAATGACATTGCACATCTCACTATTAATATCCTCACTATGATAAAAAAAAAAAAAAAGTTTAACTTTTATTTAGACTGGGGGTTGAGGTTTTGATGTACAGCCCCCTCTTTTTATTTTCGCCCTTCCTGTCCAAATCATCCTTAAGTATCTCAAAATTGATTGTGTGACTCAAAGTTACTTATAGATGATTATAAACTGGGTGTTTTGAGCCCTGAATGCTGATTGGCTGAAATGTGTGGTATATCAGACTATATACCACGGTTATGACAAAAAAATGACATTAGTAACCAGTTTATAATAGCAATAAGGCACCTCGGGGGTTTGTGACATAAGGCCAATTTACCACAGCTAATGGCTGTATACAGGCACTCCGCATTGCCTCCTGCTAAGAACAGCCCTTAGCAGTGGTATATTGGCCATATACCACACCTCCTCTGGCCGTATTGCTTAATTTGGACATGATTTGGGAAATGCTAATATAGGTACCACTGACTTGCATTCATTGTCCTGGGGGACAAAATGCGATGTGGTTCGAGAACACAGATTTTTGCCAAGGCAGAGATGAGTGGAGACGCGCGCGGACAGCAGTGGACGCATAAATTCTGGCCTAATGATGTTTATCCCCAAGCCACCCTAATGACATACTGATCCTCCTGTGAATACAAAAAAAATTGGCCTATATGGTCCAATTTCTTAAATTGTTTGAAAGGTGCTCCTGAAGCACATAAAACTATGACGTCATAGTCGGACTACATGTGAGCATGATATAGGTGTGGTGCTTCCCTGATAATACAGGGTGGATGAACGTCATTAACTAGCTATTTAAACTTGATTGGGAATTACAAGCAGACAGACACTAGTAGTCAGATTTGCTCACAAGCTAGCTGCATGCACCCAACACAACGCACTTGGAAAACGCCTCATCACGCAGTGTGATTCAATCGTAACAGCTGATTGAAGTGAAGCTAGCTTATTATAGTTCCTTTATAGTTGTTTAACGTAGAGTCTCGTTAGCTAGCTAAATACATAGTCAATCATTCTGCGCAGCTAGCTAGAGACCTTACCAACAACACTGTTAGTGAAAGCCCTGTCCCTAGATAGCTGATGCTGATTGCAGCGACCTACAGTAGCTAAATTAGTTTCCTAGCTGGCAGCTAGCTAGCTAAGCATTTAATACATTGGTTGGTTGTTGATGTCTGAACAAGTTGTTCATGCTGAAAATCATAAAATCCCAAATGCTTAGACAGTTAGCTGGCTACAAACTGAATAGGACTCGTCGCCAATTCTAGCTAACTAGCTACCGCATGGAATGGAAGCCTGGCTAGCCGATTAACCTCAACTCCACGATTTATGATGGAGTTGAGCGGCAACTAGTGTGGGATGACTGGAGCTCCGACATCACATAAAATTACGTTTCTATCAAAACCTACTGATTTCAGCACCCAACGAATAGCCCGCAATTACACACGACATTGTTCTATGTAATTATTTGGGTGCTGAAATCAGTGGTTTTTGATAAAAACGTAATTTTATGTGACCGCTCAACTCCATCATAAATCGTAGTTTAGTAGACTATAGACTGGTTAGGCAAGCTGGTCTAACGTTCGCGTGTAAAATCCTATTGCCAAATGTAGCTAGTTAGCATTAGCAAGCGAACAAGTCAGTGGTGACATAATTTTTGCAAACAGTCCCTTGTTAGAATACTTTATTGGAGCATCTAGAATGTGACCAGACTGCATCGTTTAAGGCCAAGCACCGCAGTTAGCGTGAGCTAGCTATCAAACCCGCCCTTATAAGGAAGTGGTGATAAAGAAAGCAACGGTTTAAAAAAGGAATGTTTTAGCTAGCTAACGACGTTAATTCGCATTACCCACCTGGTCTGTTATGTTTTGTATTCCCATCTCCTAGTCAGTCAGGTCGAAGCTCCTTCATTAGGATCGGGTGGAGATTTAACTGCGATATTTTTAGTTTTATTGTGGTAATTATTCGGGGAAGGGTTCGTTCTGTTTCCGTGTTTGCTCGCTGATGTTATTGCTCTGATAGACACAAGTGTGCGTTTCTGAACGGCTGCAGTTGGTAGAAGCTAGCTAGTGCACTGCCACTGTGCAGCAGCGACATACAGTGGTCACTTTGAATAGTGTACCAACATCTATCCATAAAATCCATAAATGTATCAATTATTCACCAGATTATTCCTTTAGTTTAGTAATGTAGTAACTATGTCAGAAACAAAATATGTCTGCAATGAATGTTATACCCTTCTATATCAGTCTTTTCCAAGAAAACTAGCTGGAGTAGTTTTGTGTTGGTATATTTTTCAGCTTTATTTTGTTGTTGAGAAAATTCATTTTTTGGACAATCATTGGACAATATTTTGTAGAAAGGTTGACAGAAGCTAGGTTTCCATCCAATTGGCGAGAGATTTTCATGCGAATATTCTAAAATCCGCATAAAAACAATACGCGCATTTTCCCACCAGAGATGTTTCCATCAAATTGACTTGTTGCCGAAAAAAGCTGTGCATGATGACATAGTGCACATAAAAAACTTTGCGGTTAAATTCATGTACCTAATAAAAAATTGAAATTAAATGGGTTTCCATCGCATTTTCAACTCTACTAATGGGTTTTCTCACAAAAAATGTTTGCGTTATATCGCGAGTGTGCCCACTCTGCTAGTGTATGTGCGTGCTGTTCGCTAGAGCTCACATATAGCCTACATGATGAGATTATTATGGACAAAAGAGCGAGATTATATTGTATTTGTCAAACGGCAGCCAAGTGTCGATGGCGCAGTGGTCTAAGGCACTGCATCTCAGTGCTTGAGGTGTCACTACAGGCCCCCTGGTTCGATTCCAGGCTGTATGACAAACGGCCGTGATTGGAAGTCCCATAGGTTGTTGATGTCTGAACAAGTTGTTCGGCGCACAATTGGCCCAGCGTCGTCCGGGTTTGGCCGGTGTAGGCCGTCATTGTAAATAAGAATTTGTTCTTAACTGACTTGCCTAGTTAAATGAAAATCATGTTACCAGAATAAGACCCTCGATATTTATTGGAAAGGCGCTTCAACCCTGTGAAGTTAATCATAGCTAATTTAATTAATCTGTAGACTAATAAACTGCATGCTTTCCCGACGAGTTGTAGTGGGAGGGAGGACCACACGTCATCGCGTCGATATGATGGTTATTATATCAATATTTGTGCATAAAAGCGTTTCCACCACCATTTCTCGCATAATTAATTTCATCGACACAAAAAGATCCCACCTTGTCTAGCGTACTTTGTTTTGTCGACATTTGGAAAGTTTACCGAAAAATTGTCTGTTTCCATCAGACCTGTCCTTACATTTTTTATCCTGGTTATAGTGATAAGTGCATTCATTGCCAAATACGCTACTAATAAGTCACGTGATTAGCAGAAATGTACCTAATTTAAGTAGGAGTGGCCTGACCTAGTCATGATGACATTTCAAAATAATCTGCATTATTAACCAAGTGGTAAGGTTGTGAAGTCGTAAATATCAGTTGGATGCATTCAGGTGCTCTGAACGCATTAAGAAACGCTGATTGGCTAATAGCCAACAAGCTACGTCAACCATAAACTAAAAGTACAGATATCATGCTTTTAAACTAATTATAGCGTTCAAAAACCATATTAATAGATTGCTTTTCATAAATAATGTTTTATCGTTGCATTTAACTCCCCAAAATGCCTTTATCAATCAAATAAAATGGTATTTATTACATGCGCTGAATACAACTGGTGGACTTCATAATGAAATGCTTGCCTATGAACCTTTCCCAACGATGCATAGATAAAAAAATAAAAAAAATAGTAACTAACACGAGGAATAAAATAAAATACACAAGAATGGAGATATACAGAGAGTACCAGATCAATGTGCAGATGTACGATGTACACTGCTCAAAAAAATAAAGGGAACACTTAAACAACACAATGTAACTCCAAGTCAATCACACTTCTGTGAAATCAAACTGTCCACTTAGGAAGCAACACTGATTGACAATAAATGTCACATGCTGTTGTGCAAATGGAATAGACAACAGGTGGAAATTATAGGCAATTAGCAAGACACCCCCCAATAAAGGACTGGTTTTGTAGGTGGTGACCACAGACCACTTCTCAGTTCCTATGCTTCCTGGCTGATGTTTTGGTCACTTTTGAATGCTGGCGGTGCTTTCACTCTAGTGGTAGCATGAGACGGAGTCTACAACCCACACAAGTGGCTCAGGTAGTGCAGCTCATTCAGGATGGCACATCAATGTGAGCTGTGGCAAGAAGGTTTGCTGTGTCTGTCAGCGTAGTGTCCAGAGCATGGAGGCGCTACCAGGAGACAGGCCAGTACATCAGGAGACGTGGAGGAGGCCGTAGGAGGGCAACAACCCAGCAGCAGGACTGCTACCTCCGCCTTTGTGCAAGGAGGAGCAGGAGGAGCACTGCCAGAGCCCTGCAAAATGACCTCCAGCAGGCCACAAATGTGCATGTGTCTGCACAAACGGTCAGAAACAGACTCCATGAGGGTGGTATGAGGGCCCAACGTCCACAGGTGGGGGTTGTGCTTACAGCCCAACACCGTGCAGGAATTTTTGGCATTTGCCAGAGAACACCAAGATTGGCAAATTCGCCACTGGCGCCCTGTGCTCTTCACAGATGAAAGCAGGTTCACACTGAGCACATGTGACAGACGTGACAGAGTCTGGAGACGCCGTGGAGAACGTTCTGCTGCCTGCAACATCCTCCAGCATGACCGGTTTGGCGGTGGGTCAGTCATGGTGTGGGGTGGCATTTCTTTGGGGGGCCGCACAGTCCTCCATGTGCTCGCCAGAGGTAGCCTGACTGCCATTAGGTACCGAGATGAGATCCTCAGACCCCTTGTGAGACCATATGCTGGTGCGGTTGGCCCTGGGTTCCTCCTAATGCAAGACAATGCTAGACCTCATGTGGCTGGAGTGTGTCAGCAGTTCCTGCAAGAGGAAGGCATTGATGCTATGGACTGGCCCGCCCGTTCCCCAGACCTGAATCCAATTGAGCACATCTGGGACATCATGTCTCGCTCCATCCACCAACGCCACGTTGCACCACAGACTGTCCAGGAGTTGGCGGATGCTTTAGTCCAGGTCTGGGAGGAGATCCCTCAGGAGACCATCCGCCACCTCATCAGGAGCATGCCCAGGCGTTGTAGGGAGGTCATACTGGCACGTGGAGGCCACACACACTACTGAGCCTCATTTTGACTTGTTTTAAGGACATTAGATCAAAGTTGGATCAGCCTGTAGTGTGGTTTTCCACTTTAATTTTGAGGGTGACTCCAAATCCAGACCTCCATGGGTTGATACATTTGATTTCCATTGATAATTTTTGTGTGATTTTGTTGTCAGCACATTCAACTATGTAAAGAAAAAAGTATTTAATAAGATTATTTCATTCTTTCAGATCTAGGATATGTTATTTTAGTGTTCCCTTTATTTTTTTGAGCAGTGTACATGAAGGCAGGGTAAAGTGACCAGGCATCCGGATAGATAATAATAAGAGTCAAATAAAGAACATAGTAGTAGCAGTAAATAATGAATGTAAAAGTGTTTGTGTTGTGTCGGTATGCTTGTGTGTGTGTGTGTTATGTGTGTGTGTATGTAGTGTTTGAATGTGTGAGGGATTTGTGTGGGAGTGACAGCATAGTGTGTGTTAGTGAGCGTGTATATGGTGTGTATATAAAGTCTAGTGAGTGTGCGTAGGGTCAGTGCAAGATTGAGTCAGTGCAGATAGTTTGGGTACCATTAATTGACTATTTAGCAGTCTTATTTAGCAGTCTTACGCTCTGGATAAGAGCGTCTGCTAAATGACGAAAATGTACATGTAAATGTTATGGCTTGGAGTAGAAGCTGTCTCGGAGCCTGTTGGTCCGAGAGCCGATGCTCCGGTACCGTTTGCTGTACAGTAGCAAAGTGAAAAGTCTATGGCTTGGGTGGCTGGAGTCTTTGGCAATTTTTGGGGCCTTTCTCTGACACCATCTGATATAGAGGTCAATGTAATTTCCTTAGTAGGTGAGCATGTGGGAGAAGTCGGAGCTCAGGAATGATAGCCAAGTTTCCCACTAGTAATAGAGCTCGCCAGCTTGTAGTCCTAAAACCCGGAAATAAGTGACTTAATGAATTATGAAGCCTTTGTGAATGTGTTTTTTATTATTACATAAATTCTTCAAAATTCACAAAAAGCGATCTTAACTGATGAAGAATCTCATAGAACAAAACGTATTTTATTTTTTTACCTTTATTTATTTTTTGTCAGAGTCATACTGAGACCAATGTCTATTTTACAGATGAGCCCTGAATTACATACATTACAGAAAATACACACATCAAAATATAAATACAAAATGCAAGCAGAAAGAAAGAAAGAAAAACATGGTCATAAAAAACAAACACATTCATCAGTAATAAGGTCCTCAATCAGCTTTCTGTATTGCCCTAAAGGCACCAGAACATCAAATGTAAGAACATTTTGAAGGTTGTTCCACAAATAAGGTGCAAGAAAACTAAAAGCTGATTTACCTAACTCAGTAGACCAAATTAACTTCTAGAGTTATCCATCCCAGAGACTGGTGCGGTAACTCGTATGTCTAAAGTTTAGTAATGATGTTAGGTATAGTGGGACCTTTTGTAAAAGGGATTTATAAATGAAAACATAGCAATGTATCAACCTAAGTGACATCAAAGAGGGCCCAAAAACGTTCTGGTAGAGAATGCAGTGATGAGTACTAAAATTGTTGCCTGTAATAAAGTGCATAAACATAAGATATCCTAAGCCTGTTTTTAACCACATACCTTATTTTCGGAGTTTATCCAAAAACCCTACAAAAACGCCATTCATTTTGCTCATAGGCTTTGTCCAACGAACCATTGCTGGTTCCTACAAAAAGACGCCATTACAATTTATCTTTATTAGCAGTTTTAGGGGAGTTCAAGTGGATTTTTCAGTCGTATGTAGTGCCATTTTCACACTTGGTTCTGAACGCAGCATAACGTTACTTCTAGCCGGTGACTATCAGCAGAGGAAGAGGCGAAGCGAGAGGATAAACTCCGCGCCCAAAATCTGTCAGCGCGAAAATCCAATGATAAGCAGACAAAGTGGGGATTTTTTGTTTGGAGGTCAAGGAGAGTCTCGAACTTGGTTAACAAAAAATGTAATTGCGAAATTACTCCGTGAAGCTTATTTGATCGAATATAAGTTTCGTAATGTTTACATTTTTACTAACGTACTGATATAAATGGACGCACATGTCATTCCGGCAACTTTGAGAAAAATGTTATATGGGTGTTCACACGCGTATGTGCCCTCTCATTGGCTAGAATGTTCCCACTTACCTTCCGCCTTTGCGGACATGTATTTCCATTGTTAGAGGGGTCAGTCAGTCGACTATCTTGTCAATGTAATAGATACTCTTTTCCATCAGAGGACCTTGCCGGGTAAAGCAATAAAAAGGAAGAAGCTGGCGGACGAAACGTTATGTAGCTAGTTAGCTAAACAGTTATGGCATTTCATTCGATTGAGGCTAGAAGTCGAGAAATGGCATTTCTGAAACGTTAGTTAGGTAGCTAACGTTAGCTGGTGGCTCCCTGGCTAGCTAACTTTATACGCTTACGCCAACGTTAGTAGTAAGATATTTAGCTAAAAGTGTCCTGTTACAAACTACTAGTTTAACTAGCTAGACATTTTACATTCTTGAACTAACGTTACTAATTATACGTAAATGTGTAATACAATCCTCTAAACATGTTTTCCGATAGCATCAGCCAGTTAGCTTTCTAGTAGCGCACACCATCCCATAGCTTGGCGGTGTCTAGTTAGGTTAGGTCATTTGCAGGATTGTTGCTGTTGCCAGTCATTACTGTCTTCTAAAATAACAAATGGCTGGGTTGGCCACTGTGACGGCCTTTCGATTGCCTATAGGCATACGGACATTCAGTGAGTTGCTAGATGTCTCTACATTTGGCACAAACCGGTTGAATACAGTGTTGGGGCCAAGAATAAGGATTAAACAACCAATCAGGTAAGGGAGTGGGGTAGGGGTGATGATGGTGCGGTTACAAAGTACATACCATTTCAATTAATAGCCTGGGCTTTAGTTGCTTAAATAACTTAACACAACAGGCGCTTATTCGAGCCAGGCTTCTATTTCCTTAAAGCACACAACTTTTATTAATTTGCATTGTTAAATGTTTAATTCCAGCATTCACTTCCAGCATTTTAATCAATTTCTGCACAGTGTTATGTACACACGGTGCCACGTTTCTTTTGTCTTAGTATGCCTCTATATAAAAATAATTATTGACAATAATTATTCTCCTTTGACTGTGCATTTTCGGCAGTTCTTACTTTCGCCAATAGAATGCGATCTGACGTTTTCTAGTGGTCTGTACTCCCGAAGTTGTTGACTGTTTTTGTGCTTGCCAGTTAGCTAGCAGTTCTCAGCTGTTAGCAGCCAATGGCTAGCAGTTTCTTACTGGCGATAAAAACGGATGTTTGCAATCATTCTTTCGAGTCATTACTGAATTATTTAATGTAACAAATCAAACATTAAACCTCAAACAATTCATGGTAATTCATGGTTACCTCGTAAACAATTAATTTAGACCCGGCATTTATTTGAAACCGGTGTTTATTTGCTGAAATGTGTGCTGTTGCCCGGCTATTAAAAGGGACAGAAGGCTATTTGAGACTCGCGTTTAATTAACGTTTTACGGTAATTTGGGTGTCGGTTGGGTTTAAACTTATAACATTATATAACAAGGGTCTTATTGATGGGATTTATTAAAATGCAATGAACCGGTGTTTTAAAGTGGGGTTTTGCAAGTCAGTTACTGATCATTCTTGGACCAACAGATATGTGACATCTTGTGGCATCCTTATGACCAGGACCCCCAGGATTCTTATCCATTTTGACAGGAGGACAACTATCATTCCCTCTAGCAGAACCTTCCTTAGTCTGGCCAACAAGAGGAAACAGTATTCAGAACGAAGAATCATTGGGTATGTAGAGATTGCATCTGTGCTTCAGTGGACATGGCTAAATGCTGATTAATTTAAAGGTCCAATGCAGCCCTAATTAAAAAAAAAAAAAAAAAAGCTTCTAAGCAACAAGCTATTTCTCAAGCAAGAAATTTGCTAGGACTGTCTGGGAGGGTTTTGAGTGGGGAGGGGAAAACTGACAACTAGCTGTTATTGGTAAAGAGGTTTGGAACTCTTTCTTATTGGTCTATTAACTAATTTACCGCCTGGTGATTGCACCAGGCAGGCCAAAACTCCATCCCACCAAAACGGACTGAAATTTCAGGTGGTCTTTTCAAACGGCTCTTACGCTAAAATTGTATTATAAATTTTCCCAATTTCACAGTATTATTCCAACCTCATGGTGTGGAAATATACTGTATATAAAACACAGCAAAATCACGTTTTTGACTGCACTGGGCCTTTGACATTTCCTCAGTGTTGAAATATAAAACACAGGAAAATCATGTTTTTACTGCACTTGGCCTTTAATCAAAGCATCCCCTTGTGCTCTAGTTCTGACATGTCCTGTATCCCATAACAATATTGAGAAAAAACGTATGACATGGGCCGCATACTTAGCGTTTTCTATCTGTGAACTTTGATAAGAGCCTACTACTATCCCTGAACAACAGAGTCATGTAAATGACAAATACACTAACATCAAATCAAGCACATTGCATCATTATTCAGTGTAAAGACTAAATGTATCGTCATATGGTCTCATGCAAATATGCTAAGAATACTATTTCCCCCTTTTTTCTCTGTAGTTACTCGATGCATGAGATGTATGATGTGGTGGCCAACGTGGACGATTATAAGCACTTTGTTCCGTGGTGTAAGAAATCTCAGTTCATCATGCAGAGAGCCAGCCACGCTAAAGCCCAGCTGGAAGTGGGTTTCCCCCCTATAGTCGAGAGATACACCTCCATGATCACCAATGTGCGCCCTCATCTAGTCAAGGTTCGTAAGCCCAATCAAGTCTATTGTTTTGCAGTGCTTTAAAGTTATTCACCAATAATAACATGCACTGCATCTCTTTTTACTGCCACTTCCCCTTTCCGTAGGCTGTATGCACAGATGGCAAACTGTTCAACCACTTGGAGACAATATGGCGTTTCAGCCCTGGAATACCTGGTTATCCCAGAACCTGTACTGTTGATTTCTCTGTAAGTGTTTCCTTGTCGCACCATGCAATACTATTGCTATGCAGCTATGGCTGTTGTGGTGACCTTACTACCGCCACACCGGCGGTCACGAGTCATGAAGGCAGTCAAATTCCACATGACTATTTAGTCACGGTAATTAGGCTTCTCCAAGCTCTGATGCTGCTGCAGGTCATTAGTAACCTACCAAACTTGCTAACTGCCTGGTACTCAGCACTCTATTGTCCCTCTAATCACTCTGACATCAATGCAAATGTTTTCGAAAATCTAATCAAACACTTCATGAGAGCCCATGAGTTCATGTTGAGCAACATTTCTATAGGCTATGCAATTGCGGGAGAAAACAGAGTGATGGCCGCTAATAAAAAGACAAGGATCACATCAGCTTTCTGGCACAACGCTCTTAACCACTAAGCTACCTGACCTAACCTATTGGGGAAACATGATTATGAACAGAACCTCAACAACTTTCCACCTTTGCTTATTGTCTTGCAGATATCTTTCGAGTTTCGCTCTTTGCTACACTCGCAGTTAGCGACAGTCTTCTTTGATGAGGTCGTGAAGAAAATGGTTGTTGCCTTCGAGCGCCGAGCTTGCACCAAGTTTGGCCCAGAGACTAAAATACCCAGAGAACTCAAGTTCCATGAGGTGAACCAAACGTGAGCCTCTATGTGCTTGTACATATCTGGGAGATCCACACGTTTTCCCCACCTTCAACCCATTGCAAGGACCATTTTGTGGACGACCATTAGATGACTGTTGTTGGACAGGGTTGAAGTGGGGAATGGATCTCCAGCTTGACTGCTTGAACAACACAGCCACTTCTTGCATGTGAAAAGACTATCATTTCAGACTGGGACCATCCTCCGTATGTACTGGATTCTTAGGCCATTCTCCCATTTATTGCCAATTTGCTGCAGAGCCTGATATTTACTGAAGCAAATTCCATATTTTGATAGGTGTAATGAATTGGCAGGCTTCCAAGGTTCTATTTACCAATCCGGTAGATACTTCAGCTAGGTAACTGGGGACTCATAAGGGAACTGAACATAATATATTTTGGGTGGTCAGAATTATCATGTCACACCCACTTGATTTTCATAAAATGTTTTATCTGGTTTGAATCATGTCCAGAGATTCACACATTGAATCTATACTGAACAAAAATATAATTAACAATTTTACTGAGTTACAGTTCATGTAAGGAATTCAGTAATTGAAATAAATTCATTAGGCCCTGATCTATGGATTTCACATGACTGGGAATACAGATATGCATCAGTTGGTCAGATACTTTTTTTTTTTTTTTTTAAATGGGCCTCAGGATCTCGTCACAGTATCTCTGTGCATTCAAATTGCCATCGATAAAATGCAATTGTGTTCATTGTCCATAGCTTATGCCTCCCCATACCATAACGCCACCGCCACCATGGGGCACTCTGTTCACAACGCTGACATCAGCAAACCGCTCGCCCACATGATGCCATGCATGTGGTCTGCGGTTGTGAGGATGGTTGGACGTACTGCCAAATTCTCCAAAATGACGTTGGAGGCGGCTTATGGTAGACAAATTAACATTCAATTATTTGGCAACAGCTCTGGTGGACATTCCTGCAGTCAGCATGGCAATTGCATGCTCCCTCAACTTTAGACATCTGTGGCATTGTGTTGTGTGACAACTGCACATTTTAGAGTGGTGGTTTATTGTCCCCAGCACAAGGTGCACCTGTGTAATGATCATGCTGTTTAATCAGCTTCTTGATATGCCACACCGGTCAGGTGGATGGATTATCTTGGCAAAGGAGAAATGCTCACAGAGGGATGTAAACATTTGTGCACAACATTTGAGAGAAATAAGCTTTTTGTGCATATGGACAATTTCTGGGATAATAAATAATAATAAATAAATAATCTCTTATTTCAGCTGATGAAACATGGGACCAACACTTTACATGTTGTGTTTATTTATGTTAAGTGTATTTAGGTTTTAATTAGTGTAACCAAAGATATACGGACCACAGGATGTTAGTAGTTGGTGACCTAATTCTCAGACCCTGCTTTGTATTTCTCTCTGTAATAAAGCCCTTTGTGGGCCTATGCCCACCCATGGCTGCACCCCTGCCCAGTCATGTGAAATCCATAGATTAGGGCCTAATTTATTTATTTTAAGTGACTGATTTCCTTATATGAACTCAGTAAAAAAATTGAAATTGTTGCATGTTGCGTTTATTTTTGTATAGTATTATGGAGGATTATGACATTTGCCTATGTGGTGTTTAAATGTAATATTCTGAATTCTTATCACTCACATTTAATTCAAAGATTGGAGGGGAGATTTCTATATCACTGTCCTATAACATTCCCCTGATTTGCCTTAATGTTTATTTTGGGGTTAAATGGACATTTCCATTTTTCAACTTCATATTCATCTCCAGCACCACCCCAACATGTGTGAAAATGGCATGTTTATGTTTTGATTAAAAAAAAGTTTCCAATGACCACATCATCAGTGTGCATCGTGATTTTAACCAATTATGAGTAGGCATTGCCTACTAATTGGTTGTCATTGGAAACACTTATCTTCCTCAATCTTTTTTTAGAAAACATAGACACATGCCATTTTCACATATGGTGGGGTGGTGCTGGAGATGTTGAAAAAGATTGATTCTGTTGGTGGGAATCAGGGCTCCTAAGGTCCTGCCAGCCATTACAACCCCTCAGTGCTTCCCATTATGTATGTATTTTAGTCTTTAAAACAAAAGCACAACTTTTGTCGCATTTGTCAATATCAGGACATTTATCAGGTCACAGGAGTGCTTGGCAAATTAGGAGAGAGAGCATCGATAATTAGCCCCCAACATTTGTAGAGCACCTCGTGAGCCAATTTGTCATTTGAAACCACAGTTGCAACACATACCAATTTTGTATTTCCTGACCAAAGCACACTGATCTGTTGTTTATTTGGAAGAATACAGTTTCCATACCACAGGCATGAGACATCTTGACCAGGCCAAAGGGAAGCAGAAACCTGAGTGCTGTGGAGACATGTCTGTAACACTATTAATAACAGACGTCCTCAGAATACTCCAGCCAGCCAACACATACAGTATGTACCATACAGCCGGCACTGAATAACATGAGACTCTGTTCTGTGGTAACCCGTTATGACCACACCTTCTGTAAATGCATTCAGGTAAAGAAGGTGAAAAACCACATCTCCATAAATGTTGTGATAGCCAGTGGATTGTGGATTTCTATTGTAGGAAAGAATGGCGGCAGTTACAGTTACATAAACAGACAGCAATAAATCTGAGTATTCGGGGAAAAAATGGTAATTGTTAAACATTTATTTGAATTATTTTATTTATTTTTTCATTTTCTCTCCCACATCCACTGTACACTCCCGCTCTGCTAGATTACTAAATTCAGATTTCTCCACTTTACAATGATCTCACATAAGGTGTATTTATCTTTAAACCAGAATAACCTGAGGTTTGGTTAGAACAGGATCAAATACAGGAACAGGACAAACTTAAAACCTAAAATACATATATACTATGTGGGACTGAATCAGCTGGGAAAAGACACTATAGGGGGTAGACAGTGTGAGGGGGCTGTTTGAAAACAAATGACATGAATACCCATGGGGGTACTGTTGGTGTTGGGACCTCTGTGCCCAATTGGAGTGGATTGATATGGTCTGCATTGAAACAGACTATTAAAAACACATAAGGCCCCCCCACCCCCTAGGCCTGAGAGCAACCTTAAAACTAAACCAAGCAAATCTGTACCGTAACAACAATCCAGTTGAACACAATGAGATTAGTTGGTATGGCATGTCAGATGTGTACTTGCTTCATGAGCAACATGAGACATTACAGTTGGACGTAGTAAAACCAGCAAACTTTCTAAAACAAACATTTTAATAGTTCTAATAGTACATCGATTGAGACACCAATATTAACGGGTCACGCGTGCTATTAGTAAGTGCTAGCCAGCTCTCGAATTACTTTAATTTTTCTGATAAAAAGGGGAAATGTTACATTGTCATAAGAAATTGAATTGATTGAGTTCAATTTATGTTGTTTTAACGTTGCCCTCAGGTCTTGAAGAAAAAGTCTACAAGAAAAATCCCCCATCTGATATTACACAATATAATTTAAAAATGTTTAAAATCAACCCTTTCAGCTCGGCTAGATTCCAAATAAAATGTAAAACAGTGCCGTCTTCTTACCCTGTTGATCACTTTTCAAAACAATAACCTCCCTTCCCAATAGAAGCAACCTGCAGAGTATTCCGTTTACCAGAGGTGCAATGGGGTTGGCGAGCACTGGCAAAAAGAGGTGGAATAAGTGAACTCTGCCTTGATTGATAGTGGTGTGACGTCAATCATTGATGAAAGGGGCAGCAGTATCCTATTACGAACCTACAGACCCTGGTCATTTACATACTTTACATATTCTAAACATATACTGTGGTTATATTACAGAAGGACCTTGCCTGCCATGGAGTGTTCTTTTGTTTCGGTATTTTGGATAATTCCGTCAGACAATGCAAGTGCCCCAGATTCTACAACTGAAAAATTGACATGATATTCTGATTTCTTTACAAAACCCGGTCAGCTTAAATATATAAGACAACTACCATGGCTCAGTCTCACAAAGAAAAAAAATATTACCTCAAGCCAGGTGTACACTACACGATTTTGGCCCCAGACAAGTTTGAGATCGGAGACAAAAGCCCCATGTCATTGCCTAGTCGGGGTGCACTGCCGTCACCGACGCTCGTATAATGTGAGCGGGCCAGAGACGCAATCTGAGGGCTACCGATCCTGTCTTTGAGCCATCCCGATATTTTTAAACGTTTGATTTTATCAGCACAAAATCTGCTGTGCTCTTGTAGTGTGAGATGTGCAACGACACATTTTGAGAACTGTTATCAGCAACAGCCAATGAGAGCTCACCAGAGAAGCCAGTGAGATGATGTATCGCATTACCCAGAATGTATAGACTCTCAAGCAGGAGTGATGACTACTACTAGTATGCGTTTGTACTTGCCATTAACCAAAGCCAAAGTGTCAAATCGTTATAGCTCTGAAGTCCACAAGCAATGTTATTCAATTCAACTCTGTGTGGTAAGGGTTACACCTGTTGTTTTCGGCACGTGACAAATAAAATGATTTGATTTGTGAATGTCTAACTGAAAACGTTTATGAGGCTGCTTTGGGCCACAGCTCATTGTAGCTACACAATCTAATCACATTACATTGTTTTCGCGAGACAGCGTGGTATCGAGAATCCTCACGACCAAATGAAGAATCTTGTAGTGTGTGACACATTGTTTAGTGTGCGTACCACTACGTTGGCAAGACAATAAACTACAGGAAAGACAGTTGTTTAATGCGAGAGGCTCAGCGATATTAGGATTTTGAAAGCCGTGTAGTGTACGCCCGGCATTAGTGTCTCTGACATGAACAGACTAAATCCAGCAAAGGCCCTTTTCATAAGTGTACTGTATCTTTTGCATCCCCCTCCCCTATTCCTCCCCCCCTTTTGTTCTTCTTTGCCCTCCTCCCCTCTTCCTTTGATACTTCACCTTTACCCGGACTTGTTGGCCCCCACCAGGGTCATGAGTCCGTCCGTGCTCATGGACTTGGGGCGCTCCAGGGGGAAGCCCAGGGCTCGGCTCCAAATCAGCTGGGCCAGCACCCCCAGGGCTCGGGACACGCCGAACAGCACCGTGTAGTAGTTCATCTCTGTCATGCCGTAGTACTGTTAGGACAGGAGAGAGAGAGGGGATGGAGGGTTAATTTCACAGCACAGGGGAAGGTCTAATTATAATACTCCCAATTGTATGTGATATCTAAAAGGGGACAGCTAAAGTAGAGTAGGAATGGCTAGAATCTTTTTATATGGCTTTGACAGTTCACTAGGCTGGAACAAACTACGAGAAGATGCTCAAATTTGACATTGTACATTTTTCAACATCCCTTCAAGAGAGGGAGGAGGCCTTTCTCCCAATCAGTTGGAAGTGTACCGCAATAGTTTGCCCTATCCTCCTGCCCCACCTGCAGAAGCACTCCACTGTGGGCGTCCACGTTGGGCCAGGGGTTCTTGGCCTTGCCCTGCTCCAGCAGCACGTTGGGCACAATCTTGTAGAGTTGGTGCACCAGCTTGAACATGGGGTCGTCGGGCAAATGCTTGAAGGCAAACTCCTGCTGGCAGGTGTACCTGGGGTCTGTCTTCCTCAGGACAGCGTGGCCGTAGCCTGGAACCACCTGAGAGAACACAAACAGAAGGTCAAAAGGGTAGGTTGACTCTCTAAGGTTACATATCATTCCCTTTGCAGCTTATTCCTCAGATGTAAATGTGTCCTTTGTTTTGTGCACCTGTTCACTAAACTTTTAGGTAGAGATGGAAAAGTGTCCCTTGGGTTTCCTGTCATTGACTCATCCCCCCCATTGACCCAACTTGGCCTGCCCTCCAGACCAGTCCACTCACCCTTCCAGACTTGAGGGTGTTCCAGATGTAGTCTCTCATGGCCTCGTCAGACACCTCTCCTCCCATCTCCTTCTGCAGTGCTGTCAGCCACACCAGCACCTCCTACAAGGGGCACAGGTCAGAGGTCAGGCAGGGGCTCACTCCAACCTAGACAAATCACTGCTCTCATTCGCCATTATCATGACTGCTGTTATTATAGTTTCGTATTGCTCCCATCTCGCCATTATGTTAACAATCAAAATAACAGAAAAGTAGGTATTTCTAAGCAACTCCGATAGCATTGCTTTGAATCAAAGTATTATCAGCAGTAGTAGGTTGGATGTTAACTTGGACATTAGACATTTACATTTACATTTTAAGTCATTTAGCAGACGCTCTTATCCAGAGCGACTTACAGGAGCAATTAGGGTTAAGTGCCTTGCTCAAGGGCACATTGACAGATTTTTTCACCTAGTGTTGCTCGGGGATTAGAACCTGCGACCTTTCAGTTACTGGCACAACGCTCTTAACCACTAAGCTACCTGCCGCCCCGTACACACCTGGTTAGCCAATCCGTGAAGGGGTCCGGCCAGACCGTTCATAGCTGCGCTGAAGGAGAGGTAGGGGTCAGATAGGGCACTGCCCACCAAGTGGCTGGTGTGGGCACTCACGTTACCACCCTCATGGTCACTGTAGCAAAGGAGAAAGGGGAAGTGTGTGAATGAATGAGTGATGCAACCACATAACTGCACTGATGCAATGACGGAGCAGTAGCTGAATATGCACACCCAAAAGTTGACAAGGATGATAAACTACATAATTATGAATGAAGTAGCATTTTCTATAAAACTGACCTGTGAATGGTGAGGTACAGGCGCATGAGCTCAGTGAACGTGGCGTCGCTGTAGCCCAACATGTTGGTGAAGTTGTGGGACCAGTCCAGACTGGAGTCAATGGCGCCGATGCTGCTTCCCTCGCGGTAAAGATTGCGGTAAATCTTGGCCGCCACGCAAGGCAGCTTAGCGATAAGATCCATGGAGTCTTCATAGATAAACTGAGAGAAGAAACCATTTATGTCAATAGTCTATTTGGACAAAAGCACTCTTTCAATAGATCAGATTACACCATCTCTACGTCTTATAACTGGGACGCGTTCAGTTGATAAAACCTTTTGCTACATTTCCCAACAGTTTGTCCTACTGAGCAACAGCATGCACCATTCAACATCATTTCCTGAGCTCACCTCCCAGTACTTGGCTTTGTTGACTCCCTCGGAGTAAGCCCGGGCGAAGCTGCTCTCGCTGTTTAGAGCGGTGATGGCGGCACTGAACTGAGACATGGGGTGGAGGTTGGTGGGGAAGTTATCCAGCATGGTGACCACGTGGGAGGGAAGAGCTGCACGCTTGGCCCACTCCTTGGACAGCCAGTTCACCTGGGGACAGATACAATACACAGAATCAGCAATAGGGTAATTGGTAAAACTATTCACATCAAACGTGATGGTTTAAGCCCTTACAATCACAAAGGGGGCCACTGAATATAGTTTTCTATGCAAAATATCATCGGTCATTAAACCAAAATGGAAGCAAACCTCCCACAGATAAAAATATAAAAAGCTATCATCTGGTCCCCGTTTTGACTTGGTGGGAGATCTGTCGACGTGCCCTTGGGCGGGCGCTTGACCCTGGTTGCTCCTGTGGGTCGATCTGGATGGGAGTCTGCTAGATGACTGAATGTAATGTAAATGTTGAGCAGCTTTACTGCAGGTAGATTGTATGTTTTAATATTTTTAAAAATAATTAAAAGCTCTCGTCAATTGTAAAGCTTTATGTTGTGGTTTATGGTATATGGGTCAACCCTTTTCATTGAATATGTACATCATGTTATCTGTGTTCTGTACCATTATACAAGGGATTGTTGTATCAACATTTAAGATGCTACCTAGACCTACTGCTAAGCTGCTGTGCCATACTCTCTCTCCATAATGCGTTACCTAGCTAACACTCACCTGTTCCTCTGTGGGCACCTGGCCTGTCACCAGCAGCCAGAACAGACCTTCAGGCAGGGGCTCGGCACGTCCTGGAGCCTTGGGCAACAGTTGCTGGCACTCCGGAATACTGTAGCCACGGAAACGAATTCCCTAAAAAAAAAAAATTTTTTAAAGAGACCCACAAAAACCGATTTAGTCGTAATCATTGCCATAAATAGGTATCTACATAATTCTACCATAAGTCTTTATCAAATACCTTTGATCCCACTACCCACATTGATATTACATAACCCATAGGCCCCATGTCACATGAGTGTTATGACTTTCAAGCCAATCTCTAAGTGGCGCTGAACTGGCTGAAAAATGACACCCTTCTTATTCTCAGCTAATATAAGCTGATGAATATGGTGGGACTTGAAAAACAAAGCTCCCCAAAGAAAACCATTTAGAATCTCAATGTCAATTCACTATTTAAGTAGGTAGTTCTCTAGTTTCAAGCATCAGACACAGGAGGGTTTTGATTTAGTTCCATTTCATTCAGTACTATGCAAACCATTTGCATACTGCCATCTCTCTCAGGGGAGTGCTGAGCAAGCATTGAAATCAATCTGTTTCAAAGCAATTCTCTTCAGCTCAGCCTCAGGACTTCTCTTAAGAAAATGTAGCAAAGGGCATGCCTCTCTTTTTTTCATTAGCTAGACTAAGTGTAAACAATCTCATCTATTATCTAAGCTAAATGTAAACAATCGTATGCATTATCTACATTCACATTTTAGTCATTTAGCAGACGCTCTTATCCAGAGCGACGAGCTAACATGCGCTAATGTGATTAGCATGACTGTTGTAAGTAACAGCAAACTTTCCAGGACATAGACATGTCTTATATTGGCAGAATGCTTAAATTCTTCTTAATCTAACTGCCCTGTCCAATTTACAGTAGCTATTACAGTGAAAAAAATACAATGCTATTGTTTAAGGAGAGTGCACAACAACAAAAAACGTATCACGGCAACTGGTTTGATACATTCACTTCTCAAGATAAATAATGTACTTACATTCAGTAATCTTGCTCTGATTTGTCATCCTGGGGGTCCCAGAGATAAAATGTAGCATAGTTTTGTTTGATAAAATCCATTTTTATATTCAAATGTCGGAACTGGGGTCTACAGTTTGAACCCCTGCTGTCTCTGGCTCCACACCCACCCCGCCCGGCCATCTAGATGTGTTAAAGTTAGTGTATAAGCTAATGATCAATCATGTATGACATTCCTGGGAGTGTGTAAACTTACATTTTGTATTACCATATAATTTTTGTATGTTCTCTATAGTTATGTACTTGAAAATGTATCAATTGACCAATTCGGCACATTTGGGCAGACTTTATACAAAATAGTCCAGTATTGCAACGCTTCACTGGATCAATCTGAAACGTTGCACACACACTGCTGCGATCTAGTGGCCAAAATCTATATTGCGCCTACTGCAATATTATATTGTGGCCTTTCTCTTGCATTTCAAAGATGATTTAACAAAAAAATAGAAAACGCATGTTTTTTGGTTTGTATTATCTTTTACCAGATCTAATGTGTTATTCTCCTACATTAATTTCACATTTCCACAAACTTCAAAGTGTTTCCTTTCGAATGGTATCAAGAATATGCATATCCTTGCTTCAGGTCCTAAGCTACAGGCAGTTAGATTTGGTTATGTCATTTTAGGCGAAAATGGAAAAAAAGGTCAGATCCTTAAGAGGTTAATTAAGATACCAACAAGCAATAGAAAAGGGGCAAAACGCCCAATCTATCCCCCTACCCGATACTTTGCATTCGATCCTCTTTCCCTGCACAGACCAACTCACCTCATCTGCATCCAGCACTGAGGTTTCATACACCAGGCCCTTCATTCCTCTCATCCCACCGTAGATCTGTAAAGACAAGGGCACACACACAAAATTCTGCTTAGGCATTCTTAATATCCACAGCTACCATATTTCACACTTCAACTGGGACTGAAAAGGGTACTAGAATGTTTACAAATGACAGGTGAGCTTAACGTACCATATCCACAGTGATCGAGCCGATGTTGGTCTTGCCATACTGCGTTTTGAAGTTCTTAATCCTACTCTGTTCTTTAGGGACGAGATCCAAGAGCACATCTCTCAGGTTCTACAACGGCACAGCAAGAGAAAAAAAATAAAAAATCACATTTAGAAAGACGTTAATCAAAAAACAGCTCTCTTTAATTAGGGCCACCCAGTTTGCAGGACTGATTATGGCTAGTCAATTTATATTTGGCTTGCCTAGCTAGCTAGCTAGCTAAAATGATTTGAATGATGCAGCAACACCAGATCAACAGCATCTGATTTTTGGCCCCCTGACCCAGTTCCTAGAGGGAAGTGGACTGCGGTGGGAGTGGATGCATAGGCTTGCTTCGTAGGGGGCTTTTCTGGACCAAGTGTTGTGTGGTGGTCTTACTGGTGCTTTTACAGTCGCCGAAGCATCACCCAGGTGGGTGCTACATTTCAGTAGTGGACGATCCAGCCTGCCTAATATCGAAGAGGACGAGGTGCCCGATGAAGAGCTCCGTAGCCTGTCTGTCAGATGTCTCTACCTCCCTGCCTGGCTGTACCATCTATAATAATAATAATAATATGCCATTTAGCAGACGCTTTTATCCAAAGCGACTTACAGTCATGCGTGCATACATTTTTGTGTATTGGTGGTCCCGGGGATCGAACCCACTACCTTGGCGTTACAAGCGCCGTGCTCTACCAGCTGAGCTACAGAGGACCACAATCTATGCTTCCTCCTCTCAAGATACTACCTTTCTGAACTGCCTATCATCTAAGACCATTGCCCAAGAACCGCCAGATTCCTACATTTGTTGTTAAATTGTTGATTTTGTTTTTAAAGCGACTGAAAAGTGCTATATAAAATAGATATTATTAGTTCAAAATGACCCCCATCACAGCAGTGCTAAGTAAAAAGCATATGTGTGTAGCCTAAATCAAATTGAAAAAAGGAGGTCCAGCCAGAGTACTTACTGTTGATGTAGTGGCGTTTCTGGAAGACACGATGAGACATGCTGCACTCTGAAAGGCACAAGGACTGTCAGGAGAGAGGCAATCAGCCTACCTCATCACTGCAAGAGAGACTGAAGCTTGAGTTCCGTGATAAAGTATAATAAACAGATAATTGTGAATGATAGACATTTGTGCAGTAGCAAATACCTTTGCCAATGCATTTACAGGTATTCTAACGTATGACTGATTGAGCAAGGAGTCAATTAAAGCATTGTTAACAGCACTGAGTGAAGATCATCCATGTTCTTTCTAAGTGTTTTAAGAAGGGCATAAGGACACAGCCTACTGTAGTGACCTCAATTCAGAATGCACAGAAATACACTGAACAAAAATATAAAATGCAACATGTAAAGTGTTGGTCCCATGTTTCATGAGCTGAAATAAAAGATCCCAGAAATGTTCCATATGCACAAAAAGCTTATTTCTCTCAAATTGTGTGCATAAATGTGTTTATATCCCTGTTAGTGAGCATTTCTCCTATGCCAAGATAATCCATCCATCCACCTGACAGGTGTGGCATATCAAGAGGCTGATTAAACAGCATGATCATTACACAGGTGCACCTTGTGCTGGGGACAATAAAAGGCCACTAAGGCCAATTTTGTCACACAACACAATGCCACAGATGTCTCAAGTTTTGTGGGAGCGTGCAATTGACATGTAGTCAGAGCTGTTGCCAGATCATTTAATGTTCATTTCTCTACCATACGCTGCCTCCAATGTCGTTTTATAGAATTTGGCAGTACGTCCATCTGGCCTCACTACCGCAGACCACGTGTAACCACGCCAGCCCAGGACCTCCACATCCGGCTTCTTCACCTGTGGGATCGTCTGAGACCAGCCACCCGGACAGCTGATGAAACTGTGGGTTTGCACAACCAAATTATTTCTGCACAAACTGTCAGAAACCGTCTCAGGGAAGCTCATCTGCGTGCTCGTCGTCCTCACCAGGGTCTTGACCTGACTGCAGTTCGGCGTCGTAACAGACTTCAGTGGGCCAATGCACACTTTTGATGGCCACTGGCACGCTGGAGAAGTGTGCTCTTCACAGATGAATCCCGGTTTCAACTGTACCGGGCAGATGGCAGACAGCGTGTATTGCGTTGTGTGGGCGAATGGAGTGCCCAATGGTGGCGGCGGGATTACTGTATGGGAAGGCATAAACTACGGACAACAATTAATTGCATTTTATTGATGGCAATTTGAATGCACAGAGATACCGTAACGAGATCCTGAGGCCCATTGTCGTGCCATTCATCCGCCGCCATCACCTCACATTTCAACATGATAATGCACGGCCCCATGTCACAAGGATCTGTACACAATTCCTGGAAGCTAAAAATGTCCCAGTTCTTCCATTGCCTGCATACTCACCAGACATGTCACCCATTGAGCAATGTTTGGGATGCTCTGGATCACAGTGTACGACAGTGTGTTCCAGTTCCCGCCAATCTCCAGCAACTTCGCACAGCCATTGAGTGGGACAACATTCCACAGGCCACAGCTTGATCAACTCTATGCGAAGAAGATGTCGCACCGCATGAGGCAAATGGTGGTCACTCAGATCCTGACTGCCTTTCTGATCCACGCCCCTACCTTTAAAAAAAAGGTATCTGTGACCAACAGATGCATATTTTGTATTCCCAGTCATGTGAAATCCATAGATTAGGGCCTAATGAATTTAGTTCAATTGATTGATTTCTTTATATGAACTGTAACTCAGTAAAATATTTGAAATTGTTGCATTTATATTTTTGTTCAGTGTAGATCTTTGCCAACTGGAAAAATGCCTTCACATAATCCAGACATAAAATCATTTGAAAAATTTGGTAGCCTCACTCAAATTATTCCATGTGCTGCTGTGTTCCAGCTGATCAATCATGGCTGGTCCTCTTTTGCTTTGCATGCAAGGGATGCCTTTTCAAGAGGAGTTACAGCCAAAGACAGTGTGACTTGCCTCCAGCTGTGAGATTAACATTGTGGGAATGGAAAATGCATTGCAAGAAATGGGAACTTTGTATTTCCTTGAAACATGCAGTAGCCTACACCAACTAACGTTAACTAGCCGGTCTCTGATCTACTCCGAGTCCGGTCCATGGCACAATATCAAGGCAATATATGAATTAACTAGATGTTATTTTTTGACAAACTGGGACAATTCTCATCACAAGCTCAAATGGAGAAAGGGGCTGGCTATCTAACGTTAGCTAGTTCGCTAACGTTAGGTACGAAGCTCCAGCCTTTGAGCAAAGGCTAGCAAAGTCGCAAGCTACACAGCTGGCAGAATAGTAGCTACTAGCACAGATAAAACTAATATTTAATAGTAACAGTGTTAGCATAGCTACTTACATAGTTTAGCTGGCTAGCTTTGTTAGTTAGCTAATGTTACTCGTTTACAATGTCAAAAACGGATTTACAAAGAAAATAACATGACAAATGGATAGACATGTTACTATTACTAACAGTTAGCCATTTGAGTAAACGACCCTATTTAATTGGCTAAACCAGCTAGCTAATAACAAAACATGTTTGGATTTGGCTGAATGCTAACTTATGCTAGCTAATTAGCTAGCTACTAGTCAGCTAACTTGTTAGCTAGCTACAGAGAAAAATTAAGGCTACAGAAAAAATTGTTATATTTGGATAACTTCATTATGTTTGTATATTTGTGCTTCAACTCAATGACAAATCTACCTGACAAAATTAGTCGTAGCTAGCCAACGTTAGCTAAATACAACAGACATCACTTCAGGGCTAGCTAAGGCCTAAATTATTTAGCTAGCTAAATGCTAGCTTCACGTTTGGTTCTGATTGGCAAGTGGCTAGATAGCCGGTTGGGCTAGCCAGCGTTTTAGCATACTATCTACGGCATGGGGACAATGCAGCGCCCCCAATTAGATGCCATATCCTTTAGCTAACGGCTTTACCTTCGTTGAATGCAAGAGCTTCGGGGAAAACCTGCAGGCGGACAGTAGGGACATGATGGATGTGAGGGGTTTGTCTTGGTATATAAAATATTATCCTACTGTACTGCTAAAAATCCCCAGTACCTTGTTGAAGGTGCCCCTCCTGAGTTTGATAGGTGAAGGTTGAGAGAGATGAACAGGCCTACAGAGGGGATTGGCTGGGGTTTGGGTGACGAACGAAACCATAACACAGAGTTTCTAAACCCAGAGGCGCAACATCGCATGACTTCCGGCAACGCTTGCGAAACAGACCAGGCCGGGGTTTGAGAAGTCAATGAGATTAGTGAACAATTCTTTTTTAGTTGTTAATTCTCTCGAAATCTTAAGGCACAACCTAGATTCGAGCCAATGTCTTCAGTAGAACATGTTATTACTCCAACCTCGTGAAAGTGACAAACTGACACGTTTTCATTTTCGACAAAAACAACTATTGAAGGAGTGCCTTTGATTTGACGGCGTGCGCATGCGCAGTACGGCGCGAGACGACCGGACCCGATGACGTGCTTCTACTCATGGTTTTGCTAGCCAACGTCGCCATGCCATCGCCTACAAGTGTGATGGGGATTTTTATTGGAGAAGCAGGTTTAGCCTATCTGTGGCCATAATCTGCCTATGTGGGTAGGTGTGTATGAATCTAGCATCTAATCTAGCATAAATTAAGTTGCCAAAAGTGTGGTCTTTACTGACATGAGATTGTTATTTTGTTAGTGTAACATGAAAATGTTATTTTAAACATTTTAAAACACAATGGCTTAAAACTGCATGAGCATTATCTGATAGTACAGTAGTCTGCTCTTCTTACAAATGTGTGTAATGCAAAACAAACATCCCTGAAAACAATGACTCCAGATTGATGGAAATATATATATTTCTACAACAAAGTATGAAAAACAGATGACAGTGACAAATGATTACACAAAATAGAAAATTGGAGTTGTTTAAGAAAGTGTAATCAAACCTTTCCATCATTCACAGAATACAATTAATCAAAGCAACAAGCATCACAAGATCAGCAACCATGTTGGACAATTACAGTATCTAACTTGTTACAGAATTTTATTCACCATTTTGCTTCAAGAGTGTAAGCATGAGAATGTTTCGTGAAATCATCCAGCATTATTTTTTTGTTGTTGTTACTACAGCTGTGTGTAAGACATTAATAGCACTTAATTGCAGTAATATACACATTACAAGATTGTTCTACAATCCTCCCCTCCCCTCATTCCTAAGCACCCGGTGTTGGAGCTACTCTGGATAGTCCCCATCCCCATTGTAACGCGGTGGAAGGTAGCTGTGTGTAAAGCTGAGCTGCGTGCAGTGCAGGACGGAATCATAGCTCATCATGAGGGATTTGCAGAGCATGGTCGCAAAGGTCTGCAGAGAAAAACCATCAATGAGTTACGTCATTTTGATATAGATTTGTACACTTTTCACATATTGTATTACAATTCGTTACAGCAAACAATTTTGTAAGAGCTGCATCCCCAATAGTAGTACATGTAGTCCCTAGGCTCCATCCCAATGCGCCCCCTTTGCCCTCCCCCTCAGTTTTGCACGATCCGGTGAGCCGTATGGAGTGGGAGTGGTGTCCCAATTCAACTTTGAGCAAGGCGTAGTGCCTTTTCAGCCCTCTAGTTGGCCCTCCAAACAAAGCAAATAGAGTTGCTGACTTCCTACCAAGTGGTACTCAAAACTCCCATGAAGCTCTGCGAGAGGCTCCACTCCCATCAAAACCTATCCACATGAGAACACAGCGATAAGCAGACCAAGTGGGGATTTTTTGTATGGAAGTCTATGAGTGTCGGATTTGATCAACAAAAAAATGTGATTGCTAATTTGCTAAGTGAGGCTTATTTGATCAAATATACGTTTTGTAATGTTTAGGTTGTTACGAATGTACGGATATAAGTGGACGCACACGGCATCTCGGCAACTTTGAGAAAAACTATTTCATATCGGAGTTGTGTCTGTTGTTCACGCGCGTATCTGCCCTCTCATTGGCTAGAATGTTCCCACCTGATCTCACCTCCTCCCGCCTTTGCGACAATGACTCCTATCTTTAGGGCGGAAACCATATCGTCATTATATAGAGCAGGAGTGTCAAACTCATTATTCTCGCAGTCGGTCATGACTGAGGTCCGGAGGGCCGCAATTAAAATTGGTTATATTTCCTCGCCGTCAAAATGACATATCTTTTCGAATTTGATGCTCCCTGACTAACATTCGTTTCGATGACTGTTAGCAAGCTGGACAATGAAGAGATTATAAATGCAGTTATAAACTAGGTGGTTTGAGCCCTGAATGTTGATTGGCTGACAGCCGTGGTATACCACGGGTATGACAAAACATTTATTTTTACTGCTCTAATTACATTGGTAACTAGTTTATAATAGCAATAAGGCACCTTAGGGTTTTGTGATATATGGCCAATATACCACAGTTAAGGGCCGTGTCCTGGCACCCCGCGTTGCGTGGCGCATTAGAACAGCCCTTAGCCGTGGTATATTGGCCATATATCACACCTCCTCTGGCATTATTGCTTAAGTATATTTTCATTTTTACACAGTTTTGATTTGGTTTTAGTAATTTCAATGTCAATTGAGCTCCACATTGAACCACAGCCAGAGGATGGGTACATTACGGCCACATTGTTTTGCTGTTCTCATTTGTTGCTCATATGTTAAGTACGTATTTGTTGCATGAGAAATATAAGGAAAACGATTAATGCCGCCAGTACAGCCATTTTGAAAAACAAGGCCCGTCGCCAATGAATTGCGTGGTAGGCTATCCGTTGGCGACTTCTGATGTGCGTGAGTGATGTAGAAATGTTCCATTACCTAGGGCTATTCATCTCTCCCTACCACTAGTTGCTCCGTTTTTGAGTGACACTCCCCCACCGAGGAGGAGGGCTAAGGGGGGGGGTATTGGGATTGAGCCGTAGTCTCTGGTGGTCAAGATCATGTACTGGATCAAGTAATAGGATGGCATACCTGTTCTGTTGCTGCAGAGTTTGTCTTTGACATTGTCAGTTTCATGGGCAAAGAATTCGATGACCTCATCTTCATGTTGTTCAACGATGGTCTCACACTGGGGGTAAGACGGAGAAAATAATGGTTTAATAAGATGTAGTGGGACACATTTCAGTGAGTTGCAGGAGCTTGGAGCCATTGGATTGCAATCCACAATACAAACATATGGAAAGTTTCCCCCTTACTGCATTGGTATGTTTGGGTGAACGTTGCAATCAACTGTAGTCATTATTGCCATTATCATTCACTATATTAGAGGTTCTAGAATGTCACACTGATGAGCTATAGCATGTCATCGTCCCTAGTCCCTACTCCCCAACATGTGAAAATGAAAAAGCTACCCACAGCATATTTCAGGCTGGATGTGACTCTGGAATCCAGTTTAGCCTCTGAGAGGTCCATGGGTTTGCCGTCCCGAGATGTGAACCTCTCGTAGGTCTTCCTGCTGGTGGTGGGGTCCACAAGTTCCCCATAATCCTTCATCCTCTCACACACCTCCTCCATCAGCTCTAGGAGGTTACCTTCCGAGCGGGCGAGGGGAACCTGGGGGGGGGACACAACAATGTTGGTGAGCTCAAAAAGAGAGAATGTGATAACCCGATAGAAAACACTAATCATACATGACTATGTATTTTTTATTTATTCTGTAGAATCCCAGCCTACAAATAAATAATTGAATGTGTAAAATAAGGCCAATGTAGGACCCAGTAGCCATCAGGTACCCTTACCTCTCTAATAGACTGGCTACCATCTGGGTTGATTCTAAAAGACCCGGTCTGGATCATTTTCTTAGGATCCACCTGGGATATCGCCCACTCCATCTCATCCACCATGGCCCTACATGCTGATGTAGAATAACTAAATGTTAGGTAGCTCAATTAAGGTATGTGGACCAAATGTGGATGCACAATGTAGAAAATAAGGGTGTTGAGATCAAATTATGAGATTAAATGGGTTCTAGTGTAGTAAATAGGTAGAAGTCCAAATACTTACCTCCACATTTGAGATCCTGGTCCTTCCTGGCTCCTTGGCAGTGGCTTAAAAGGAGAACAAGTAGCACACACCGAGCAAGAGATTGCAAGGGATACCACATCTTCATCTAAGCAAAATTGGAGAGGAAGAAAAACAGCAAATATCAAATTGTACTGAAAAAGAACATAATGTAAACATTATGGAGACATGAAAGTCCTTCTCAATGAGTTGTCATAACGGTCAGTGAACAGTACTTTTTTTTAATGTTCAGGGACAACAGCCAAAGACAGTACAGTATGAAGATAGGCTAAAACTGCTTCTATAAATAGAAATCCCCGATCACACTTGTAGGCGATGTCATGGCGACGTCGACTAGCTAAACACATGCGTAGAAACACAATCGGGTATAACGGTCGTTTGGCGCCAAACTGCGCATGTGCACGCTGTCCAAAGGCACTCCTTCGATATAAAGGTGTTTTTTACGAAAATGAATAACTTTCAGTTGATCACTTTCACGCGGTTACAGTAATAACATGTTCAACTACTTAAAACATTGTCTCGAATCTAGGTTGTGATTTACATTTCGAGAAAATGTACAACTAAGGGGGGAAAAATGACACTTCTCCCATTGACTTGCCCAACCCCGGCTTGTTTCGCAAGCGTTCCCGGAAGTCTCGCGATGTTGCGCTTCTGGGTTTAGAAACTCTGTGCTAGCTAAGTAACGTAATCAAAATAAATGAATGGTAAATCACACTCTCACTGAACATTCATGCATGCTACTGCGCTGAACAGTCTCTAACGTGTAACAAATATACAATTCAACTTTCAATTATTAGTAATGACCTGTTGTTTGTGAATTTCAGCCACCGCTACAAAGATATGGAGATTTTCATTCCACGCTGTTCCACTGCATTCAGTAAAAACTGGTGACGTATGCAACGGGATGCTACCAAGAGTTGTCCGAGTTTATGCCAGAGACAATTAGGACCCAAACCAAATTTAATCAGAGAGCGAGGAACCGATTTCTCGATTTCATGGCAAATAGCCACCGGTCTTCAACGTAAAAAGTAATATTTAGTGAAACAGTGGTTTTATTTAGAATATTAAGTGGATTGCATTAAAATCGCTGATGTGCAATGATCTATGGCTGTCTTTCGTTTTGCCTGTTTGCATTTGGAACTTCAAACCAGAGATAATGTATATGACGAGATGGTCTTGTTCTCTCTGCCCTAACAATGGGGTCATTCTCCCAAAGGCGGGAAGGCGGGCAATCTGCTTATTGGCCATCTTATTGTTCTGCGTATTGGTCTGCTTCGCCTCTTCCTCTCTGTCCAAACTGAGTAGACACTGCTGAAGGAGCACTTGGGTGAGTGCTCACTGCTATGTCATCAACAGTATGACGTTGAACAGCTAAGCATTCAACACCATAGTGCCCTCCAAGCTCATCACTAAGCTCAGGACCCTGGGACTGAACACCTCTCTCTGCAACTGGGAGGGTGGTGAGGGTAGGTAACCTCCTGTACTCCCTGTTCACCCACGACTGCGTTTCCGTGCACGACTCCAACACCATCATTAAGTTTGCTGATGACACAACAGTGGTAGGCCTGATCACCAACGACGATGAGACCACCTATAGAGAGGAAGTCAGTGACTGCCAGGACAACAACATCTCCTTCAATGTCAGCAAGACAAAGGAGCTGATCGTAGACTACAGGAAACGGAAGGCCATCAACAGGGCTGTAGTGGAGTGGGTCGAGAGCTTCAAGTTCCTTGTTGTCCACATCACTAAGGAATTAACATGGTCCACACACACCAACACAGTTGTGAAGAAGGTACAACAACACTTCTTCCCCCTCAGGAGGCTGAAAATATTTGGCATGGGCCCTCAGATCCTAAAAAAGTTATACAGCTGCACCATTGAGAGCATCTTGACTGGCTGCATCACCGCTTGGTATGGCAACTGCTTGGCATCCGACCGCAAGGCCTGGACTATCTGCATTGGCCCTCTTTGCACTAATTCCAATGCTTCCCACAGTGTCAAGTTTTCTGGATGTCCTTTGGGTGGTGGACCATTCTTCATACACACTGGAAACTGTTGAGCATGAAAAACCCAGCAGCGTTGCTGTTCTTGACACACTCAAATCGGTACACCTGGCACCTACTACCATTCCCCGTTCAGAGGCACTTAACTCTTTTGTCTTGCCCATTCACCCTCTGAATGGCACACATACACAATCCATGTCTCAATTGTGTCAAGGCTTAAAAATCCTTCCTTAACCTGTCTCCTCCCCTTCATCTACACTGATTGAAGTGGATTTAACAAGTGACATCAAAAAGGGATCATAGCTTTCACCTGGATCCACCTGGTCAGTTAATGTCATGGAAAGAGCAATGTTTTGTACACTCACTGTATGCTGATGCTGCTGTTTATCTATCATGTTGCCTCCCAGCTAACAACAAACGTTCCCACAACTTTAGAGAACGTTCCCTTAAGAGTCTCATTATATCATTAACTAACGTTTTCATAAGAATGTTCCTGTGATGTGCAAGGAATGTTTCCAAGAGACCATTCCCTTAATGTCAAATAGAACTTACCCAGAATGTGGTTACCAGAACTTAAGATATGAATGTTCTAGACACGTTTCATGGGAACATTGTAAGAACATCCATGTGTCCAGTTTTCTGTGGGTTAGGAGAATATTCCATCAATGTCCCACCAATCATACACAGAACATGGTTGCCATGTTCTCAGAACGTAAGATATTAATGTTCTAGACACGTTTCATGGGAACGTGGCAAAAACATTAATTTGTCCAGTTTTCTGTGGGTTAGTAGAATATTCCATCAATGTCCCACCAAACATGGTTGCCATGTTCTCAGAACATAAGATAATAATGTTGTAGACACGTTTCATGGGAACATTGCAAGAACATTTGTGTCCAATCATTGATGAACGACTGATCCATTCATAGCTCTTTGTCTGCTGGCAACGATACTCACTCAAAGTGCTTTTAACGTGCAGTGTTTTCAACCTACATATTTGACATATATGATTACATTGTGAATGTTCATTTATACAGTAATTATTATTCAACATGTCTTTACCTGGGATTTGAACTCACAACTGCTTGGTTTACAGTACTCCGATCTTCCTGCTACACCAACATGTCTGTGTCAGGTATCAGTTAATCTGACTATTCTCATTATTGATTTTATTGACTTATTTCAGCAATTGAAGGGCTTTCTGTATAGTTGTCTAATGTTGATTGGGCATATTAACCTGTTATAATGATACTCCTGAATCACTATGATAAATAAAATATTTTCTTGAGTGTACTTTTAAGAGAGCTGAGATTTACTTCAAAGTGCATTCACCCTATTGCTTACACCTATCAAGTAGTTTCATATCTACACAAGTGCCTAGGGAGGATAGTTTATGGTTTCTTCTGGACAGGGCCTACCTGTATTAGCCCAATAAGCACATACCCTAGAGATATCCCATATTGGGACAGTTGTTAGGGCGTTCGTTATTTTTGCTGTATACACTGTACACACTGTTTTTGCTGTATAGCAATATACACTGAGATACCTGTCACGATCGTTATGAGATGAAGCGGACCAAGGCGCAGCGTGGTAAGCGTACATTTGATTTAATTAACATACTTAACACACACGAACAAAACAACAAACCAAACGACACGTGAAGTCCTAGGTTATACACCAAAACAAACCTTACGGAACAAGATACCACAATGACTAGTGCCAAACATGCTGCCTAAGTATGGTCCCCAATCAGAGACAACGAGAAACAGCTGCCTCTGATTGGGAACCACCCTGGCCAACATAGATCTACACGATCTAGATCAACAACATAGAAAATACAACATAGACATTACACACCCTGGCTCAACATTTAAGAGTCCCCAGAGCCAGGGCGTGACAATACCAAACATTAGGAGTGACTGACTCAAGTGGCGCAGTGGTCTAAGGCACTGCATCTCAGTGCTAGAGGCGTCACTACAGACCCTGGTTTGATCCCGCCGGGCTGTGTCACAACCGGCTGTGATCGGGAGTCCCATAGGCGGTGCAAAATTGGCCCAGCGTCGTCCGGGTTAGGGGAGGCTGGGGTATGCCGTCATTGTAAATAAGAATTTGTTCTTAACTGACTTGCGTAGTTAAGTAAAGGTTTAAAAAAACAGAACAGCCTCAGTTTGTCTGGCATGGACTCTACAAGGTGTTGAATGCTGGCCCCTGTTGACTCCAATGCTTCCCACAGTTGTGTCAAGTTGGCTGGATGTCCTTTGGATGGTGGACCATTTTTGATACACACGGGAAACGGTTGAGCGTGAAAAACCCAGCAGTGTTGCAGTTCTTGACACAAACCGGTGCGCCTGGCACATACTACCTCCCCGTTCAAAGGCACTTAAATATGTTGTCTTGCCCATTCACCCTCTGAATGGCACACATACACAGTCCATGACTTTAACACCAAAATATGCTAAAAAGGTTCTCAGAAGGTTTTTGCTAACATAGTGTCACGGATTCTGCCGAGACTGCCCCTCCTCCTTGCTCGGGCAGGCTTCGGCGTTCGATCTATGTTCTATGTTTCTATGTTCTTCCTGTGGTTGTCTGATTGTCACACACATGTTTCCCATCCTGTCATTACTTCTTCCCTATTTAAACCGGTGGCTCCCATTATGTTTTGTGCATGTTTGTTTTTCGTTTCGTGTGTCGTTTGGTGAGCGGGATTGTTCCTCCCTGTGTTGAGGTATTTTTGTATTGGTTTCTTTACTTATTCAGTAAAGTATGTTTTCATAGAGTTCTGTGTCCTGCGCCTGACTTCGATCCACCGCATTATACTGACACTCGTGACAGAAACACGCACCAAAGATGGAGTCAGCAGGTACAGCCAGTCAGTCCGGATCGATGGAGGAACGCGTTCAACGACAGGAGAGCATGATCCAGGCTCTCAGCACCGCTATGGAGAGGGTGATGAATACTATGGACCGTTGGGAGAGAGGTGGCCTTCCTACACCTCCTCCAACCACTCAACCAACCATTCCACTGTCCACCCCTTCGCCACCTGGGTCCAGTGGGATTCGGCTCTCGCTCCCGAGGGCATATGATGGTACACCAGCCGGGTGTCAGGGTTTCCTTCTCCAGGTAGAGCTCTACCTGGCAACCATTCACCCGGCGCCCTCGGGATATGAGAGCGTGTCCGCCCTCATCTCCTGTCTGTCGGGGAAGGCGCTCGAGTGGGCCAACGCCAAGTGGGGAGGAATTGACGCTACATCTGTCCACTACGAGGATTTCACCTGCCGCTTCCGGGCGGTATTCGGTCATCCACCGGAGGGGAGAGCGGCGGGCGAGCGTCTGTTCCACCTAAGACAGGAGAGGAGGAGCGCCCAGGATTTTGCGCTGGAGTTCAGGACTCTGGCAGCCAGCGCAGGATGGAATGAGAGGGCCCTGATCGACCACTATCGTTGCAGCCTAAGGGAGGTCGTTCGGTGGGAACTGGCCTGCAGGGATACCAACCTCAACCTGGACCAACTGGTGGAGATGTCCATCAGGCTGGATAACCTGTTGAAGACCCGCGGACATTCTGATCAGGGCCTGTTCATTCCATCTCCCAGCACCTCCGACCCTACCCCCATGGAGCTCGGAGGTGCTGCGCTTAGGGAGACCAGGAGAGGGGCCGTCCCCTGCACCAACTGTGGTCGCAGAGGACACACTGCGGGTCGGTGCTGGGAAGGGTCCCCAGGGAGTCGAGGCAGTAGGCAGAGCACTGGTCGACCATCTCAGGTGAGTAAGCACCCGACTCACCCAGAGCTCCCTGTTGGTCAGCTGTGTATTGAGGTTGTTTTCCCAGAGTTTTCTCCTCATTCCCAGCATAAGGCGCTAGTAGATTCAGGCGCAGCTGGGAATTTTATTGATCGTCAGTATTGACTTAGTTTAGGGATTCTCACTGTTCGTGTTGATGTGCCCTTCCCTGTACATGCATAATATAGTCGCCCGTTAGGGTCAGGCCTAATCAGGGAGGTCACCGCACCACTCTTGATGAGGACGCAGGGGGGTCATGAGGAGAGGATTAGTCTCTATCTGATTGATTCTCCTGCGTATCCTGTGGTGTTGGGACTTCCCTGGTTAGTTCTGTGTCCTGCGCCTGACTTCGATCCACCGCATTACACTGACACTCGTGACACATAGATAGAATGTTCCCCTAACTAACGGAAAAGTGGACACTAAAACATTAGGGGAACATTAAAAAAAAACATTCTCTCTCCCTAGAATTGTTAGCTGGGCTAGGTACTTTCCCCCTACCTGTAGATACAGTATGTACATATCTCAATGACCTCATATCAACTCAGAACTGGTACCCCATGTATATAGCCAAGTTATTGTTACTCATTGTGTATTTATTCCTCTTATCATTATTTTTCAATATGTAGTGTTGGGAAAGGGGGATACCTAGTCAATTGTATAACTGAATGCATTCAACTGAAATGTGTCTTCAGCATTTAACCCAACCCCTCTGAATCAGAGAGGTGCGGGGGGCTGCCTTAATTGACATCCACATCATCGTCACCCAGGGAACAGTGGGTTAACTGCCTTGCTCAGGAGCAGAACAACAGATTTTTTATCTTGTCAGCTCGGGGATTCAATCCAGCAAACTTTGCAGTTACTGGCCCAACACTCCTACCCGCCAGGCTACCTGGAAGGGCCCAAAAATATCACTGTTAGTCTACACCTGTTGTTTATGAAGAATGTGACAAATAACATTTGATTTGATTTAAACAAACTATCACCACCAGATAACTTCAAATGCACTTAGGAAACAACAACAAATTCTTAAGGATCTTTGAAATAATCAGGTTCTGCAATATGGGTCATGCTAAATACTAGCTGACTAAACTCCAAGGCAGTTTAACTTCCTTAACCATGGAGTGTTTAGTCAGCTATCTAAATACAAGAATGGAAACTCTACTCAACAAGAGACATTTCAGAGCATACTTTCCCTTCACACTACATGCCTTTTCACATTTCCCTCATGCAAAATCCTCATAAAGGTCAAATGGATGGAGGTATGATGTTTTGGTGGTAGTGTTTTGTTGTTGGATGTAAATGTTTGGGAGGGGAGCTCTCAGTTGTGCTCTTGTCTATCAGACTTTCGAGGGGGCATAGGAGCCAGACAGTCCAGGAGAACGTTTCTTAGGGTGCGCCGGAAGTGCTGATCACTGTGGCTCCATCTCAAAATGTGGCCCTCATCAGGGTAAACCTGCAGAGAGTAGTTGGCCTTTGCTGCCACCAGATGGTCTATGAGCTCGGCAGTGTGCTGGAAGTGGACATGTGCTACAATAAAAAAGTAAACAGAAAACAGACTGTTTCAAGGTGGAAGTGTTACTTCACAAATATGTGCAAGTAGATCCATTCAATATCTCATATGGGGTATATCTTTATTTTTGTAGCACTTCTGAAAGTATTCACCTAAATCTTAGTTGAATAGTTGAATAGATCATAAAGGTTCTCACCATCTGCGGTTCCATGTAAAAGGAGGAAGTTCTTGTCCTTCAGATTGACCACATCATCCAGCAAAGAGGCAGCCTGAGAAGACATGTTTACTTAAGGATCGGACCCTTTCTTTCAATTTTCGCCTAAAATGACATACCCAAATCTAACTGCCTGTTGCTCAGGACCTGAAGCAAGGATATGCATATTCTTGATACCATTTGAAAGGAAACACTTTGAAGTTTGTGGAAATGTGAAATGAATGTAGGATAATATAACACATTAGATTTGGTTAAAGATAATACAAACCAAAAAACATGCGTTTTCTATATATTTTTTTTCAATCATCTTTGAAATGCAAGAGAAAGGCCACAATATGTTTGTCCCCTGTAGCTCAGTTGGTAGAGCATGGCACCTGCAACGCCAGGGTTGTGGGTTCGTTTCCCACGGGGGGCCAGTATGAAAAAATGTATGCACTCACTAATTGTAAGTCGCTCTGGATAAGAGCATCTGCTAAATGACTAAAATGTCAATGTAATATAATATTGCAGTTTAGGCGCAATTTAGATTTTGGCCACTAGATGGCAGCAGTGTGTGTGTGCAAAGTTTCAGATTGATCCAGTGAAGCATTGCAATACTGGACTATTTTGTATCAAATCTGCCCAAATGTGCCGAATTGGTCAATTGATACATTTTCAAGTACATAACTATAGAGAACATACAAAAATTATATGGTAATACAAAATGTAAGTTTACACACTCCCAGGAATGTCATACATGATGGATCATTAGCTTATACACTAACTTTCACACATCTAGATGGCCGGGCGGGGTGGGGGTGGAGCCAGAGACAGCAAGGGTTCAAACTGTAGAACCCAGTTCCTACATTTAAATATAAAAATGGATTTTATCAAACAAAACTATGGTACATTTTATCTCTGGGACCCCCAGGATGACAAATCAGAGCAAGATTACTGAATTTAAGTACATTATTTACCTTCAGAGGTGAATGTATCAAACCAGTTGCTGTGACAAGTTTTGTTGTTGTTGTGCACTCTCCTCAAACAATAGCATGGTATTCTTTTCACTGTAATAGCTACTGTAAATTGGACAGCGCAGTTTGATTAACAGAAATGTAAGCTTTCTGTCCATATAAGACATGTCTATGTCCTGGAAAGTTTGCTGTTACTTACAACAGTCATGCTAATCACATTAGCGCACATTAGCTCAACTGTCCCGTATAAAGGACACTGATCCCATAGAGGTTAACTAAGACCCAGGGTTTTGGAATGCTGACTAGGTGGAATACAGCTACAACCAGAAGTGACTTTTTCATAGCAGGTTAGGATAATTAATGTAGCGGGTTAGGAGAATTAGGTTAAAGTTAGGAAAAGGGTTAGGGTTAGTTTAAATGCTCTCCTAATCTGCTATGAAAAGTCACTTCTGGTCTTAGTTGTACTCCATCTAGTCACAACCTGTTTTTCGTTCAAAGGAAGACTAAAGGGACAAGTTGAGTGCATGTGAGAGAGACAATGTTACACCATTTTATACTTTACATACAATGTGAAGAACAAGATCTTGACTTACTCTGTAGAAGCTCTCCTCAGTGGCTGGAAGACCCAGGTATCTCTCAGAGAAAGCAGCATCTATTATGACAGTCATTATTGTTTATAAATCGATAACAAAATCTAAAAGATAAACCAAGTAAGAACCGGGCTAGGTATAAGATTGAATAATTGGGTAACAAACTGGCAGACACAGTACAAAGATGAAAGCAACACAGATTATTCCTAAATGTTGGGGGACGTACTGTAGATTTTGAAGTCTGTGATTGGAGCCATCACTGCAGCACATTTAAATATGTTGGCTGCTGCCATCATCTTCAGTGTCAGAAGTCCACCAAATGCCTGTTGAAAAGATAGAGTGGGGTACTCACATCCAGAGGTGACTACATACAGAATACTGTTTGATCTAACATGGATGTTTTAAGCTCTTTTCCACTTTGGCTGGGTCTGCTAGAATCAGTGCAGCAATATATTTGGAAATAGACCCTATACCTTTCCATACAGCGCAATTCTTCTGTTGTCAATGTACGGCAACTCCAACAACCACCTGTAGCAAAGAATGCATTGGGGTCTTTCCACCTCAAAAAGCACAAGAAAGAGTATTCCCACCATCTCAGATTGTTCTGAAATTGTTTCTGTAGTTAGTGACAGATACGATTAGCATTCCTGAAACATTATTTTGTTGAAATACAGTGTTTCCCCTATATTCATATGATCTTTAAAAAAGTATAATAATTTCGGGATGGTAAAATGTTTTCAGTGTAAACTTAAATGACTGAAACCAGATACAAAGTATGTAGAAAATATAAAGGAGCTATATATTTTTTTATTTGATCATCTTGGAAAACTAACAATCACCAAAATAAAAACTAGACAGTCAGGGAGAATCTAAAGTAAAAAAATGTCATGCCCCCATTGATTTTGTTATAATGTTTGAGTTACTCAGTTAGCATAAGAACACGACATAAGCCATGGCAAAATGTGTAGAATTGCAGGACATTAGCTTTTAAACTGCACATTTTCACTCAGTCCCATGGCAAAATGTGTAGAAACAAGGAAATTTGCTTTAAAACTGCAATTTTTTCTCTCAGACCCAATGACAAAATGTGCAGAATTGCAGAAAAATAGCTTTAAAACCGAAACATTTCATCTCTGCCCCATAGCAAAATGTGTACAATTGCAGGAAATTAGCTTTGAAACAGATTTGGATGATATGGAACGATTCCTTTCTTAAATACGGTATAACTAAGAAATTATTTAGATGCTGCTCAAATCTACGCTGTACTCATCATTGATGACTCACTCTACTACGCTCAGCTGGTCTTTGACTCTCTGGGAGCTGAGTTTCCTGGGGTCAAGGTCAGGTGACCTCAGGCTGTGTGCCGCCCCACTCCTGCCGTCCACCCAGGCCAGAGCCACACTGTGGATACTGGAAAGGACCTGGGGCCAGCCCAGAGAGAAACGGTCTGTGACTGCCTGAGTGTCAGGGGCTCCATCCCTGAGACACACAGACAGAGATGAGAAGAAAGGAAATGGGATCAGGAAGTCAACAAAGTTAGGTGGAGGAGAAGTGAATTCACTGAGGAAGACATTTAGGAAGTTATGGAGCTTTTATGTTAATAATTATTACGATTTGTAGGACACCTGTGTCAAAAATATCGATCTTGTTATGAAATATTGGCTTGCAAACTTAAGTCTATGTCTTAAATATTAACCCTTAAAGTTTGCATTAGTGTTTCACGTTTTCTTGCTTGCTTCTTTTTGCAGATCTTACAGGATGATGAGGAGAGGATGCAGGCCTTCTTCATACCCCTGTGGTAGACCCAGCTTTAGATGCATATCTGCAACATGGATACCACAGTTGCTCTCAATTCATGGTAAGTCATAATAAGTTCTCTAAGAAAAATAGTGGTTTCCTCTCTTTTTCTTCCTTTGGTCAAAAGTAGTGCACTATATAGGGAATAGTGTGCTGTTTGGGACACTTCCTCACCAGTGACTGAATACTGAACATAAAACATCTGGCTGAACTAACAATCATTCAAGTGTTCTAGGACAACAGCTGCCGACATTGTAAGACATCTACACATATTAGATTTTGCTCAATATCAACCTTTGCTCAGACAATATATTGTCAAATAGCTAATTCAAGTTGTGAGTTAAGGACAGGATGAAGGCTATAGTCAAACAATGTAATCAGCTCGAAAAGGGTCACAAACACAAATACTCCGCCCTAGCCTAGCCCTTTCCATCCCATTTGTTTAGACAAATTGAGTAAAGATGGAATGTGGAGCCGTACATACAGGAAGCATGTATACTGTATATACTGTAGCTCAATTATAAAACCTAGTAGACATGAAAAACAACTTGTGTAGAGCTCACTGAAATGTTCTCTGGTGTTGTGGACAGTCACTCTGGGGATGCCAGGGCCTACAACAAAGAGACATCAAGATGAAGGACAGAAAAAAGGAAAGAAAGAGAGAAAGAGATAGATGGAGAGAGAGAGATTCACCCAAGCAGTGGAGGATAAAGCGAGTGAGGCTGGGGTTGAACTGTGGCTTGTAGAAGCGGCAGGTCTCTGAGAGTGTGCAGGTAAGACAGTGTCTTTGGGACAAACCCCCGAGGTTCACACTGAGAGAGAGGAACAGTGAATAGAAAAAATTCAGACTGAATGATGTAAACATTTCTTATGGACCTGAGTTACTCCCGACCAAGGGACTTTACCAGGATAAAGTCTGGGCTAGTGCTTAGAGTTTTCGCTGGTCAGGTCACATGGTCAGGAAAAACATATGGATCTACTTATTGATTATGGTATAATTATAGGGTCTTGTGCATATTTACCTGTAAAGGTGTCTGCTGTGTTTGGATGCCTCTGTGCTGACGAAGTATCTGCACACAGACATAAACCATATCAGGCTGATGTGCTGTGGTTACATTAATGCCAGCTGCAGTCACACCAACAGAGGATAAGCAAATCTCTTTACTCCTCCTACATTTTCTCTGTGTCTTCATCCAGGCCACAGAGTGACATCACATCCCAGTGCCCTGATGTCAGGAATCGTGGAGACATGGGGGAAGTCAAAGGCTGCAGGGAGAGAGAGAAAGAGAGACAAGCCAAGGACACAGAGACAGAGACCGTGTAAGAGGGAGGGAGCGAGGGAGTTAAAGGTAGCTGAAGGGGTCATTGTGAAAGAGGATAGTGAGGAGAAAACCGTAGCCATTCAAAATAGACTGACTTGGGCCAAATAAGATAAAGCAAGGTAGATAAGGCTGAAACGCAACTCTGACCTGAGCAGGGAGGACAGCTACGTGTCGATACTCTCCGTGACCCCCTTGTGCGGCAAGCAGAGTGATGTATAACACAGAGCCGTCTCTAGAGAAGAGGGGCGCCTCCTGTTGGCCGGAGAGAGTAATTTCCACAGTTATTGGTCATCATACAGTATATAGGGCAGAGATGGGCAACTCCAGTCCTCAGGGGTCGGAGTGGTATCACACTTTTTCCCCATCCCGAGCAAATACAGCTGATTAAACTAATTGCATTCTAAACTGATAATTAGTTGATTATTGGGTCAGGTGTGTTAGCTGGGGCTCGGGCAAAAGTGTGACACTAATCAGGCCCCCGAGCACAGTTGTCCATCCTTGATCTAGGGCCTAGAGGTTTTCCTGTCAATGTGACTTGACCAGGCCCGGAGGCCACGTGGTCAGAAGAGAAACTGTGGGCAACTGTGGGCCCAAATCATCTCAACTCATTCCCATTACTTAACACTACTTATTTTAGTATTCCATTTCTCTCCCTCCAAGTCCGACTGAAATCCATTTATCTTGTCTTCATGCAGCCACATTCATTTAATTGAATCGAATCACTTAATGATTAGAATAGGCATTTCCTCCCCTCAGGGTTCTTACTTGTCCAGGAAAACTAAAACCAGAAGTTGAGAATTGAGGAGCTCTGAATGCTTTTAGACAGACTAAGGTTCGCTACATATAATGACGGTCTTGAAAACTGTGCTGAAACACAGCAGGTTTTCCCATTTCTTATAAATTGTCTGTGAATAGATTCAGCCTTTTGGTTGATCTTGGTTAAAGTGATTAGTAGGCAGACTTTACCTGTGGCTGCCCTAGCCAGACATCCATGGTCATTTTGCGTTTCTGTGGGGGTTGCAACAGAAAAAGGCATTACATTGCATCTTAATTAAAAATATAGAGGGAATCGCTGATTTATTCACTCATACATATCAGTGACAACCAATAAGCATCCACATAGATCACATGGATCACATCCAGCTGCTAGAAATTGCATGGATCTAATCCCTATATGACTGATCAGTGTATCACCTGTGAGTAGACTCCAGTGGTGGCCTCGCACACTGAGAGAACAGACTGGTTCTGGACCCGGTTTAACCAACGCACAGCCAGCCTGGTCCCACTGGTCCACTTCACCATGGAGATGTAATGACCTCTGGACACAGGTAGGCAGACAGACAGACAAGGGAGAAACACAGAGATGTAAGTCTGAAAAAACTATTTACATATGGAGAGAATAAATACACTGATTTAAATTAGTACCTACAGTACCTGTTTTTGAGTGAGACTGGAGCAGTCATCCTCAGAGTGTGAGCAGGGCTGAAGACATTCACCACGTAAAGAGTAACTGCCCGGATATTATCTCCTGCCTGGAAGGGGAGGATGCACATCAACACATTCTGTATAGATCACATTGTTCAAAGACATTCTGTATTGACCTCAATTCATCTTATTGTAGCCTCTGCCAAGAGGTTTATGGCAGAGGAGATGACCTTTAACTAAGTTTAACTATTTAACTAAGTTAAGGTGTATAAAAGTAGTCTTTATTTACATTATCATATTATTATTATTATTATTATTATTATTATTATTATTATTATTATTATTATTATTATCCATTTCACCTTGGGGTATGGATAGTAGGCTCCTGAGGGGTATGCTCCTCCAGTGAAACGAGGGATCTCCACATAGGGTGTGTGTGTGTTGTTGATGGACAGATGACTCGGCCAGCCCATCAGGCTCGCCCAGGTGGGACGCCGGGTGGCTGGGGGGGGTACTGTCACGCTCCCCCTCCCTGGCGCTTGAGGGCGCCAGGCTGCCCATCATTACGCACACCTGTTACCATCATTAAGCGCATCAGCGCTCATTGGACTCACCTGGACTCCTTCACTTTGTTGATTGCCTCCTCTATATCTGTCTGTTCCCCAGTTTGATCCCGGTGTCTGTATTGATGTTGTTTCGTTTCCCCTGTCCAGACGCTGTCCGTGTTTTGTTCCATGTCTTTTATTTATTAAATCATCACCCTGTACTTGCTTCCCGTCTCCCAGCGTCTGTCGAACCGAGATCGTTACAGTCTATGGTGTTGTTCTGTCAGGTGGACACCAACAGGAAAGCACAAACGAGGCAGGCTAAAAACTACACGGCGACGAACAGTGGCGGTTGAGCTGGATGAGATGGGTCTCTCATGGGACAGGGCGCAAGCTGTGGCCAATGACAGACTCCAGTGGCAGAAGATTGTTGCGGCCTTATGTCCTACCCGGGAAGAAAAGGACTAAGTAAGTAAGTATGATTTTACTTTACAGAGGCAGCGTCTCTCTCACCCTCATATGTCCAGTCTGACAGCCCGTTGATAACAGACCCACTGCCTGTAGTGCTGAGACGTACAGGACCACTGTACACACCTGGCTGGTAGTAGAGGTTATTCTGAAAGATCTGCCAAAATAACAGAGTGCCTATGTAAGTCAATGGTCATCATGTAATATGCTCAATGGTCACAAATTAACATACAGTGTGTGAACATAATGGGCCAAAAAAGAGCATCTCTCGGGACGTATTTGGGTTGTGGGCCGCATGTTGTGCACTCCTGCCTTAGGGCCTCACCAATTGATTTCCATTGGGACCCCATGCGGCATATTGAAGAGCAGATGGCTTCACTCTGTGTGGGTTTAGCTCAAGAAAGTCCCTGGGAGAAACACAAATGCATGAGAATATACACACAAACACATGCATACACAACACGTTTTTTGGCTGAAGTAAAACTGTTAAATTACATGATGACCTGTTAAGCATCATATTACATTTGGATGTGTTGGTTTGGATTGATTGCACAATAAAGGAATACATGATCATGCTATCAATAATACTTACCCCGTCCCCACACTGTAAATTACATAGGAGAGCGTCTGCTAAATGACTAAAATGTAAATGTAATAGGAGGCTGAAAATGATTTTGAGAACACCTGTCAAGGGCAGAGGAGAGGAACATAATCAAATCAACAGTAAAGGACTTGCCTAAAATGACTACACAGTCCAAATATTTTCCAATAATAGTTACCATGGATAGAATGATAACTCAGTACCATAGCTGCTGGTGCTGCCACATATTTTATATTATTTGTATAAACAGAAGAGATGCATTGAGGCGTTTCAAAGTCTTTAAGAATAATAAACGCCCACCCCAAAAGAGAAACTGTGCCAGATTCTGAATTGGATAAAACAAGGCCTGTTTTCCGAATTGTTTGTTTTCTCTCAATAATCTTAGCTTAGTCCCATCTGAATTAAAATATCCTGATAAAATATTAAAGACATTGCTTAGAGCAGAATTAAATAAGTCTATTTAAACAGGGGTGGAGGTATGGATACAAATCAGCAGTAAGTTCCCAGTTTTGTCTTGAAATATAAGATATAATATAATATCAGATACACTGACTGTTAAACTTTACCTACCAGATGCAAGTTGTAAGCCAGCAGAATATACTTCTGGTCTGGTGACACTTGAAACTTTGTGTCCTTCAGATTCTTGTAAAACAGAAAAAAAAGAAGATAAAAATGCTAATAGAAACTGCAGTGGGAGGAGGCATTATTTCTCAAATACAATTTGACACCTGTGGGAGACTGGGAGTATGGATATGTATGATGAAGCATATCAGCCATCCAAGCTGCAAGATCCATCAGTCTGTCAATCAATCACCCTGGAGTAGAGTTTTGTTTGTGGTGTCTGTACTCACTAGGATGCTGCCATCCAGCAGAGAGATGGTGAGGTTCTCACTCAGGCTGTGTTTCAGGATGTGCCCTTGCCTGGTGCGAAAGGCCACCTCATCATCTACAGAGGGGAGATAGAGTAGAAGCCATGCAGTGGTGAGACTGGCAAATAAACAGAAGACAGAGTTGTTGTTGAAACATGAAGGACTGGTTTCCCAGACCCAGATTAAGCCTAGTCGTGGACAAAAAAACACTTTTGATTGAGATTTTCCATTGAGAATGATGTTTAATCCGGAACTAGGCTTAATCTAGGTCTGGGAAACCGTCCTGATTCTCCTAAAGTAAAGAGAGTGTCTGCTAAATTAATAAACTGTTAAGTGTAATGTAATATAGAGGTCATTGGATTTATGTCAAATATACAGTGGGGAGAACAAGTATTTGATACACTGCCGATTTTGCAGGTTTTCCTACTTACAAAGCATGTAGAGGTCTGTCATTTTTATCATAGGTACACTTCAACTGTGAGAGACGGAATCTAAAACAAAAATCCAGAAAATCACATTGTATGATTTTTAAGTAATTAATTTGCATTTTATTGCATGACATAAGTATTTGATCACCTACCAACCAGTAAGAATTCCGGCTCTCACAGACCTGTTAGTTTTTCTTTAAGAAGCCCTCCTGTTCTCCACTCATTACCTTTATTAACTGCACCTGTTTGAACTCGTTACCTGTATAAAAGAAACCTGTCCACACACTCAATCAAACAGACTCCAACCTCTCCACAATGGCCAAGACCAGAGAGCTGTGTAAGGACATCAGGAATAAAATTGTAGACCTGCACAAGGCTGGGATGGGCTACAGGACAATAGGCAAGCAGCTTGGTGAGAAGGCAACAACTGTTAGCGCAATTATTAGAAAATGGAAGAAGTTCAAGATGACAGTCAATCACCCTCGGTCTGGAGCTCCATGCAAGATCTCACCTCGTGGGGCATCAATGATCATGAGGAAGGTGAGGGATCAGCCCAGAACTACACGGCAGGACTTGGTCAATGACCTGAAGAGAGCTGGGACCACAGTCTCAAAGAAAACCATTAGTAACACACTACGCCGTCATGGATTAAAATCGCAAGGTCCACCTGCTCAAGCCAGCGCATGTCCAGGCCCGTCTGAAGTTTGCCAATGACCATCTGGATGATCCAGAGGAGGAATGGGAGAAGGTCATGTGGTCTGATGAGACAAAAATAGAGCTTTTTGGTCTAAACTCCACTCGCCGTGTTTGGAGGAAGAAGAAGGATGAGTACAACCCCAAGAACACCATCCCAACCGTGAAGCATGGAGGTGGAAACATCATTCTTTGGGGATGCTTTTCTGCAAAGGGGACAGGACGACTGCACCGTATTGAGGGGAGGATGGATGGGGCCATGTATCGCGAGATCTTGGCCAACAACCTCCTTCCCTCAGTAAGAGCATTGAAGATGGGTCGTGGCTGGGTCTTCCAGCATGACAACGACCCGAAACACACAGCCAGGGCAACTAAGGAGTGGCTCCGTAAAAATCATCTCAAGGTCCTGGAGTGGCCTAGCCAGTCTCCAGACCTGAACTCAATAGAAAATCTTAAGAGGGAGCTGAAAGTCCGTATTGCCCAGCGACAGCCCCGAAACCTGAAGGATCTGGAGAAGGTCTGTATGGAGGAGTGGGCCAAACTCCCTGCTGCAGTGTGTGCAAACCTGGTCAAGACCTACAGGAAACGTATGATCTTTGTAATTGCAAACAAAGGTTTCTGTACCAAATATTAAGTTCTGCTTTTCTGATGTATCAAATACTTATGTCATGCAATAAAATGCAAATTAATTACTTAAAAATCATACAATGTGATTTTCTGGATTTTTGTTTTAGATTCCGTCTCTCACAGTTGAAGTGTACCTATGATAAAAATTACAGACCTCTACATGCTTTGTAAGTAGGAAAACCTGCAAAATCGGCAGTGTATTAAATACTTGTTGTACATGTATTGTACATGTACCGTATGTGACATACATATGTGTATTTTGTTAATAGATTTCTTCATTCACTGAGCAACCTTTCATCAATGCCTCAAATGGTTATGTTTTGGATTGGATTGGGCCCGATTACGATTGTGGAAATTACACCTTTCTTACGCACGCCTTTCCTACTCACTTTTCAGTAGATGATATTCAAACTTACCTTATGAAGGTGTATAACGGGCTTTGCAGGAGTGGTTCCCTAGCGCATGCTGAATAAATGTAATTCAACCACTGAAAACCCTCCAACTTGATTTTCTTGTGGAGTTTTCATTCAATAGGGTTTTCAGTATATTTATCTTAAGCCATCCCTTTAAATACAGTGTACCTTTTAGTTAGAAGTTTGTCAACAGACTTAGTAGAATATATAGAGAGAACGGGTTCAGAATATTAGGGATTAATGTAGCGGGTGAATTGGACGGAGTCAGGCGCAGGAGGGTAAATCACAGAATAAATGGTTTATTCGGCAGATACAGTGGTACGCAGCATTTGCGTAAAACACTACAGTGCGGTATAACGGCGCACTGGAGAAAACAACACACATGGGTGAATATCCCCGCGATACAATACAATAAAGCTCCACCGAGCTATCGTCATCTCTACATGAAAACAATCACACACATAGACATGGGGGGCATAGGGAAATACGTATACAGGTACTGATGAGGGGATATGAACCAGGTGTGTGTAAAAACAAGACAAAACAAATGGAATGATGAGATGAGGAGCGGCAGTGGCTAGAAGGCCACTCCATGAGGTACTGAAGGCCCCCCACCCGACGCTTCGAATCCAGGATGGAATGGATGGAGTGGACCAGCCACCACCGGCCTGAAGAGAGACACGTGAAACGAGGGGTTAATACGGTAATCAGGAGGGAGTAGTAACCCATACGTAACCTCATTTACTCTCCTCAGGACTTTGAACGGCCCCACAAACCACGGGCTCAGCTTCCGGCAGGGCAGGCGGAGGGGCAATTTCCGGGTCGAGAGCCAGACCCGATCACCCGGTACAAAGACCGGGGCCTCACTGCGGTGGCGGTCAGCGTTGGCCTTCTGGCGACGCACGGCACGCTGGAGGTGGACGTGGGCAACATTCCACGTCTCCTCCGCGCGCCGAAACCAGTCATCCACCGAAGGAGCTTCGGTCCTGATGCCACGGTGCCAGGACTGGCTGATAACCTAAAACACATTGAAATGGAGTTAGTGGAGGAGTGGCAGAGAGAGTTCTGGGTGTATTCGGCCCATGGCAAGAACACCGACCACTCCCCCGGCCGGTCCTGGCAGTAGGACTGCAGGAACCTACCCACATCATGATTCACCCGTTCCACCTTCCCATTAGATTCGGGGTGAAACCCAGAGGTCAGGCTGACCGAGACCCTCAGACGTTCCATGAACGCCTTCCAGACCCTGGACGTAAACTGGGGACTCCGGTCAGACACCTCTGGCACCCCGTAGTGCCGGAAGACGTGAGTAAACAGGGCTTCCGTATGTTTGCAGGGCCGTGGGGAGACCGGGCAGAGGAAGGAGGCGGCAGGCTTTAGAAAATCGGTCCACAACGACCAGGATGGTGGTGTAACCCTGAGAGAGGGGAAGATCAGTTAGGAAGTCAATTGATAAGCGGGACCATGGCCGTTGTGGAACTGGTAAGGGATGTAACTTACCCACTGGAAGGTGCCTAGGTGCCTTACTCTGGGCGCACACTGAGCAGGAGGAGACATACACCCTCATGTCCTTAGCCAAGGTAGGCCACCAGTACTTCCTGGTCAGGCAGAGCACTGTACGGCCGATGCCTGGGTGACCAGAGGAGGGGGATATGTGTGCCCAATAGATAAGACGATCACAGACAATAGACGGCACGTACCGCATCCCAGCTGGGCACTGAGGTGGAGTTGGCTCTGTGCGTAATGCCCTCTCTATGTCTGCTTCCACCGCCCACACTACCGGCGCCACAATGCAGGAGGCCGGGAGTATGGGGGTGTTGTCTATGGGCCTCTCCTCTGTGTCGTACAGCCGTGACAGTGCGTCTGCCTTCACGTTCTTTGTGCCTGGGATGTAGGACAGTGTGAAATCAAATCGGGTGAAGAACAAGGCCCACCTGGCCTGGCGAGGGCTCAGATCCTCGCTGCCCGGATGTACTCCAGGTTACGGTGGTCAGTCCAGACGAGGAAAGGGTGTTTCGCCCCCTCAAACCAGTGCCTCCACTCGGTCAGGGCTCTGACAACAGCCAACAGCTCCCGATCACCAACGTTGTAGTTCTGCTCCGCTGGGCTGAGCTTCTTAGAGAAGAAGGCACAGGGGAGGAGCTTGGGTGGCCTACCCGAGCGTTGGGATAGGACAGCGCCTACCCCTACCTCGGACGCGTCCACCACCACTACAAATGGCAATGATGGATCGGGATGGGCCAGTGCCGGGGCTGAGGTGAACAGAGCCCTCAGGTTACTGAAAGCCCTGTCAGCCTCAGCAGACCAGCGGAGCCAGGATGGCCCACCCTTCAACAGAGAGGTGATGGGAGCTGCGACCTTGCCAAAGCCCCGGATAAACCTCTGATAGTAATTGGCAAAGCCAAAAAAAAAGTGTCATTTATATTTACAATTCCCTTATCCAAACGGATTACTCATTTATCTAGCTCTTATCAATCACTCTTATCAAGTTGTAAATTACAGTGCATGGAGAATTATGTTATTTCTGAAAAAATTAAGTAGAGGCTTTTTCCATTTGGAACCGGTAGGTTCGCTAGACCTTAATCATGGTTTCCTCATGCGTAAAGGTGGTGGAATTATTAGGGAATTAAGTCAAGGTCAGAATACGGGTATCTGTAGACACACCTTAATTTATTTGATCTCCATCCAAAACGAATAGCAGGTGAATAGCATACAATTCTCATGCTTAAGTTCATGGTCAGAATATACATAGAGAGAAAAGTGCATAAAAAGGGAATTACGTTCCATCTACGGGCGCTTAACTCGGGTCGGAATCGGGCCCTTATTGAACAGGTAGTAGGGGTTCCTTGAGGCAGAAGTAAAGTAAGTCCCCTGGAGGTAGTTCTTTGATTCCCTAGAGTGCAGCTTAGATGCAGAACAGTCAACATCAACATGTATTAATAACAAGAGTATGTTCCATAAAACATATACTGAGCTCCTGTCACGTTGTAACTTTGGTCCCTACAACAAACCTGAGGACTGTTACATGATTTGTGTTGACTTTGATGAGCTGTGCTGTGCTCTACGTGTCAACAGTAGCATGAAGTGTCCCAACTGGCACACTATTCCCTATATAGTGCACTACTTTTGACTCGAGCCATACTGTTGGGCAGCCCCCGAAGTGACTCTTTACACTGTATGCAAGGATTTCCTTTGTGTTGTCTTAGGAATGCTGCATTATCTCTCCAACTCCCATTCTGTCACACCTCTGGGTAGCAGAGGTTCTGTTGTCTTCACGTCCTGTAGGTCTGATATCTGATTGGAGGTTAACTCAACAGTAACGCTATTGGTCAACAACTCAGATTTTGACTCCAAACAACTCAGATGCTTATAAAAGGGCCTTAGATTAATTGTCTCTTTCTCTTCTTTGTTCCTGACCTGCACTGGTGAGATACACTGTCTCTCTTTCTTTCTCTCTCCACCCCTGGGACTCTTGGGGCATGGCCTTTTAGCCTATGACTTCTCTCTCTCTCTCTCTCTCCCTCTCTGATCATGTCTAGAATAATGCCTTGTAATGCTTGTTCATGCTTTGTAAATTAAGCTTTATGCCTTATATGTGAATCCATTCATTTTACAATGTTAATAAAATACACTTACATTTAGAATTCCATTCACAGACCTTTCTTGACCTTCCAATTCCTGTAACTCAACTGTAGTCTCTTGCATATTGCTAAATCGTCTTTATGGAGTCAGATAAACATTTTAATAGGCTAATTGCATAGTCTTATTATGGGTCGCATGTGAGGTACAGTATATACGATATAGCCTATATGATCAATATTTACCACACTGCAATATTGGCCCTGATCAAAAGTAGTACACTTTATAGGGAATAGGATGCCATTTGGGACGCAGACAGAATGCTCCGTAAATCATGTCAAGTTACAGTGAAGCCACAGGGTGTACAGTATGCTACAAAAGGTGGGCAGCCTGTCAAAAAGTATATAAATCATTTAAGGCTTGACATGCATGTTTTGTAAATGAAATCTGTGTCATGGAAGCCTGGCTCACCGTTGAGCCAGGTCACATGGGGGTCATGAACTTTGAAATCGTCTTTGTCCAGGTCCTCCAGCGTGAGACGGGAGCGCTGGAACAGGAGAGACTCATCTGCAACAAAGATGAAGACAGAGAGGGGTGAGTAGCAGGAACAAAGGGCCAAATGTTGGAGGAAGTGGTACAAATGCTACAGTATACCACTCTGATATGGAAGCAGATTCATGCCAAAATAAATACAAATAAAACATTGCATGAATCTGCTTCCATACTGCATAATGCATGCCAAATGTATTACTCCATTTTAACACTCAGTCCCAATATTTCGTGGACGATTTTTGCATGCTTCTAAACCCTCTTAAAAATAGTCTGGATGCGTCTATTTTCGCTGAATCCGTGGATGCCCACAATTAGTCTGTGCTATGGGTGAAGGCTGACTTAGAGCGGAGTTGTAAGACAAAAGAGGATACCGAAATCGGTTGTTCTCATGAAAACATATTTAGAGTTCGAACAGTTTGAGCTACAGACTATTATGACCCCATCATGGAAAAGCTTAGACTCTCACGAAAACGCACGTTTTATCGGTTTTGCTCTATGATGCGCACAGGACTTTTTCTACATTGAATATCATAAAGAGGTATTGCATTGTGATCATTCCAGATGTTTTCCTGAGCTTTCTTATAGCTCCCAGACAGACTTCAAACAATGAAAGACAGATCACAGACATGGGTATAAGACAATGGGTGATGTTTTGTGGATATAACGGTCAATTTCATCCATTTTTGCCCAGGAAATAGTGCATATAATACTGTAATAGACTCATGTAGTTGCTCTCACAAACTCCAAATTGAACACAGTTGTCACTGACTTTTTGAATATTAATTTCCCACTGAGCCAAAATGTCCTGTACTTACATTATTCTTATAAATGCCTCTTTTTTAAAATCAGGTTTTTGTTTGGTGGATCTCATTTTTGTAGTGGCATAAGTCAATTAACCTCATGAATGTAACTTTTATGTCAAATCGTTTTTCATTCTACTGGTTGTCCTGAAAAGCAAATAGTAAAGCACTTCAATGTAAGGCTAAATATGAGGGCTTGCCAAGCAGATACATGAAATTAGTGACAAAACCCGACTGATAGGCTGATTTGGCTTGGGACTGATAGTATTAAGTAGTAGGCCTGTGCTAGTGGGGGTATTGGGAGACCCAGAGACTGTAGTCTCATCTGTCTCTGAGCATAGCTTGTTTTCCTCTTACCAGGAGTGAGCATGATGACAGACAGGATGACCAGTGATATGATCATCAGGATCACCATCAACGCTATCCCAATGCCTCTCCAGTTACGTGGAGGACCATGGTAGACCACACCATTCTGAAGGAGAAAACACACATATTGGTATGCACATGCACACACAAACACACACACTACAGTAGTTAGGTTATAACTTCAGACGTAGGTAGGTCGTGTTACAAAATAAAGTGAAGAAGAGAGGGTTGTTGGTTTCATTGTGTCATTAACACAACAGACGACAAAAGAAGTCATCAAGAACTTGAACAAATCAGTGACACTTCATTAAGTATAGTAAAAATGTAAGCACTGTTGAGTATCGCATCCATGTCAATTAATGTGATTCAAACACTTCACTGGATAACCCTGACACCCTGCATAATTATCTCCGAATTGTGCCTTGTATAATAGCAGTCAGAGTAGATAAGGAAGGACTGACATAGCCTATCAGATCCCATTGTGAAGATTGAAGTTACAGTCATTCTCGCTAATTAAAACACAGTTATATGCTACAGAGATGGAGGAGGAGAGCTTAAAAGAGGAGAACAATGTTAATGATAACTTATAATGATCAATTAAACAAACAAATAAGATAGTTTGCAACCTTTTCTTGAAAAAAACTTTTTCTGCAGCATGTAGTAGTCAACTTAATGAATCTGCCAACAAGTAAAGGTCAACAGCACAACAGTATCTATGAGGGTAAGAAAGGAACAACAGCACATAGATACTTAAATTCAGTATGGTTGCCTATAGATATACAGTGAGCGAAAAAAGTATTTGATCCCCTGCTGATTTTGTACATTTGCCCACTGACAAAGAAATGATCAGTCTATCATTTTAATGGTAGGTTTATTTGAACAGTGAGAGACAGAATAACAACAAAAAAATCCAGAAAAACGCAAGTCAAAAATGTTATAAATTGATTTGCATTTTAATGAGGGAAATAAGTATTTGACCCCCTCTCAATCAGAAAGATTTCTGGCTCCCAGGTGTCTTTTATACAGGTAACGAGCTGAGATTAGGAGCACACTCTTAAAGGGAGTGCTCCTAATCTCAGTTTGTTACCTGTATAAAAGACACCTGTCCACAGAAGCAATCAATCAATCAGATTCCAAACTCTCCACCATGTCCAAGACCAAAGAGCTCTCCAAGGATGTCAGGGACAAGATTGTAGACCTACACAAGGCTGGAATGGGCTACAAGACCATCGCCAAGCAGCTTGGTGAGAAGGTGACGACAGTTGGTGCGATTATTCGCAAATGGAAGAAACACAAAACAACTGTCAATCTCCCTCGGCCTGGGGCTCCATGCAGGATCTCACCTCGTGGAGTTGCAATGATCATGAAAACGGTGAGGAATCAGCCCAGAACTACACGGGAGGATCTTGTTAATGATCTCAAGGCAGCTGGGACCATAGTCACCAAGAAAACAATTGGTAACACACTACGCCATGAAGGACTGAAATCCTGCAGTGCCCACAAGGTCCCCCTGCTCAAGAAAGCACATATAAAGGCCTGTCTGAAGTTTGCCAATGAACATCTGAATGATTCAGAGGAGAACTGAGTGAAAGTGTTGTGGTCAGATGAGACCAAAATCGAGCTCTTTGGCATCAACTCAACCCGCCGTGTTTGGAGGAGGAGGAATGCTGCCTATGACCCCAAGAACACCATCCCCACCGTCAAACATGGAGGTGGAAACATTATGCTTTGGGGGTGTTTTTCTGCTAAGGGGACAGGACAACTTCACCGCATCAAAGGGACGAAGGATGGCGCCATGTACCGTCAAATCTTGGGTGAGAATCTCCTTCCCTCAGTCAGGGCATTGAAAATGGGTTGTGGATGGGTATTCCAGCATGACATTGACCCAAAACACACGGCCAAGGCAACAAAGGAGTGGCTCAAGAAGAAGCACATTAATGTCCTGGAGTGGCCTAGCCAGTCTCCTAACCTTAATCCCATAGAAAATCTGTGGAGGGAGCTGAAGGTTCGAGTTGCCAAACGTCAGCCTCGAAACCTTAATGACTTGGAGAAGATCTGCAAAGAGGAGTGGGACAAAATCCCTCCTGAGATGTGTGCAAACCTGGTGGCCAACTACAAGAAACGTCTGACCTCTGTGATTACCAACAAGGGTTTTGCCACCAAGTACTAAGTCATGTTTTGCAGAGGGGTCAAATACTTGTTTCCCTCATTAAAATGCAAATCAATTCATAACATTTTTGACATGCGTTTTTCTGGATTTTTTTGTTGTTATTCTGTCTCTCACTGTTCAAATAAACCTACCATTAAAAGTATAGACTGATCATGTCTTTGTCAGTGGGCAAACGTACAAAATCAGCAGGGGATCAAATACTTTTTTCCCTCACTGTATGTACATGGATAGCGTACACACCTTTTGGAGACAGATTTCAGCGGAAATGTGACTTTAACCCGAGAAACATAAGGCATGACACTCATAACAGACTTCTATAACTTCTTCTGAAGAAATCAGTTTCCCTGTATGACTTTTCAGTGCAGAACAATGTATGCTTCCTATGTACCGTATTTCATTAACAATACTATTGAATAGAAGAATGAAAGCACATGCATGTAAAGTGACTTTACCATGTCAGATGGCATGTTTTGCTGAGTGCTGGCGATCATCTTTGCGGTAGTTGCCGATAAATCTATATATTCCTAATCTGGTCTCCGATTTTCGTAATCCTGGCTCAGATTATGGAATACTGTAAATCTGACCTCTGTGACTGGAGCGTCTCATCTTTCTCTCTGTATCTCTCCTTCTAGACACTCTCTTACTCTCTTTCTCTCTCTCTCTCTTTGCTTTCACATTGTATCATGTCAATAGCAGGGTGCAGTATGAGTGGGTTTGCAGCTGTATTTGATATCATTATCAGTTTTTGAAGTAAATGGGTTAGCTAATATAGCAGCACCAACTTCATTAATTTTTTAATTTGTTCTTAACTGAATGTGATAAAGACCACAATTGTACCACAATTCATATGCATTTTTTCTCACACTTAAATACTTTCACCTTATTACCATTAACACCTTATTTGGAATAACTGAGAACTCATTTGCATGCATGTCACACCTGAATGGTTAAAAATGCAACAAAGTGCAGACATGTAAAGTGGGAACAGTATTTGAGTTCAATTGATGAAATGCAGTAAATCCCATCCCTACTTACAGTAACATGTACAGTATTCTACATACTACACATTTATGTACCCATGAGCATAAGATAAATACACGCACAGTCTGTGGAAAGACCTCTAGAGACAAAAAGAGGAGAAGAGCTAGAGAGATCGCTCCTTTATATTCATACTGTATCCTACCACATGCTATGAGAGAGAGAGAGTGAGCACATGTGAGGGTCAGCCCTCTCTCTCTCTCTCCCTCTCTCATCATGCATATGGTATGATGCAACACTCCTGCTCCAGGAATACCTGGGGGGTCCCACTGCTTCATTGAGCCCCCTCCCACACACTCTCTTTTACGCACACACAGACTCACACAAAGACACACATACTGACACTGACTGGCTGTACATCCAGGAGCCTGAGAGACAGAGAGAGAGAGAGAGAGAGAGCAAGAACAAGAGGAGAGCGGCAAGTTGCATCTATTTTTTATGCAGCACCATCACCATCCCTCTTCTGCCTTAGCTTTTCCCCCACTTTACTTCTCAAGTCCTGGATGAGAGCTAAAGACTGTGTGGGACTCAGGCTCACAGAGGAGAATGAGTTCTGCGGAGGAGAGAGAGGACCATGACATGTACTGTGAGAAGGCAGTGGCCCTCATCATTGACCTCTGTCTGGATAACAGCCCACTGTTGCAGCCCAATACCTGCCAGGACTTCATCACACTGCTGGCCACCAACCAGAGCCCAAACTCTGCAGGGTCAGGTATGCTCAACAGCCCAACAAACAGCCTCCCTCCCTCCGGCCACGACTGTTTGTGTTGTGTTGTGAGTGACTGTGTTAAACATGGTAACTGCTATGTTTGTGTGTTGTGACTCACATGATGTGTTGAACACACTAACTGCTATGTTTTGGTTAGTGGTCCAGTGCAGGTAATTTATAATTCCTGTCAGACAGGATATTCACCTGGGGGATACTCAGAGGTTGGCTTAGTTGGCTAATTGAGCTAAGGTACTTTGTTAGACTTAATTACTTATCTGCAATATGGCAGGAAAGAAAAGTTGAATCTGTCAGTTGCTAGGGTGATTTATTTAAAGAAAATGCACAGTTGTTGAAATCGAAAAGATATGTTCCTTGAAATCGAAAAAGATATGTTCCTTGAAAGATAGTCTATGATCCTGGAATGAATAGAGAGAAAAAAATATCTTAGGTTGGTGGCAGAATTTATGTGGATTGACAGATAATGTATTCCCCCAGGGAAATAGATGAGATTAAATTGAATTTTAGCTGATGAGTTTACTATGGGCTCAATCTCAATAGCACTCCCTTGTCATACTGTTAAAATTCCTTGATGGCAGATTAACTTTTGATGACAGCAACCCCTGTAACCCATTCCTCTAGTCTGAAAGGAAAAGTGGGCATCTCAGAATCAGATATGATGGAATAGCCGGAGAAATCTCTCTGCTGGTTTGCAATGCTGAAGTCTCTTCTGATTTACAAGTTAAGACGGAGCCATGTTGATGAGAGCATGCCATACAGCAAGACTCAGAATCTGATTGTCACAGCGAGTTTAGTCACTGGCGAAATCAGACAAACCACTCAGTGCCAACGGCGTCCAGCACCAAACCATAGGGTCACCGAATGCCACTACATGTTACTAGTAAACAAGCAGGAATCACTCTTGTCAGACAAAGATTACAAACCAAATCTGTTTTTCTCTATCAAATTTTCCTTCCACTTGTGTGTGTGTGTGTGTGTGTGTGTGTGTGTGTGTGTGTGTGTGTGTGTTTCTCAGACATGCGGGGGAGGTCATCTGGAAATCCTCTCTGTGCCATAATTGTATCCTGTATCCTTGTATCATAAAAGAGGATGTTTCCCTGAACTAAGCTTAGGGGCACTTTCTCCCTACGACACTATTTAACTCTAGGAAGCCTTTTATGACGTGCCAGCAAAAGGGAAACTGACTGACTAGCATTATCCCATTAGTCATCATGGGGGTTGCCTTGCCTTGCTTTTCCCTTTACACAATATTACACACTATTACTTCACATTGGTGTCCAGTTCCAGTTCCAAATTATGCCACAAACACACATACATTCTCACTCTCTTTACTCTCTCTGTCAGCTGTGGGCTCCACAGCACTGCTCTGTCTTAACCATGGGGTTTATGGGCAGGTAACTGAAGTGGCATTGGCTCATGCTGATAGTTCTCCAATTAAAGAGCTGTGCTGTGTCTGTGAGAGTGAGCGCCCACAGCTCGGCCAGGAAGAAACCAGGGTGCACCAGTCCACAGGTACTAATACCACATGAATAGAAGACTGCTGCTGCGTCCCCAAATGCCCCCGCAGAGCGCTGTACACCGGCTGCCAAAAACCAAAGGTCACAGATTTGGAGTGGCAGTTGGGGATGTCAGAGTTGGATGTGGATGAGTAAACTGGCAGCTTGGGTTTGTTCTGCTTTTCCCAAGCACACGCACACACACACATGCACACTCTGTTAGCATCTGCGAGGAGAGTGTACTTGGTAGTAGTAGGTTACCAAAAACTATTCAGCAATTTTATTTGACCATGTGTTTTGTTGTAGCTAGTATTAGTATAGGTAAGTGTAGTACAAGTAGTGCTATGAAGCAGACTAGCTCTGTTCAATGTCACATCTAAAAGAAAGATGGCTGTTGTCCATTTATTTATTTTTTAACTAGGCAAGTCAGTTAAGAACAAATTCTTATTTACAATGAAGGCCTACCCCAGACCAATTGTGCGCCGTCCTATGGGACTTCCAATCACAGCTGGATTGGGATACAGCCTGGAATCAAACCAGGGTCTGTAGTGACACATCTAGCACTGCGATGCAGTGCCTTAGACCACTGCGCCACTCGGGAGCACATGCTTGTTCATTTTCTATTGCTGCTGTGCGCCACATGCATGTTGCATTAGCAGAAGCAGTGAGGTTTACATAAATTCTATCATGGAGTTGTCTGTCTCCTCTCACCCAAAGGTCACCATGATAACCCAGGCTGTTCTTAACAGAGCGCTCTCTCTCTCTCGCTCTCTCGCTCTCTCTCTTTCTCTCGCTCTCTGTTTCTGTCTATGTCTCTCTCTGTCCTTGTTTTAAAAGTGTTCGATATAGTGCCAGTTTGGATGAATAGACTTTATACATCTTGGTGCAGATCAAATCCAATTCCCACTAAAGCATGTCTTCTCAATAATTCAGATTGTTCAATAATTTAATAATTCATTAATGGTAATATGCTTTCCGGTATCTTATGGGGATCTGTATTTTGTTCTATTGCATTAGCTGTTATTGCAGTGAAATTAGGTCATGGCGTTATCCAGCGTTAGGAGCATTAGATCAATCACTTCCTGTCTCTGAGGAGGGATAACCAAGAGTGGAGACCGAGGGCAATGGAGGAGGAGAAAAGAGGCCTGGGTTTATATGAAAACTGTTATGGATGACGAGAAGAAACTTTATACAAATCCTACAAAGTAAACAGCAGTCCTCTTATCAGAACACCTCTGCAGCGCCACCGACACCTATTTTCTTTAGTTTTCCCATTTTGGTTGTAAAATGCATCTGGAAACAGCAGTTATGTTTCACATCTAGAGGAGTAGCTGCAGAGCTGTGCAGTGTGCTCCCCACCACCACCACCGCTGCTGCTGCAATATGTGACCATGAATAAATAAAGCAGCTGGGCTGAGAGTATGATAGCAGAGAAAATAGCATTAATACAGTATGTACAGGTCGTGGGAGAGTGTTGTGGAGTAGTCTAGTCTCCGTAACCCATGGGGGATTATTACAGCGAAGTTAGGCAGCATGCCTATTGAGCCACGTAAATAATTCAGCTGACTGAGGCTCTTCTTGCCAGCCATGTCAATGGCATGGATTGTATGGCTCACACCTGGTTGGGCTCCCTAAGCCGATGGTTAGCTACTTTTGTATTCCAGGTATGGATTTTAGAGGGACTTTGGTTGAGGTGACATAAAAGCCCACTGGGTAAAAGCCCACGTACAGTATGTGATTTTTAAAAAGCCTGTAGACTAAAGGATTGTGTGGAGTGCCAGTATAATGCTTTACTGTTGATGCTGAATTATAGCTGAGCACTGGGAGAAATGTGCTGGCAGCCAGGTGGTTTGTTGTTTTGCTACCCAAAATGCTAGGCTTTGATATCATATCTTGTGTTGTGAATGTGATGATGAAGGCAAATGCTGAATGCTTACAAGGGAAGGGATGGGGATGTGTAATGACTTTATTGAGGAAAAGTGTACTTACTATGCCTGTGATATGTGGTTGTCCCACCTAGCTATCTTAAGATGAATGCACTAAATGTAAGTCCCTCTGGATAAGAGCATCTGCTAAATGACTAAAATGTCAAATGTAATGCTTAGAGGAAGGGATGTGGATGTGTAATGCTAACGGGAAGGGATGTGGATGTGTAATGCTAACGGGAAGGGATGTGGATGTGTAATGCTAACGGGAAGGGATGTGGATGTGTAATGCTAACGGGAAGGGATGTGGATGTGTAATGCTGAGAGGAAGGGATGTGGATGTGTAATGCTAACAGGGGAAGGGATGTGGATGTGTAATGCTGAGAGGAAGGGATGTGGATGTGTAATGCTAACAGGGGAAGGGATGTGGATGTGTAATGCTAACAGGGGAAGGGATGTGGATGTGTAATGCTGAGAGGAAGGGATGTGGATGTGTAATGCTGAGAGGAAGGGATGTGGATGTGTAATGCTAACAGGGGAAGGGATGTGGATGTGTAATGCTGAGAGGAAGGGATGGGGATGTGTAATGCTAACAGGGGAAGGGATGTGGATGTGTAATGCTGAGAGGAAGGGATGGGGATGTGTAATTCTTACTTTAGCATCAAGATGATGACTGTCATATGAGTATATCAGATATCAGATAGGCCTATGCTCAGATACCCACACTGGCCAGGGAGTTCTGTGTATTGTGAGAGCATTACGTCTCACAGACAGATCTGTAATGAGAATGAGACAACAGCATCTTAGCCCCTGATGACCGTAGATTTTTTTTTACCTTGCTCCATATTTCCAGGAAAATATTTCTATTTTATAAAAAAAAAAAAAAAAATGTAAACACCACTTAAGACCTGAGGTTATCTTGGGGAAGAAAGCAAAAGGACAATTGAAGAAAAGCCTGAGACCAGCCGTTCAGTCTAAGAGGTAAATTGAATAATAAGCCTTTCTGGTGGAAGGCGAGGGAGGGATGGAGCGAGAGAGGGAGGAAAAAATAGGGAGGGGACAGAAGATGAGAGGAAGGGGTGTGTGGGGCAGGGTGGAGGAGGTACAACCAAATTGACTGATTCCAGAAATAAAATGTTCGGCCTAGGGCTGCCTGGCAAATGCATCTCTGACATTTCATCCTTGATTGTGTTAAATTTCTCTTCTGCTAAGCTGCAGCAGATGGAGGTTAACAAGGCTCATAGACATTGACAAGCCTGTGGAGGAGATGGGGATTCTGACACTTTTATTGCCTCTCAAAAGCCTGCCAGCTCAATAAGAGAGAGAAAATATTTCCCATAGTGTTTTCATCAACTGCAATGCTCGACAATGGAGATACCCTTCCACACAGTACTTACTGGATTTCGACTGGACATATTCCTATCAACTGTCTTATTTCCTATCTATGACCATGTGCTACTGGCCAATAAGGGCCGTATTGCTTTGAGGGTGGGGATGACTTGATAACCAAAGCATACATTCTAATGAAGCCTGGATATTCTACTAGAAGCTGACACATGTATACTACATCATGGTCATATTCATTAATGCACACTGTAGCAAAAGATAACAACAACGGAAAACGAAAACAAAACAAGAGTTTCTTATTATTGGACAACTTCAGATAGTTCTCCCTCTTTCAGTTTTATTCTGTTTTGTACCTAATGAATACGACCCCGAGGCCTCTACTAGACACATTTCCCAGAGCCAGCTCAGCAGCGACCATGGCCGTGAATCACAGATACATTAACACGATCAATAGGAGCCTTGAACCTCGGGTCAACACAATCTCACACTCAATACGTTTCCATTACGTATATTATTGAGTATAAATGTGACATGAGGTAACTTCCCATAGTCTCTCCCAAGATGACCCTCAATGATGTGTGTATTCTGATCCCGAAGGGAGGCATGTGTGGCTGTGGTTATATTACTGGAGAGGAAACGGAAGGGGATGGGTGATAGTCCAACCCACTGACTAATAGAATAAAATTAAAGACAGTAGAAATAAAGAATAGTGGAAACTGAGGAGTCATGGTTGGAGAAATGAAAATAATCTTCTATGGAGCGATTTTAGTGCCAACAAACATTGTATTTGAATTCCATAATTTTGAATTTGTATTAGGATATCGAATTTGAATGTCGTATTTGTAATGCACAAGTTTTATCACTGAATTCATTAATTGAACTTGTATTTCATGATTTCAAACTGAATTGAATGAATATTGCGTTCATTTTAAAATGCAATTTCAATTTAATTGAATATTTAAATTGAATATTTATATGTTCAGTTTGAATATGGTAGACATTGCATTATCTGTGTATCAAGTTTATCATTTCAAGTTGATCAAAGTTTCATATATTCAACTTCTCAGATGCATTCAGATTCAAAACCAGAGACAACATCCTGATACTGCCAGCAAGGCAGAGCCGCCGGAAGAAGTGTGGGGAGACAGCATTTGCCCTAGTACTTTTGCCACACCACTTTCAAAGCAGCAGCACCAAACGCGTTAACCAGACATATTCATTAGTTCACGTCATAGAAAAATGTAAAAAAAATAAATAAATAAAACGTTTTGCAACGGAAAAGAAAGCAGGCGTTTCTTATTGGATAAGTTGACATACCTCCCCCAATATCAGCCCGTTTGCCTCTGTTTTGTCTAGTGAATACAACCCTGTACCTGGGATTTCATGCAGTAACCCCCATACTCAGTATGACAGGTGGATTCATTTGTCAGTCACAGTGGTATCCTAGCTACAGCCTACAGAGCCTCATCAACCCTGCCTTTCAACAACGTTTTGGGCTGCAGAAGCACCTCGTTGTTCGACTTTGCACTTAGGTTTTGTTCGCTCACGCTCCTCTCCAGCCTGCCTGGTTGCCTGCCTCATGAGAGAGCGAACATAAATGTAATGGAAAACAAGGTATGTCAATTAAAGCAGTTACTAAAAGCACATTAGTCGTCCTCTAAAACTAGCTAGAATTATCCAATCTATAGCTAGCTAACAAAACTACTAATATTAGCTTTAGTAGCCTAGCTAGATAGCTAACATAAGCTAGCTAGGTTGATGCAGTCATGCGGCCGGCAGCTAACTTTAATAATTTAGACTCACAGAATAAATGTGTTTGGCACAGGATAAAGAACATTAAACAATCTGCTGCTGCTACCCAAGGGTACCAAGGGATACTGAAGTTCCTGAAAAGGTTAGTCAGCCAGTTTGTTAGTCCAGTAATGTTGGCATATTATTTGATTTCAACTGCTGTCTTAAGTTTAAAAAAAAACTACAAATTCCGTCACAGAGCAGTCTACACAGACAATATGAACACATTTGTCCAGCCATAAGAGATGGATGGGTAATGCAGAACAAGATAATTGATGGATTCTAGCGGCACCATAACTTTCACAATTACAGAGATAGGCAGCCATTATGGCGTCAGTCTTTTTTAACTAGCTAATGCATAGTGACACCTTCTGATATACAGTGCCTTCAGGAAGTATTCATACCCCTTGACTTATTCAACATTTTGCTGTGTTACAGCTGGAATTCAAAATTGATTAAATCAATATTTTTTCTCACCTTACACACAATAACCCATAATGACACAGTGAAAACATGTTGAAAATATTTTTCGCAGATTTTGTGAAAATGAAATACAGAAATATCTAATTTACATAAGTATCCACACCCCTGAATCAATACTTTGTAGAAGCACCTTTGGCAGCGATTACAGCTGTGAGTCTTTCTAGGTAAGTCTGTAAGAGCATTCCACATCTGGATTGTGCAATATTTGCCCATTATTCTGTTCAGAATTCTTCAAGTTCTGTCAAATTGGTTGTTGATTATTGCTAGACAACCATTTTCAGGTCTTGCCATAGATTTTCAAGTAGATTTAAGTAAAAACTGGAACATTCACTGTCTTCTTGGTAAGTAACTCCAGTGTAGATTTGGCCTTGAGTTTTAGGTTATTGTCCTGCTGAAAGTTGAATTAATCTCCCAGTGTCTGGTGGAAAGCAGACTGAACCAGGTTTTCCTCTAAGATTTTGTCTGTGCTTAGCTCCATTCTGTTCCTTTTTTATCTTGGAAAAACTCCCCAGTCCTTAACGATTACAAGCATACCCATAACATGATGCAGCCACCACTATGCTTGAAAATATGGAGAGTGGCCCCAAACATAACACTTTGTATTCAGGACAAAAAGTTAATTGCTTTGCCAAAATCTTTGCAGTATTACTTTTATGCCTTGTTGCAAACAGGATGCATGTTTTGGAATATTTGTATTCTGTATAGGTTTCCTTCTTTTCACACTAGAATGTTGTTGATCCGTCCACAGTTTTCTCCTATCACAGCCAATAAACTATAACTGTTTTAAAGTCACCATTGTCCTCATAGTGAAATCCCTGAGCGGTCTCCTCTCCGGCAACTGAGTTAGGAAGGACGCCTGTATCTTTGCAGTGACTGGGTCTATTGATACATCATCCAAAGTGTAATTAATAATTTTACCATGCTGAAAATAGTATTCAGTGTCTGTTCTTTGTGGTTGAATCTGTGTTTGAAATTCACTGCTCAACTGAGGAACTTTACAGATAATTGTATGTGTGGGGTACAGAGATGAGGTAGTCATTCAAAAATCATGTTAAACACTATTATTGCATTAGTCCATACAACTTATTATGTGACTTTGTAAGCTCATTTTTACTCCCAAACCTATTTATGCTTGCCGTAACAAAGGGGTTCAATATTTACTGACTCAAGATATTTCAGATATTCATTTTTAGTGAATTTGTAAAAACTTCTATAAACGTAATTCCACTTTGACATTATGGGGTATTGTGTGTAGGCCATTGACACAACATCTCAATTTAATCAATTTTAAATTCAGGCTGTAACAAAACATAATATGGAAAAAGTCAAGGGGTGTGAATACTTTCTGAAGGCACTGGTAATGTAGGTTTGGTTAGAATAGAGTGCAATAGAATGACTGACATTCAAGAAAATCTACTTCATGAAAAGGGGGATATTATTTTCAATGAACAAGTTGAAAGTACTTTATTTAATTATTGAATATATGGATTTTACAGGCAATCCGTTCCTACAGTGAGCGCCAGGGAACCTACCTCTGGTGGGCCAGGACAACACAAGGTTAGTGGTTTTAAAGCTGAATGCAATATTCATTCAATTCAGTTTCAGATCATGAAATACAAGGTCAATTTATGAATTCAATGATTCAATTTGTGCATTACAAATTCCAAAATATGAAATTCAGATTCAATGTCCTAATACAAATTCAAAATTATGGTATTCAAATACAATTTCTGTTGGCACTGAAATCGCTCCATAATCTTCCCCTGTGGTAGTTGATGCCCTCCAAATACTGTACTGTATCTCTGCACCACCTTCCATCTCTGCAGGAAAGATTTGGTTTATAACACAGACAGCCCTGCTCAGCAACAAAGATCACAGCAACGATGTGGGATCTCTGGGTGCCAATTCAAAGACACTTCCTCCTCTCATCCGATCGATCAGTATTCTGTGGACATGCTTTGTCTGTAATCTGTGTGCTGAGCCTGAGTGAGCCATCTCCTTTCCATCCCACTCCCTCTTTTTGTTATATTAACTCTCTTATAGTCCACTTAGCTGCATGGGAGAATGGATGGGGGTTTAACCTTTATTGCAGTGGCTGAACCCCTTAAGCAGTGAGGCTGTGGGAAACCAGGACTTTCTTAATGAGGTGTGTTGTGTCACTGTAGGTCTGGCTACCAAGGCACTGGAGATCCATAATTACATTCAATCATGGCAGTCATTGGCGCTGCTCAACTCTGTTTAATGAATCCAGCCCTTTATTTCCACTTGCTATTTAGGTTCCACCTATAACTAGACTTTGGTTACTGGCAGTAAATTCACTAGATATCTCGCTGAGCCTAAGGTGGTGTAGTGACTTGTGCCTGGCCTAACAATGAGCTACAAGACACATTAAACAGAGGCCATCCAAAGGATCCTTATTCTGCTTATTCCAGCCATTATCATTAAACACCAAGCACTGAGGTTATTGCAATCAGAAGTTGCCTTTTCTTAAAGTAGATTTCTGTTAACCCCTGTACAGCCTACTAAGGCCGAAGGCCAATTGACACAGATTGCCAATTAAGAATCCCATAGTACTATTTTCTTCCACATTCTTCTATCAGCCATCAGGATTGCATAGGAAAGCCTGGGACATGTAAATGAGTACATGCATAATTACACATTGATTTGCATCAAAATAAGCCTTCTCGTCCAAGATCCCCTCCGGGAGGTACATCAGCTTGAAACTACGGCTCAGCACGAGCCACGACCTTCATCTGCCAAATAGCTAGATACTAGGCTTCTTCTCTCTGTGAGACTGGCTTTAGGTGCAATGCATCACTCTTTCACGCAGATATTAGTCACATCACAGCAGCTATCATGTCTCACCTCCAGATCTATGTGAGATTAAGGCTCAGGCTCGACATGTGAGAAACTAACAGCCGCAGCTGGGAAGAACATAGTGAAGCATAAGGTGAATACTTTTTAGGGTATAGGCCACACAGAATAAGACAGTGTTTCATTACACTAATACACCTTTACAGTGAAATTGGCCAAATACATTAAAGTAACTGTCAAGTGTTTCCAGATTTCTATGAAATATGACCTATAATTAATGACAATATGAGTTAAATATTTTTCCTTCCAAAAATTGTAATTAAGTAGGTTAAAAAGTAGCTTTTCTAGATGCCGGGATTTACCAATTTCTCTTATTGGGCGGGTCAATTGTGTAAAGATGAACATATTACCAAAGTCCTGTACCTTTTTCAAAGTTTGCCCTTTCCTATACTCAAAGTTTTTTTTTTCAAACAACTGAACAGGAAGGTCTCCTCATTTCTGTGGAAATGGAAACCTTTATGCGGACCATATTCAGAAGGTGGGCTTACTCTACCTGACTTCCAGGTGTATTACTGGGCCTCTCAGTTAAATAGAGTGTGTGTATGGCAAGATACAACCCTCATGGCAAAATTCACCCTCTTGGAGACAGAGGAATAGTGTCTTTCTGTTATGATTTAACTGGATAAGAACCCAAATGCAGACAAGTACACGAAGCCATAGAAGTTTTAACAGGTTTATTTACAATGTTCAAAGTCCAGGTTTCCAAATATATGGGAAGAGCAAGTCCAGGTTACAGGGAGGGTAACAGATCCAGATCAGGGCAGGTGTGGTACCGTAATGTCCTAGTGTCCGTGATGAGTCCAAAAGAGAGGTCCGGTATTGGAGAGCAGGATGGTGGTGGCAGGAGTGAAGCGGAGGCAGGAGTCAGGTTCCAAATATCTGTGGCACAGGAGAAAAAGTAAATAGAACAGACCAAAAACACAAAGAGCAAAAATAACCAGGTTGAGTCGGCAGCGAGACTAACATGGTCGTCTTGACTATGATCTGACGATGAGTGGTAAGTTTGACCGGGTCTTAAAGGCTGAGGTGATTATGGTGAATGAGCTGCAGCTGGAACCCTGACTCCCGCACACCAGACTTCACTCCTGCAATCAAGGACAGACAGAGGGGAGGGAGAGAGCAGAGAGAGCTACCTAGCAGCAGTAGGCCTAACAGTACCCCCCCCCTCTACGGACGCCACCTGGCGGCCGACGGGGTTTATCGGGATGTAACCTATGAAACTCTCGGACCAGAGCAGGATCCACAATGAAGCTCCTGGGCACCCAGGAACGTTCCTCGGGACCATAACCCTCCCAATCCACCAGGTACTGGAAACCACGACCTCGGCGGCGAACATCCAGAAGTCGCCGGACAGTGTAGACCGGACCCCCACCCACGATCCTGGGCGGAGGAGGGGGACGAGAGGGCGGGCACAGAGGGCTAACCGACACAGGCTTAATCTGGGAAACATGAAAGGTGGAATGAACCCGTAGGGAGGCAGGAAGCTGTAGCTTAACCGCGCAGGGGTTAACAATAGACAGTATCTTGAACGGTCCTATAAAACGAGGCGCCATCTTCTTAGACTCCACCTTCAATGGAAGGTCCCGTGACTTCAGCCATACCTCTTGACCAGGAGAGTAACCGGGAGCCTGGGACCGGTGACGGTTGGCTTGCCTCTGCATGTACGCCGAAGCTCGGGACAGAGCTACCCTGGCCTTCCTCCAGACCTTGAAGCAGCGGCGCATGTGGGACTGCACCGAGGTACCGCCAGTTCCCTCTCTTGGGAAGGGAACAGGGGAGGTTGATAACCCAGAGCACACAGAAAAGGAGACAAACCAGAGGAAGCGTTAGTCAAGGTGTTATGAGCATATTCCACCCAGGGGAGCATGGAGCTCCATGACCCAGGGTTAGACCCAGTGACACAGCGAAGAGCGGTCTCCATCTCCTGGTTCGCTCTCTCGGCTTGCCCGTTGGTCTGGGGGTGATATCCAGATGACAGGCTGGATGTAATGCCCAAAGCTTTACAGAAAGCTTTCCACACCTGGGAGACAAACTGGGGACCCCTGTCAGAGACAATATCCGTGGGTAGACCATGAGAGCGGAACACATGTTCAACCAAAATATCAGCCGTCTCTCTGGCAGTAGGCAGTTTAGGTAGGGCCAAAAAATGAGCGAACTTAGAAAAACGATCAATCACCGTAAGAATGACAGTCTTACCAGACGAGGGGGAAGTCCAGTGACAAAATCCATAGCGATATGCGACCAGGGCCGGCTGGGTATAGGTAGAGGTCGTAGATGACCAGCGCTGGCCTGGGTGGAGTTCTTACTTCGTGCACATACCGTACAAGCAGCAATGAAGGCTCGAGTGTCCGCCTCCATCGTGGCCCACCAGAACTTACGTCGCACAAAGTCAAGGGTCCGCGAAACTCCAGGGTGACAGGTAAGGGGAGACGAGTGAGCCCACTGAAGTACCTGGGAGCGAGCAGACTCAGGGACAAACATCCGGTTAGGAGGACCCCTCCCAGGGTCAGCTTGATGATGTTGAGCCTGTCTAACAATCCCCTCGATGTCACATGTGATGACTGCAATACTGCAGGTAGGAGGCAAAATGGGTTCAGGGTTACTACCAGTATCAACAGCCGAATGAACACGAGACAGGGCGTCAGGCTTGACGTTGCGTGACCCAGGACGGTAAGACAGAGAAAAAATTGAATCTCCCAAAAAATAGTGCCCACCTGGCTTGACGGGGGTTGAGCTGCTTCGCTGACTGGAGGTAAGCCAGATTCTTATGATCCGTCCAAACGATGAAGGGTTGTTCCGCCCCCTCCAACCAATGTCGCCACTCCTCGAGAGCCAGCTTAACGGCGAGCAGTTCACGATTGCCAACATCATAATTCCTCTCTGCCTGAGAAAGTTTCCTTGAGAGAAAAGCACAGGGATGCAGTTTGTTATCTTCAGGAGAACGTTGTGACAACACTGCACCTACCCCAGTGTCGGATGCATCCACCTCCACGACAAACTGGCGGTCGGGGGTCCGGCTGCATCAGAATGGGAGCCGAGGCGAAGCGATGTTTCAGTTCTTCGAACGCTGATTCGGCCCCTTCATTCCAAGCGAACGGTCGTGAGATGGAGGTGAGAGCGGTGAGTGGCGCCGCAATGCGGCTGTAGTCCTTGATGAACCTCCTATAGAAGTTCGCAAACCCCAGGAATCGTTGAAGTTGTTTGCGGGTAGAGGGAGCTGGCCAGTCCGTGACAGCAGAGATCTTAGCTGGGTCCATCCGCAACTCCCCCTGAGCTATGATGTAACCCAAAAAGAGGTCTCAGACACATGAAATTCACATTTCTCCATCTTCACAAACAGTTTGTTCTCCAACAACCTTTGCAACACCTGGCGCACATGTAGTTCATGTTCCTGGGAGGACTCTGAGAAAATCAAGATATCATCCAGATAGACAAAAACAAACCGATTCAACATGTCCCGAAGGACATCATTGACTAGTGTCTGAAAAACAGCAGGGGCATTGGACAACCCAAAAGGCATAACCAGATACTCAAAATGTCCCAAGGGTGTGTTGAAGGCAGTCTTCCATTCATCACCCTTACGAATGCGCACCAGGTGATACGCATTTCGTAGATCCAGTTTCGTAAAGATGGTAGCACCATGAAGGAGGGGAAAAGCAGAATTAATCAAAGGCAGAGAATACTTGTTCTTAATGGTGATGTTGTTAAGACCACGGTAATCAATACAGGGTCTGAGGGTCTTATCCTTCTTAGCAACAAAAAAGAATCCCGCTCCTACAGGTGACGAGGAAGGACGCATAATACCTGCCGCCAAGGAGTCCCGAATGTAGTTCTCCATAGCCTCCGTCTCCGGCCGGGAGAGATTGTACAGGCGACTGCTGGGGGAGCGGGGCTCCTGGCTGGAGGTCAATGGCGCAGTCGTAAGGCCGGTGAGGAGGAAGAGAAGTAGCTCTGTGTTTGCAGAAAACGGATGCCAGGTCATGATACGCATCAGGGACAGCAGAGAGATCCATGGACTCCAGTGGAGGTTGAGGCACAGTACTGGCAGGAGTCTGAGCAGAACACAAACAATTCACATGACAAAATGTGCTCCATGAAACAATGTTACCTGTCACCCAATCAATGTGTGGATTGTGTCTTATGAGCCAGGGGATACCAAGGACCAGGGGTGTCTGTGGGCAGTCGATAATATGGAATTGAATGTTCTCCTGATGATTTCCCGACACTCTAAGACAAACAGGAACAGTTTGATGGGTAATACGGGTCAACAATTGTCCATTTAGACCCTTAGCCTGCAGCGGACAGTCCATAGGAACAGTCTCCAAATCCATTTGTTGAGCCCACTCTCTATCCAAAAAGCTTTCGTCGGCACCAGAGTCAATCAGCGCACTAACAGAGAAATTCTGGGACTGCCACTGGAGGGATGCCTGGAGCAGAATGCGGGGAGAAGAGGAAGAATCCGCTGCTCGGCTCACCAAAACTTCTCCCATTAATGATGAGCCGGCCCTTTTCCCGGACGAACTGGGCAGGAAGGAACGAAATGACCAGCTTCTCCACAATACAGGCAGACCCGAGCCTGAATACGACGTGCACGCTCCTCTGAGGACAACCGTGCACGACCCACCTCCATGGCTTCGGGTTCAGTGCTCCTCGTATCGACTCGGGAAGACACGGCTTTCTCCGTAGGGAAGATGCAGGGAGGAGTTTGTTGATGACAGACAGGTTGCTTGGAACTAACACTCCTCTCCCGGCGGTGCTCCCGAATCCGATTATCCAACCTGATAGTGAGTGAAATAAGATTATCCAGCGTAGCCGATTCATCATATGACACCAATTCATCTTTTAAAGTCTCAGACAAAGCATTGATGAACACTCCTTGTAATGCCTCGTCATTCCAACCACTCACTGCTGCTAAAGTCCGAAACTCCACTGCCATCTCCGCCACACTACGAGCCCCCTGTCGAAGAGAGAACAACCGTTTCGCAGCCTCCTTGCCTCGTACGGGGTGGTCAAAAACCTTCCTCATCTCCGTGGTGAAGGCAACGTAAGCGTTGCAAATGTCCGACTGACTCTCCCATACCGCGGATCCCCAGGCACGAGCGGAACCGCTAGTAGAGTTAATAAGGTAGGCAATACGGGCTCTTTCTGAGGCGTAGGTGAGGGGCTGTTGTTCAAACACTAACGAGCATTGAGTCAAAAAAATCGCCACAGGTTCCCATGTTCCCGTCATAGCGCTCTGGAGCAGGAACAAAAGGCTCTCTGATCTGGGCTGAAGGGGTAGTAAGGGCAGACACTTGATTGGTGAGTAATTGAACCTGATTAAGCAGCACCTGACTGTCCTCAGCAATCGTCTTAAACAGGGTATCATGTTGGCCAAGTAAAATGCCCTGATTGGCTATGGCAGTCCAAATTTCAGTGCACTCTGGGGTGGTATCCGAGCTACTGTCTGCTGGGTTCATCGTTTGGTCAGATCATACTGTTATGATTTAACTGGATAAGAACCCAAATGCAGACAAGTACACGAAGCCATAGAAGTTTTAACAGGTTTATTTACAATGTTCAAAGTCCAGGTTTCCAAATATATGGGAAGAGCAAGTCCAGGTTACAGGGAGGGTAACAGATCCAGATCAGGGCAGGTGTGGTACCGTAATGTCCTAGTGTCCGTGATGAGTCCAAAAGAGAGGTCCGGTATTGGAGAGCAGGATGGTGGTGGCAGGAGTGAAGCGGAGGCAGGAGTCAGGTTCCAAATATCTGTGGCACAGGAGAAAAAGTAAATAGAACAGACCAAAAACACAAAGAGCAAAAATAACCAGGTTGAGTCGGCAGCGAGACTAACATGGTCGTCTTGACTATGATCTGACGATGAGTGGTAAGTTTGACCGGGTCTTAAAGGCTGAGGTGATTATGGTGAATGAGCTGCAGCTGGAACCCTGACTCCCGCACACCAGACTTCACTCCTGCAATCAAGGACAGACAGAGGGGAGGGAGAGAGCAGAGAGAGCTACCTAGCAGCAGTAGGCCTAACACTTTCCCCTGTTTCATTGGCATCTACACCTTATATTAGCCCACCTAAAGCTTTGATGGGTCTCACAAACAATCCTTTAATTAAAAACACTCTAAATATATTGACTGAAGTTCTTAAACAAACAGGAGGGAATAGATCCACATATGAACAAACGCCTTTTTATAACAACCCCATCTTACCCAAAGCCCTGAGAGATTGTATTATATTTTTATGGTTCAGAAAAGGAATTAAAACTTTTGGTCATTTGTATAGAGATGGTTAACTATCCTTCCAACAACCTACATCTCACTTTCAGTTACCAAAACACATTTCTTCAAGTACCTACAGGTTAGGCATTATATTGCCACTCAACAGGGAGGTAAGATTCAGCCCATGAGTAAATCTACAACTGATAAACTGTGGCTGGAGAGGAAGAGGGTAAAAAAGGTAGTCCTTTGAAGCTCAGTTGGTAGAGCATGGTGCTTGTAACGCCAGGGTAGTGGGTTCGATTCCTGTGACCACCCATACGTCAAATATACTCACACATGAGTGTAAGTTGCTTTGGCTAAAAGTGTCTGCTAAATGGCATATACACTGCTCAAAAAAATTAAGGGAACACTTAAACAACACAATGTAACTCCAAGTCAATCACACTTCTGTGAAATCAAACTGTCCACTTAGGAAGAAACACTGATTGACAATACATTGCACATGCTGTTGTGCAAATGGAATAGACAACAGGTGGAAATTATAGGCAATTAGCAAGACACCCCCAATAAAGAAGTGGTTCTGCAGGTGGTGACCACAGACCACTTCTCAGTTCCTATGCTTCCTGGCTGATGTTTTGGTCACTTTTGAATGCTGGAGGTGCTTTCACTCTAGTGGTAGCATGAGACAGAGTCTATAACCCACACAAGTGGCTCAGGTAGTGCAGCTCATCCAGGATGGCACATCAATGCGAGCTGTGGCAAGAAGGTTTGCTGTGTCTGTCAGCGTAGTGTCCAGAGCATGGAGGCGCTACCAGGAGACAGGCCAGTACATCAGGAGACGTGGAGGAGGCCGTAGGAGGGCAACAAGCCAGCAGCAGGACCGCTACCTCCGCCTTTGTGCAAGGAGGAGCAGGAGGAGCACTGCCAGAGCCCTGCAAAATGACCTCGAGCAGGCCACAAATGTGCATGTGTCTGCTCAAACGGTCAGAAACAGACTCCATGAGGGTGGTATGAGGGCCCGACGTCCACAGGTGGGGGTTGTGCTTACAGCCCAACACCGTGCAGGACGTTTGGCATTTGCCAGAGAACACCAAGATTGGCAAATTCGCCACTGGCGCCCTGTGCTCTTCACAGATGAAAGCAGGTTCACACTGAGCACATGTGACAGACGTGACAGAGTCTGGAGACGCCGTGGAGAACGTTCTGCTGCCTGCAACATCCTCCAGCATGACCGGTTTGGCGGTGGGTCTGTCATGGTGTGGGGTGGCATTTCTTTGGGGGGCCTCCATGTGCTCGCCAGAGGTAGCCTGACTGCCATTAGGTACCGAGATGAGATCCTCAGACCCCTTGTGAGACCATATGCTGGTGCGGTTGGCCCTGGGTTCCTCCTAATGCAAGACAATGCTAGACCTCATGTGGCTGGAGTGTGTCAGCAGTTCCTGCAAGAGGGAGGCATTGATGCTATGGACTGGCCCGCCCGTTCCCCAGACCTGAATCCAATTGAGCACATCTGGGACATCATGTCTCGCTCCATCCACCAACGCCACGTTGCACCACAGACTGTCCAGGAGTTGGCGGATGCTTTTGTCCAGGTCTGGGAGGAGATCCCTCAGGAGACCATCCGCCACCTCATCAGGAGCATGCCCAGGCGTTGTAGGGAGGTCATACAGGCACGTGGAGGCCACACACACTACTGAGCCTCATTTTGACTTGTTTTAAGGACATTACATCAAAGTTGGAACAGCCTGTAGTGTGGTTTTCCACTTTAATTTTGAGGGTGACTCCAAATCCAGACCTCCATGGGTTGATACATTTGATTTCCATTGATAATTTTTGTGTTATTTTGTTGTCAGCACATTCAACTATGTAAAGAAAAAAGTATTTAATAAGATTATTTCATTCATTCATATCTAGGATGTGTTGTTTAAGTGTTCCCTTTATTTTTTTGAGCAGTGTATTATAGAAGGTTTCATTTTGTACATGTACTCTGGTCTTCAAGCTCTGATGGGGAATGACGAAGCTCTGAAGGTGTCACGATCGTCTGAAGGATGAGACCAACGCGCAGCGCGTGTACCGATAAACATGATGACTTTATTTAATTAAAGTGCAACACGACAAAACAATAAACCACGATCATGAAGTTCCACGGTGCACTCACCGTAACGGAAACAAAAACCCACAAACCCCACAGGAAAACATTCAGAATAAATATGGCTCCCAATCAGAGATAACGAGCCGACAGCTGACACTCGTTACCTCCGATTGGGAGTCATAGACAAACCTAGAAATACAACCAACAGAAAGGCAAACCTAGAAATACAAAACCAAAACAAAAGACACCTAAATGAAAATAACAACCCTGGCTCAACAATCAGAGTCCCTGGAGCCAGAGTGTTACAGTACCCCCTAAAGGTGCGCACTCCGGGCGCACCAGCATGCCCGTCTAGGGGAGGGTCTGGGTGGGCGTCTGTCCAGGTGGCGGCTCTGGCCCAGGTCGTGGTCCCCACCCCACCATAGTCATTACCCACTTAATATGCCTCCTACACATTACCCCCCAACTACACCCCACTGGGTTAAGGGGCGGCACCGGACTAAGGGGCAGCACCGGACTAAGGACCAGCACCGGGATAAGGGGCAGCACCGGGCTAAGGGGCAGCACCGGGCTAAGGGGCAGCACCGGGCTAAGGGGCCAGCACCGGGATAAGGACCAGCACCAGGCTAAGGAACAGTACCTGACTAAGTGGCAGCACCGGACTGAGGGGCAGCTCCGGACTGAATGGCGGATCCTGGCTGGCTGGCTCTGGCGGATCCTGCTGCTCGTGGCTGGCTGACGGATCTGGCTGCTCATGGCAGGCGGGAAGGCTCTGGCTGATCCTGTCTGGCAGAAGGCTCTGGCTGATCCTGTCTGGCAGAAGGCTCTGGCTGATCCCGTCTGGCAGAAGGCTCTGGCTGATCCTGTCTGGCGGAAGGCTCTGGCTGATCCTGTCTGGCGGAAGGCTCTAGCGGCTCCGGTCTGGCGGGACGGCTCTGATGGCTCATGGCAGACGGGCGGCTTTGCAGACTTTGGGCAGACGGGCAGTTCAGGCCCCGTTGGGCAGACGGGCAGTTCAGGCGCCGTTGGGCAGACGGGCAGTTCAGGCGCCCGTTGGGCCGACGGACAGTTCAGGCCCTGTTGGGCAGGCGGCAGACTCTGGCCGTCTGAGGCGCATCGTAGGCCTGTGGCGTGGTGCCGGAACTGGAGGTACCGGGCTGAGGACACGCATCACAGGGCTAGTGCGGGGAGAAGCAACAGGGCATGCTTGGCCCTGGGGACGCACCGTAGGCCTGTTGCGTGGTGCCGGAACTGGAGGTACCGGGCTGAGGACACGCATCACAGGGCTAGTGCGGGGAGAAGCAACAGGGCATGCTGGACCCTGAGAACGCACATAAGGGCTAGTACGGAGAGCCGGAACAGGGCAGACCGGGCTGGCGAAGCGCACCGTATCCATGGTGCGGGGAGCAGGAACAGGCCGGGCTGGGCTGGCGACGCGCACCGTATCCCTGGTGCGGGTGGCCGGAACAGGCCGGGCCGGGCTGGCGGGCGCACCGTATCCATGGTGCGGGAGCAGGAACAGGCCGGGCTGGGCTGGCGAGCGCACCGTATCCATGGTGCGGGGAGCAGGAACAGGCCGGGCTGGGCTGGCGGCGCGCACCGTATCCCCTGGTGCGAGTGGCCGGAACAGGCCGGGCCGGACTGGCGTAGCGCACCGTATCCATGGTGCGGGGAGCAGGAACAGGCCGGGCTGGGCTGGCGGCGCACCGTATCCATGGTGCGGGAGCAGGAACAGGCCGGGCTGGGCTGGCGACGCGCACCGTATCCCCCTGGTGCGAGTGGCCGGAACAGGCCGGGCCGGGCTGGCGTAGCGCACCGTATCCATGGTGCGGGGAGCAGGAACAGGCCGGTCCGTGCCGGAACACACACCACTGGCCTCAACCGAGGATCAGGAACGGGCCGGACCGGACTGGCAACACACGTCAGTCTTTCACGCCGTGCCACAAACACTTCCCTTCCTCTACTCGCCAATGGCTCCCGTATTCCGTTAGCCTTCTCTCCTTTTCTCCCTGTGGCAGCCTCCTGCTGCCCAGCCGCTTAAGCTCATGTGCCCCCCAAAAATTTCTTGGGGTTGCCTCTCGTCCTTCCGACGAAAAACCTGCTGCCGCCGATGCTCCTCTCTCGCCAGGGCCTTGATCTTTCCCCAAGGTCCCTTGCCTCCCGAGCATGTCCTCCCCAGGACCACGATGTGCCCACCTGGGCCATCGCCAGCCTCTCCATCTCCTTGCCCGGCGCCTCCACCCATGTCCAGTCTCTTTGCTCCTGTACACGCTGCTTGGTCTTGGTATGGTGGGTTTTTCTGTCACGATCGTCTGAAGGATGAGACCAACGCACGGCGCGTGTACCGATAAACATGATGACTTTATTTAATTAAAGTGCAACCACGACAAAACAATAAACCACGATCATGAAGTTCCACGGTGCACTCACCGTAACGGAAACAAAAACCCACAAACCCCACAGGAAAACATTCAGAATAAATATGGCTCCCAATCAGAGATAACGAGCCGACAGCTGACACTCGTTACCTCCGATTGGGAGTCATAGACAAACCTAGAAATACAACCAACAGAAAGGCAAACCTAGAAATACAAAACCAAAACAAAAGACACCCTAAATAAAGAAAAAACCTCTCAACAATCAGACTCGGGGGGTAAAAGAAGGCTTGCATAAAGTGACATGATGTCCTTGATCTCATTTTTGAGGCTGAGAAATGGGGAAAGCTCTTTTTAGATAATCAGCAAGGCACAAGTTGATGCAATTCAATCTTTTACAGAGGGTCTACTTTACACCAGAGAGAGAAATTCTAAATATTCCACATTTTACCCAAGGAGTAAAACAGGTATGGGCACCCTTATGCATATGTTTTTGTCCTGCCCCGAACTAGGCAATTATTGAGAAGACATTATTCAGATCTTATCACAGGTCACTAATATGACTGTACCACTAGATCCTTCCCTTATTCTTCTTAGAGATGACTCCATTCTAACAGTTAATATTGGTAACAAAACAAGATCTATTAAATTGGCAATCATTGCAGCCAATAAATGCACAGCTTTTATATGGAAGAGTGACACTCCACCAAGCAAGCAGATGTGGCTAAAGGAACTAACTTTCTATATTCTGAAAAAATAACGTACAATGTATGTAATAAACCCTTTGCATTTATTGACATCTGGGGGGACTTAAAGGAGTTTTCAGAGTCTTCAGCCCCACCTGAGCTGCCTCATTATTATTATGAATTATTGTATTTTTTGTATTTTATTTTTGTTTTTTGGGTTGACAAATGTATTTACTAGCATTGGATGTCAAGGACATTCTGTTTTCTTTTTTTTTGTTGGTAATCATTGAAACTAATACCGAGTGAGGGGACGGAGAGGGGTGTTCATGGGATGGGGAGGGAAGGGTTTTGTATGATGTGCTCCCATGTAGCCTGTTGTTTTCTGTATGTGTGGGGAAAGGGGGGTGGGGGAATAACGGGGCATTATCTGATTGCTATGCTTTGCTGATGATTGTTAAATTGTAAAAAAAAATATATATATATATATATACAAATAAATATATATATACAAAAATACCCCAACAACAGAATGATGTGGGCATATACCGGTTATTAAAAAGTAAAGTACAGATACCCCAAAAAACGACTTGGGTAGTACTTTAAAGTATTTTTACTTAAGTACTTTACACCACTCCAGATGAAGTCTTCCAACCATGTGTCTGCTGCGTGCTGATGCAAAAATAGGATTTTAAATAAACATTTCTGACACCATCAGTTCATCTGTTATGGATCCCAATGAATCATGACACTCTTTCCCACCTTCCCATTTCACTCTACTCCCCAATAACTGTTGTGGGTCATCAGCTGGCTGCCCTCAGTGTGTGAACAGTGTACATTTACCACATATTACACCATGGTTCTTGAGAAGGCAGAGAGGGGTCTTGGAGGCTTCCCTTCCCCCAACACACGGCACTTCCCCCGCTTTAATGCGCACTGATGTTAATCTGGCCCGAAATAGGCTACGAGGGACAGCCACATCTCCACTACACACAGAGAAAGGCAGACCAGAGCAGGAAAATTGCATGGCAGTGGAACCTACTAGTGTGCATAACAATAACTGCAGAAGACTAAGAATGAAGGCTGCTGCTCAGAAGCATATTAATGCAATGATACACGCTTCACAGACCAGACTATATACATGTTCCGCACACACAGTGTCCCAATTGGTTCGTCTATCCATTGCTGATTATATAAGCCTGTGTATACAATTGATAAGGTTATTATCTCTCCTGCTCTCCTCCAAGTTGCTCCCCATTTCTATGTTTGATGATTTTCTCCTCCTCCTTCCAGTCTTTTTTATTAGCCCTGGTGTAACATCCAAGGCACCCTTTCATAGATGTGTTTGATATTCATGAGGATATTTCATTAATATGCATGCACTCCAACATGTGAACCTTTCTCTTTTGTTAGTCTCTTTCTCTTTAGGACATAAAAGGAAGGAACATGTGTTTTTCCTGCACACCACATAATATGAAAATAACCAAATACATGCAATGCATACATCAAGGGAGCCCGTGCATATGTAATGGCCACATGGATCAGCTGTAGGGGTTATTTATAAAAGGTTTGTAACTGCTCTCTAGCCTTGGCTGAAGTACCTGCCCCTGGACAGTTGCAATAGGCTGTATAGCATCTAGCGCTGTACACTGGCTGGATGGCTGGTTGGTTGGTTAGCTGACTGTATGGCTCACAGCTCCATAGAAACGGGGTCACAGTAGAAACAGGGTAATTCGGTGTGGAGGCAGTGGAGGAAGAGCATCCTCCGAGAAAGTGAGAGTGGCAGAGTGATAGTGAGAGAGGCAGAGTGAGAGAGAGAGAGTGATAGCTCTTGTACAGAGATTCAAAGAGGGAGAGAGAAGAGAGTGTTCATCACCGGTGAGTGCTATCACTGTAACTTTTCATGATATTAGCTGCTTGTCGGTGTAATATTATAACAATGTTGTTATATTGGGTGGAAATAGTAGTACGACTGTGTAAAAATGTGATTTAAAAATGGAAACAGGACAATTTATGACTTAGAAGAAATGCAGAGTAAGCAGTTCTAGTCCGTCCTTTCCCACTGTTGCCTGTTGTGTTGCCCCTGCGAGAGTCAAGAAATTCTTATTTTTGTTCTTACTTCAAATGTGAAAACCTAGAGAAAGAAACAGTAAGAAATACATGTTTCTGTATTTCCTCTTCAAACCCTTTGATGTTTTGCTTTAAAACATCTGTAAGCAAAGCCTTTTTGGTGTAGTGTACTATGAGAAGTCCATATGGTATCATCTTGCGTACTGTGTTTGTATTGATCTCACTGTACTGAACTGTGTCTCAAGCCATTACCCTTCAAGCGCATTAAACATATTGCAGTCAGATGAGCGATTGCTACATTGCTGCTCAAGGGCTGCTTAGAGCGAGACGATTGCATTTCATGTGTTTGTGTGTGTGTGTGCCGAGTTCATTCACAATCACAGCACTGCAGTCAGTCAGCATGGGTCTGGCTCCAACCCACTCATCAATGAACCTCCAGATAAACACCTCAGACCCAATGGGATCTATGTGCTGTGCATACACTATTGCAAACCCACATCCAAAATTCACATTCTCAGTGAATGCAGCAACTCTACATGCAGGAGTGTGTGAGTGTTTATCTGGCTGTCATCAGCTGTGGAGGCTCTGACCCTGCTCACTGGTGCAATCACAGCAGCACAGCACTGGCCATCAGCACCACTCAGGCCACACTGTCTGATGAATAATGATGACCCTGTGACATGTTGCTGACCGGGATCTCATGGTGATGACCTGACTGACTGACATGGCTGTTTGGGCCGTGGTTCTGTTTAGTGTTTACACACTTGGGGTGCAGCTAGAAGCAGCTGCTAATCTGTTTTTTGGTGGAAGAACGATTCTGGGATTATATGTACAGATGTAGGATCTTAATTTGATCACCCTGTTGCAGGAGAACTTGCAGTGTATTTGAGGTTTAAAAAGGCTTCTGAAGTTTTTAATTTCCACTTTGAAATGTCAGACTTTATTTTCCCTTAAGAAAAATGTATCAACCCCTACAAAAATGTCCATTAATTATAATCCACATTTCCTGTTGCAGCAGGATTAGGGTCCTGCTCTAACAGTAAGTCTAATTCTTAGATAACAGTACATCTAAATGAACTGACAGTGTCGTGTTGAGTTTACTTTTATGCTGTCAAGATGAATTTCTGCATCTGGTGGACTGTCTGCACACACCTGGTGTAGTTTACGCACCTGAGGTTTTACACACTGATGAAGACACTATAACGCTGAGCAAAATGTAGCTCCTTGATCAAGAACGTTTCCGCTCAGATCAATCAACGGGATGTTGTCGACAAATAACCAAAGTCATGACCTCCTGTCCACCTCTGTCATCACTGATGGCACAAGCCATAGATCAGTCAGGGCCGTGTAATTGTCCAATAGTGTGGCTTATAATCAGCACGCTGTTTTATGATAGGTTTACGGATTAAGCCATCTACAGGGAAACATGTGATGTCCGATTTATGTCATGGTTTATGTAACACCTGCCGACTAGTGTTACCTAAAATGGCTCAACTACCAGACCAGGCCAGTTCCCGTTTAATGAGGGGGGAACACCTCAACCAGTACATAAGAGACAGGTTTCTGAAAGGCCACCTATTGAGCTGGGTCATGAGCAATGCAATGGAACATACAACACTATAAAAAAATATACAATTGTCTTCTTTCAGTTACAAAATTTAAAACCAACTGGCCATATTCGGTTTCAACTTTTCCAGTATAAATAACAGTCAATGATACATACCCGGACGGTGACTTATGCAATACTCAAGACAATTATAATACCTAGGACTACAATTGCGTTACTGTCACTTTAAACTTCAAGCGCTAATATAGGTGGATATTGGTGTGAGGAGGGAGGTCAGTTTTAAGGGAAGGGAATGGGAAGTTAAGGGCAGGCGGGTAGAGATAAGATGAGGGTTGGTTCACTAACTAGCATAGCAACGAGCATATCGGCCTGTTGTTTCCTGTAGACACATTGTGGAAGAATGGGATCGAACACAAAGAACACAAAGGGATAAACCAATACCATGTTAGGAAGTGATATAACAGTAGCCATCCTCTCAGATCAGAGTGCTTCACGGACAAGAGGAACACTTCAAGGAAGAGACAGACAAAAAGCAGAGTGAATGTTCTACACAATGCTTTGTAGTGTAAGACTTCACAAGACTCCTCGTCATGTTTTATGCATAGCCTACTGATCTGAAGGGCCCCTGCAACTGTTACCGTAACAGCATATTGATATGGTCTGCAGTGACTCGTGAGTTTCCTTTGGACCTGTATGCCTTGTGACAGCTACCACTCCAGATCAGGCCCCGGTAACGTCTGATTTTTTGATGGCGCAGGAAGCACTTTGGGTATTTACGATGGGCACGCAAGTGCATTAACCAAGTGTAATAGTATTTGCCCGTGCACATGAAAGCTCTTGAGGCGCAATAAAGGTGCATCTGGATTGCACCAATCAATACCAGGCAACCATTCATTCAACCCGTCAGGGCATGAATACAATTGGCCAGTGCAGAGGTTGGGCCTGTAATATGCCTCTAGCATCCCCCAGGCACTGGGCAGATCCACACAGAGTAGGTCTGCTTCCCAAATGGCACCCTTTTCCCTACAGCCTATTGTGCACTGCTTTTGACCAGAGCCCGATGGGTGCAGAGTAGGACTGGATCTATTCTGCATCAAACCTGCCAGCCTGAGCCTTGATCTAGTGAGCCATGGACGTCTTCACATTCATGATCCAGTCATCCAAGCATTGGGTTGGTTGATTTATTAAAGTCAGCATTTGAGCGACCAAATCCTTTTTGACACATTAGATTGGCCATGACTGTGACGGTCATGCAAACTCATGCATTGTGCCGACCAGATAGAATGAGCTATACTCTCTATCTGTCAGTCTTGGGAGATTTGCCACTCTTGCCCTTTTCTTGTTTCTCTGAGAGGAAAGGTTGGGTCGTGATATTTTGTCTAGCCTCACGTAATGAATGACTTTCTAAAAAAGCGCCACACAAATGTATTTGATTGATTGGTTCGGAAGTCACTCACCCCAGTTGTTCAGGTGTTGACGAATGTAATGTTGATGGCTGATTAATCGATGGAGAAACATAGAGGATATGGAAAGCCTCCAGGAGCAGGATTGGTCACGTTAGCTCTCAGCAACCTAAAACCCAACGTTTTTATAAGAGACATGGATCTATTCTCTCGTCCAATTAACTTTAGAAATCAGGTTTGGCTGTTTTGGCTGCAGGGGATGATCACTCCATTTGTTTATCAACTTAAACTCAGTAATCCAGATCCCTGAGAGAGGAGAACATATTGAATGGTGTTCAACAAAAGGATGGCTAGCAAATCCTTCTGCTAGGGTCAATGATACAAGTATACTGAACAAAAGTGTTGGTCCCATGTTTCATGAGCTGAAATAAAAGACCCCAGAAATTCCAAAGGAACAAAAAGCGTATTTCTCTCATATTTTGTGCACAAATTTGTTTACAGCCCTGTTAGTGAGCATTTCTCCTTTGCCAAGATAATCCATCCACCTGACAGGTGTGGCATATCAAGAGGCTGATTAAACGGCATGATCATTACACAGGTGCACCTTGTGCTGGGGACAATAAAAGGCCACTAAAATGTGTGTTTTGTAACACAACACAATGCCACAGATGTCGCAAGTTTTGAGGGCGCGTGCAATTGGCATGCTGACTGCAGGAATGTCCATCAGAGCTGTTGCCAGATAATTGAATGTTCATTTCTCTACCATAAGCCACCTCCAACGTTTTTCTAGAGAATTTGGCAGTACGTCCAACCGGCCTAACAACCTTAGACCATGTGTAACCACGTCAGCCCAGGACCTCCACATCCGGCTTCTTCCCCTGTGGGATCATCTGAGACCAGCCACCCGGACAACTGATGAAACTGTGGGTTTGCACAACCAAAGAATTTGGCGGTTGGGTTATGGTATTGTCAGGCATAAGCTATGGACAACAAACACAATTGCATTTTATCGATGGCAATTTGAATGCACAGAGATAGCCCATTGTCATGCCATTCATCAGCCGCGATCACCTCATGTTTTAGCATGATAATGCATGGCCCCATGTCACAAGGATCTGTACACAATTCTTCCATGCTCTGGATCGACATGTACAACAGCGTGTTCCAGTTCTCGCCAATATCCAGCAACATCGCACAGCCATTGAAGAGGAGTGGGACAACATTCCACAGGCCACAATCAAAAGCCTGATCAACTCTATGTGAAGGAGATGTCACGCTGCATGAGGCAAATGGTGGTCACACCAGATACTGACTGGTTTTCTGATCCACGCCCCTACTTTATTTTTTAAGGTATCTGTGACCAACAGATGCATATCTGTATTCCAAGTCATGTGAAATCCATAGATTATTGCCTAATGAATTTATTTCAATTGATTGATTTCCTTATATGAACTGTAACTCAGTAAAATCTTTGAAATTGTTGCATGTTGCGTTTTATATTTTTGTTCAGAAAGTATTCAGACGCCTTGACTTTTTCCACATTTTGTTACAGCCTTATTCTAAAATTGATTAAATAAATAAACATCCTCAGCAATCTACACACAATACCCCATAATGACAAAGCGAAAACAAGTTTTTAGACATTTTTGCAAATGTATTAAAAACAGAAATACCTTATTTACATAAGTATTCAGACCCTTTGCTATGAGACTCAAAATTGAGCTCAGGTGCATCTTGTTTCCATTGATCATCCTTGAGATGTTTTTACAACTTGATTGGAGTCCACCTGTGGTAAATATAATTGATTGGACAGGATTTGGAAAGGCACACGCCTGTCTATTTAATGTCCCACAGTTGACAGTGCATGTCAAAGAAAACCCAAGCCATGAGGTCGAAGGAATTGTCCGTAGAGCTCCAAGACAGGATTGTGTCGAGGCACAGATCTGGGGAAGGGTACCAAAACAATTCAGCAGCATTGAAGATCCCCAAGAACACAGTGGCCTCCATCATTCTTAAATGGAAGAAGTTTGGACTCTTCCTAGAGCTGTCCGCCTGGCCAAACTGAGCAATCGGGGGAGAAGGGCCTTGGTAAGGGAGGTGACCAAGAACCCGATGGTCACTCTGACAGAGCTCTAGAGTTCCTCTGTGGAGATGGGAGAACCTTCCAGAAGGACAACCATCTCTGCAGCACTCCACCAATTAGGCCTTTATGGTAGAGTGGCCAGACTGAAGCCACTCCTCAGTAAAAGGCACATGTCAGCCCGCTTGGAGTTTGCCAAAAGGCACCTAAAGACTCTCAGACAATGAGAAACAAGATTCTCTGGTCTGATGAAACCAAGATTGAACTCTTTTGCCTGAGAGTCTTTAGGTGCTTTTTCCCTACGGTGAAGCATGGTGGTGGCAGCATCATGCTATGGGGATGTTTTTCAGCGGCAGGGACTGGGAGACTAGTCAGGATCGAGGCAAAGATGAATGGAGCAAAGTACAGAGAGATCCTTGATGAAAACCTGCTCAAGAGCGCTCAGGACCTCAGACTGTGGTGAAGGTTCACTTTCCAACAGGACAACAACCCTAAGCACACAGCCAAGACAACGCAGGTGTGGCTTCGGGACAAGTCTCTGAATGTCCATGAGTTGCCCAGCCAGAGCCCAGACTTGAACCCGATCTAACATCTCTGGAGAAACCTGAAAATAGCTGTGCAGCAACGCTCCCCATCCAACCTGACAGAGCTTGAGAGGATCTGCAGAGAAGAATGGGAGAAACCCCCAAATACAGGTGTGCCAAGCTTGTAGCGTCATACCCAAGAAGACTCAAGGCTGTAATCGCTGCCGAAGGTGCTTCAACAAAGTACTGAGTAAAGGGTCTGAATACTTATGTAAATGTAATATTTCAGTTTTTTATTGTTTCATAAATGTGCACAGAAAAACTACCTGTTTTTGCTTTGTCATTATTGGGTATTGTGTGTAGATTGACGAGGAAAAAATACTATTTAATCCATTTTAGAATAAATCTGTATGCTAACAAAATGTGCAAAAGGTCAAGGGGTCTGAATACTTTCCGAAGGCACTGTATGGTATATCATAGCTTTCATACAGTAACTCACCACTCAATATGTTATCTGTGAGTTCTGTAGCACCTGAAAACATTTTTAAGGATTAGTAGAGTTTGATTTCATGAAATAAAAGCACATCAATATTAATTGAAAACTGATCTCCCAATTTATTTTCAGAGGTCACTTTTATCAAGGCTACTGTAAAATATTTATTTTTAAAAGGCTTTTTTTTTTTTTTTACCATGCCTGGCATATGCTGTTGTAGTGGGGTTTGCAAATTGCATGAGGCACTTTAGCACTCAGGGACAAGTTTGCCGAGGAAGATGGGGTCTTTAGAGGAAGATGGGGTATATCTGGTTGGTTGGACAGGGCACTTTTCAGGTAGCATAGTATTGTTTGGGCTCTACTAGTCTAGCTTTCCAGCTTGGTAAGTTAGACAAGGCTAGCTAAGGCAATGCTGCAGAGTCCATTTTTGGTTTAATTCACATGGTTTAATTCTCAAACACTCACCCCCTAACAGACGTCTGTGAATAACTTGACTTTTCCCCAAAGAGGACTCCTTTTGTTTCCTTTTATAACAGTCCGTGGTCAGATTTAGGGATGTTTGCTCAGCCGAGCGCTCTTATTGGATACCTCTCGGCATCTTCTCTTCAGAATGACTGTCCATCAAAACCAGCAAGCCTGGCCTTTCTCTGTCTTATCTCCCGTCCACACTCTCCTCAGTCTCCAGCCCAACAAATTCTAATCTAACCCACTTTCACACACAGAAGAAAGGGACAGGATACTGAATGTGGCATGTAGCGTCATCCCCCCACCCACCCTCCCCCTTTGCTGTTGTGTGTGTGCCTCAATGATCCTGCTTGTTTATGTAGCCCAGGGGTTGGCGACAATGCTGTGGGGTGCTCTGGGGTTTTCACATAATCAGCTGTATTTGTAAGTATTTCCAGTGTGCTTTTCCTGCTCAAATCCTGCTGGCTGGCTAAGCTCTCATTTGGCTGGGGGGAGAGTTCAAGACGAGGAACATGTTTTGTCCCACATTATCATCCTTTGGGTGGCTCAACCAATTACGGAAATTAATTGCTGAAAACCAACTCTGGAGTTCAATTAATATTCGCTGGTGTTGACAACTGCATTTTGGTGTGTGTGTGAAGCCGTTTCGATCTCAATATCAAATCATTTTTTGGTAACATATAAGTACCTTACTGTGATTGTTTTCAATTAAGATGGTCAAAGATTTAGCAAAGAGCAATATCTCAAGCAAGAATTTTGCTAGGACTGTCTGGGAGTGGTCTGAGTGGGGAGGGGAAAATTGAAAACTAGCTGTTATTGGCAGAGGTTTGGAACTCTCTTTCTTATTGGTCTATTAACTAAATTACTTCCTGGTGATTTCACCAGGCAGGCCAAAACTCCATCCCACCAAAACAGGCTGAAATTTCAGGCAGTCTTTTCAAACAGCTCTTACACTAAAAGGGCATTATCATAATTTTCACAATTTCAATGTATTATTCCAACCTCATGGTGTGGAAATATACTGTATATAAAACACAGCAAAATCACGTTTTTGACTGCACTGGGCCTTTGACATTTCCCACACCTCTTTTAAAAATTCTACTAAATGTAGCATTCTGAGCATTGTTATTATCTTGAGACAAATGTCAAATGAAAAGGTAATTTTCATTGGATTGCATAAAAATATACATTAGCACTCTCTGAATTGTAAAAACAAATATTTCTCAAAAGTGCCCTTTTGAGTTTACCGTTTTGTTTATTCATATGATAATGTTATTTTAATATAACCTCTCTTATATAATGATGATACGTTTTGTTGTTGTACCAGAGGTTTCATGGACTTGACTAAATCAATAGGCAGATATAACATTTCTCTCAGATACATAACAATTCAGCATTGTGTTTAGGCCTTGCAAAACAATGAACATTTTCCACCTCATCATTTTGTCAGTCCTCTCAAAGTTAATGAGTCATTGAAAAGGATTCATGTTCTATTGTATCATGGTGTAGTGCTTTCATTTGTGATACATTTAAAAACAACATGGCATTGAAAACTATAAAATTCACAAGCACTTACTTGGCCCTCACTTGTCTGTAACAATACAGACTTTCTTTCTCTCTCTCTCTCTCTCTCTCTCTCTCTCACTCGCTCTGTATCTGTCTCTCTCGCTCTCTGTCTTTCCCTCTCTCCCCATTACCATGATAGCTGTGGTGGGAATGAACATTGGCCTAATGAATGATATCATCACTGACTTCAGGAAATAGAGAAGGGATGGGCAATTTCTTAAAAAGACAAACTGATATAACACTGATATTACCCATTATACTCAATCAATTTAACCAAGGTATTTGATGGACTTTGTTTACAATATGGCTATTTAAATGTTGTTCATTTGACAACAGTTAAATAATAGCCCCTTTAAATAGGGGGTTGGTGTAGGTAGGCCTATAGGAACACCAGCACATACAGTGCCTTGCAAAAGTATTCAGCCCCCTTGGCGTTTTTCCTATTTTGTTGCATTACAACCTGTAATTTAAATGGATTTTTATTTGGATTTGACATCCCTTTGAACATCCCACAGAGCACCATTAAAACCATTATTAAAAAATTGAAAGAATATGGCACCACAACAAACCTGCCAAGAGAGGGCCGCCCACCAAAACTCACGGACCAGGCAAGGAGGGCATTAATCAGAGAGGCAACAAAGAGACCAAAGATAACCCTGAAGGAGCTGCAAAGCTCCACAGCGGAGATTGGAGTATCTGTCCATAGGACCACTTTAAGCCATACACTCCACAGAGCTGGGCTTTATGTGGGCTTTTTAGTGGCCAGAAAAAAGCCAATGCTTAAAGAAAAAAATAAGCAAACACGTTTGGTGTTTGCCAAAAGGTACTCTGGTCAGATGAGACTAAAATTGAGCTTTTTGGCCATCAAGGAAATCGCTATGTCTGGCGCAAACCCAACACCTCTCATCACCCCGAGAACACCATCCCCACAGTTAAGCATGGTGGTGGCAGCATCATGCTGTGGGGATGTTTTTCATGGGACTGGGAAACTGGTCAGAATTGAAGGAATGATGGATGGCGCTAAATACAGGGAAATTCTTGAGGGAAACCTGTTTCAGTCTTCCAGAGATTTGAGACTGGGACGGAGGTTCACCTTCCAGCAGGACAATGACCCTAAGCATACTGCTAAAGCAACACTCGAGTGGTTTAAGGGGAAACATTTAAATGTCTTGGAATGGCCTAGTCAAAGCCCAGACCTCAATCCAATTGAGAATCTGTGGTATGACTTAAAGATTGCTGTACACCAGCGGAACCCATCCAACTTGAAGGAGCTGGAGCAGTTTGAAGAATGGGCAAAAATCCCAGTGTCTAGATGTGCCAAGCTTATAGAGACATACCCCAAGAGACTTGCAGCTGTAATTGCTGCAAAAGGTGGCTCTACAAAGTATTGACTTTAGGGGGGTGAATAATTATGCACGCTCAAGTTTTCAGTTTTTTTGTCTTATTTCTTTTTTGTTTCACACAACAACAAAAAAAGTGCATCTTCAAAGTGGTAGGCATGTTGTGTAAATCAAATGATACAAACCCCCTAAAAATCCATTTTAATTCCAGGTTGTAAGGCAACAAAATAGGAAAAATGCCAAGGGGGGTGAATACTTTCGCAAGCCACTGTACAGCAGGGGTTGTTGTGGTGAGTTTCCAATCCCAGTAATTGCTTGTCTGTAAATATCATCACACTGGAGGGAGAAGTCTGCCTTGCCCTCCCCCATACTGTACACAGGGTCGCCGGGGCAGCAGCCCAGGGAAAATGTTATCTGGAATTTTACTGACGCTCTAAATGTCAGTCTGTGAGGAGGCTGCGGTGAAGAGTTGGGAGGAGCTATAAGATGAAGGTTGTACTATAACAGTAAAACATATGTATTTATTTTTTACCCATTACTTGGGAAAATACTGAGAAAATAATGTTTCTGTGCTCTTTTAATGCGAACAATGGGGTTGGACCAGCATGTTCTTCTCCAACACAGCCACTTTAACCAGCTGGATAATGTCTATTTATTTTTCAGACAGGTAGCCTATTTCCTGTGTATTGTCAGTCCTAACCATGTGGCCACTGTGGATGAAGGGATGATCCCAGACCCATTATTTTTCTCTCCCATCTTTTATAGTTAATAAGTGGGCCAATCCTCATGAGTGTCATCTATGTGAGTAAATCCCAGGTTTAAAGGATTGAGTGGGGAGGATGATAAAGTGGCTGAGGTGTGAGGTGGCTGAGGACTATAAACAGCCAAGGAGGCTGCTGGAGTAATTGCTTAAAGATTCTCTAAGAGGAGCCATGATGAGACACGGCAAATCATCCCAGTCAAGGGTGATTAGAGGGGGTTTAGCGTTTTATTGCACATCATCCACCAAGACGTAGAAAGTTAGTGTAAGAACGAATGACGAGGATCGTTTAATATATACTTGGCATGTTGTGTTTGAGGCTGCAGCCCTCAAAATTAGGGGGTAGGGGTGGTGGGAGTGGGAGTGGAAATGTCTACTGGACAGGTTTCTATAGAGACCAGGTTGTATATGAGGGCACTTGACGAGGATAAAAAACCCTGGGGCTTTGTTTGCTCTCTGTGTCTGCTACAAAACAAGGTTTAATCAGATTTATGGGTCCCTAAAAAAAGCTCTCTAAGTCTGGTCTCACTGCAGTTTCTTTCTGTGAGAGCAGTGCAGCAGATACAGTAAATGCGGTTTGGACTGTAATTTCTCCCATTTTGCAGACAGTAAGCTCCAATTGTAGGATGATGTTATGCCTTTGTGTCCAATAATTTTTCACAATTTACATTTGTTCCTTTTTTTACACAGAAAACATCACAAAAGATTCAACGATTTATGATGAATAAAAACTGCAAATACTGTATCATGAAAACAGTAGGCATAACCCCTGACATCTATTGAATTAAAAAGACACGCTAGATTCAATTACTGTTTGAACACTGAATCAGAAAACCATTATCCAGGGCATGCTCTTGGCTTTGGGTCTTGCATGGACAATTAGGCTGACATGTCAAAGGTGTGAGATGTGTAATAATTGTACAAGCTTGCATCGCTCTCACATCAATATTTAATTTGAAGAAGATGCGAGTGTGTGTGTGTGTGTGGGTTTTTTTGTGTGTGTGTGTGAGCCTGGGAGAGCAATAAATGCACATCTCAATAAACTGCTAATCCTTGAAATTGCCCAAACTCTGTATTACAGCAATAGAACACTAAACAATCAGAGGGCAAATTTCCTCAGATGGTTTCTGTTTAGGGTGTTGAGCACCATGTTAGACATTCGGCGGCGGGAGATACTTTGAAGCCCTTAGCTATATCACTCATTGAAGGTACATTAAACTTCATAGTGGGTTAGTCACGCAACCGCCCACTCAAATAAATCCAATATCCAAAAAGTTAATTACGGTGCAAGTAAGCCACAGAATTTTGATTGACTGTGAAATTCAAGCATCTTATTTTAAAGTATGCAGGGATTACCATATGTCCTAAATTCTCTCCACCACGAGGATGTACTGACTGGAATGTTGGTGGGAAATTTGTCTCTTAAATCCAGGCCCTCGTCCCAAATAGCACCCTATTCTCTATGTAGTGCACCACTTTTGACCAGGGCCCAAGAAGTGCACTATATAGAGAATAGGGTGCCGTTTGGGACGCAACCCAGGTTATCCAAAAACGGTCCATTATAAATCGCAATCTGGGTTAGGTGGGCATCATTTGAAAGCTTGTTATATTGCCAACATGACTAGCTAAATTATAAAATATGATATTACAGTGTTAGGCTTTCACAATGCAGGGAAACAGATTGTAATTTTGGTGTGCATAGAAAGGAGTTATGAGTACAATCAGGTGCGTGTGGCGTGGCGAATTTTCTTCACAGTAGACAAACATAGGCTCATTCTGTTCAGAATAACCCAGGGTATGACGCCATGTCATCTTGTAACTGTACATCAAACATAGTGATCATAAACATTGACACTGTTTATGACATGAGTTTTATGATATGGAAATGTGAAGTGCCACATTTGGACTCAAGGGTGTTTGACTTATTTGTATGACATCAAAGCAGTATTTATTATAATCCTTCAAAATACATTGAGTCCTCTTAATTTGCATTATTTCCCTAACTCAGTCAACAAAATATTAGAAAAATATTTTGCGATTGACGGGGATTTGAGCCTTGTCGGGTGTCTGAAGTAAATCCTACGCATCCTACTCGTTAAAGAAAAAATCTTTGTCCAGTACGAGGTGAGTAATCGCTTTCCTGATATAATTATCCCTGACTGAGTCTGTAATACCAACATGTTTCAAGCAGTCCACCATAGTCCCTGTGCCCAAGAACACTAAGGTAACCTGCCTAAATGACTACAGACCCGTAGCACTCACGTCGGTAGCCATGAAGTGCTTTGAAAGGTTGGTCATGGCTCACATCAACACCATTATCCCAGAAACCCTAGACCCACTCAATTTGCATACCGCCCCAACAGATCCACAGATGACACAATCTCAATCGCACTCCACACTGCCCTTTCCCACCTGGACAAAAGGAACACCTACGTGAGAACGCTATTCATTGACTACAGCTCAGCGTTCAACACCATAGCGCCCTCAAAGCTCATCACTAAAAAAAAAATTAAAAAATATGCCATTTAGCAGACGCTTTTATCCAAAGCGACTTACAGTCATGCGTGCATACATTTTTTGTGTATGGGTGGTCCCGGGGATCGAACCCACTACCTTGACGTTACAAGCGCCGTGCTCTACCAGCTGAGCTACAGAGGACCACCACTAAGCTAAGGACCCTGGGACTAAACACCTCCCTCTGCAACTGGATCCTGGACTTCCTGACGGGCCGCCCCCAGGTGGTAAGGGTAGGTAACAACACATCTGCCACGCTGATCCTCAACACGGGGGCCCCTCAGGGGTGCGTGCTCAGTCCCCTCCTGTACTCCCTGTTCACCCATGACTGCATGGCCAGGCACGACTCCAACACCATCATTAAGTTTGCAGACGACACAACAGTGGTAGGCCTGATCACCGACAACAATGAGACAGTCTATAGGGAGGAGGTCAGAGACCTGGCCGTGTGGTGCCAGGATAACAACCTCTCCCTTAACGTGATCAAGACAAAGGAGATGATTGTAGATTACAGGAAAAGAAGGACCGAGCACGCCCCCATTCTCATTGACGGGGCTGTAGTGGAGCAGGTTGAGAGCTTCAAGTTCCTTGGTGTCCACATCACCAACAAACTATCATGGTCCAAACACACCAAGACAGTCGTGAAGATGGCACGACAAAGCCTATTCCCCCTCAGGAGACTGAAAAGATTTTGCATGGGTCCTCAGATCCTCAAAAGGTTCTACAGCTGCACCATCAAGAGTATCCTGACTGGTTGCATCACCGCCTGGTATGGCAACTGCTCGGCCTCCGACTGCAAGGCACTACAGAGGGTAATGCGTACAGCCCAGTACATCACTGGGGCCAAGCTTCCTGCCATCCAGGAACTCTATACCAGGCGGTGTCAGAGGAAGGCCCTAAAAATTGTCAAAGACTCCAGCCACCCTAGTCATAGACTGTTCTCTCTGCTACCACACGGCAAGCGGTACCGGAGCGCCAAGTCTAGGTCCAAAAGACTTCTTAACAGCTTCTACCCCCAAGACATAAGACTCCTGAACAGCTAATCAAATGGCTACCCGGATTTTCAACCCATTTATGAGTGTAAAGGGCTACCCTGGAAATGTGCAATGAAAGGTAGACTCAGCGATATGATGTAGATGCATAAAGTAAACAGCATAGTGCGTACATTTTTGCAAAAACTAAGAGCGTTGAAGCGAGAGGCTCAACGTCTTCGCTGTTTTGGTGCCCTGGCTACCACGCTCCGTAAACAGCGTGTTGCGAACCCAAGCACATGCGCAGATGCTGTGTGTGACTGTGTGAGAGCAAAGTCTTGCATCTCGCTTGTCTCAATATCTGCGGTGCTGCTCATGACAACTCATCTCACTGAGTCTACCTTTAAAGATATACAGTGCCTTTGGAAAGTATTCAACCCCTTGACTTTTTCCACATTTTGTTACGTTACAGCCTTTTTCTAAAATGGATTAAATAAAACAATTTCCTCAGCAATCTACACACAATACCCCATAATGCCAAAGCGAAAACAGGTTTGCAAATGTATTAAAAACAAAAAACAGAAATATCTTATTTACATAAGTATTAAGACCCTTTGCTATGAGACTCGAAATTGAGATCAGATGCACCTGTTTCCATTGATCATCCTTGAGATGTTTCTACAACTTGATTCGAATCCACCTGTGGTAAATTAAATTGATTGGACATGATTTGGAAAGGCACACTCCTGTCTATTTAAAGGTCCCACAGTTGACAGTGCATGTCAGAGCAAAAACCAAGCAATGAGGTCGAAGGAATTGTCCGTAGAGCTCCGAGACAGGATTGTGTCAAGGCACAGATCTGGGGAAGGGTACCAAAACATTTCTGCAGCATTGAAGGTCCCCAAGAACACAGTGGCCTCCATCATTCTTAAATGGAAGAAGTTTGGATCCACCGAGACTCTTCCTAGAGCTGGCCGCCCGGCCAAACTGAGCAATCGGGGGAGAAGGACCTTGGTCAGTGAGGTGACCATGAACCCAATGGTCACTCTAACAGAGCTCTAGAGTTCCTCTGTGGAGATGGGAGAACCTTCCAGAAGGACAACCATCTCTGCAGCACTCCACCAATCAGGCCTTTATGGTAGAGTGGCCAGACGGAAGCCACTCCTCAGTAAAAGGCACATGACAGCCCGCTTGGAGTTTGCCAAAAGGCACCTAAAGACTCTGACTGTGAGAAACAAGATTCTCTGATCTGATGAAACCAAGATTGAACTCTTTGGCCTGAATGCCAAGAGTGATGTCTGGAGGAAACCTGCCACCATCCCTACGGTGAAGCATGGTGGTGGCAGCATCATGCTGTGGGGATGTTTTTCAGCAGCAGGGACTGGGAGACTAGTCAGGATCGAGGCAAAGATGAAAGGAGCAAAGTACAGAGAGATCCTTGATGAAAACTTGCTCCAGAGCGCTCAGGACCTCAGACTGGGGCGAAGGTTCACCTTCCAACAGGACAACGACCCTAAGACAACGCAGGAGTGGCTTCGGGACAAGTCTCTGAATGTCCTTGAGTGGCCCAGCCAGAGCCCGGACTTGAACCCGATCGAACATCTCTGGAGAGACCTGAAAATAGCTGTGCAGCAACGCTGCCTAACCAACCTGACAGAGCTTGAGAGGATCTGCAGAGAAGAATGGGAGAAACTCCCCAAATACAGGTGTGCCAAGCTTGTAGCGTCATACGCAAGAAGACTTGAGGCTATAATCGCTGCCAAAGGTGCTTCAACAAAGTACTGCGTAAAGGGTCTGAATACTTATGTAAATGTCATATTTCCGTTTATTTTTATATATATATATTATTTTAAAGGTCTAAAAGTCAGTTTTTGCTTTGTCATTATGGGGTATTGTGTGTAGATTGATGAGGGAAAAAAACAATTTAATCCATTTTAGAATAAGGCTGTAACCTAACAAAATGTGGAAAAAGTCAGGGGGTCTGAATACTTTCCGAAGGCACTGTAATATATTATTTCTTCCATTAGGAAACAAAAACTTTGGCCTACTGTTTTATTTTCAAACCAGTCTCTGTTGCTCCAGAGTAGATATTTTCTACAGGCTTCCATTTTTTATTTAGGAAACTGTAGCTACAGCTTGTGAATTTCCCAGCTTTACTAGAAACCTTATGTATAATTCATGTGTTTTCATCAGATTTAATTAATTAGACTGGACAGCTGTTTTAGGGAGATATTAACCTACATTCTAATGCTTTGCATCTCTACGCTCAATTTATGGCTTTCTGGTGTTGGAAGGGGTTAGAAGGTCACACCCCCCACCCCCCCAAGCTGTCCAATAGCAATGCCCCTGTCATTAATATATGTACAATTGTTTGTGATGCTCCAGTCATTATCCCTATGGGAAATGCAGATAAAGACTGAAACAGTTCTTGATAATTTTCCATCATGGCCCCTCTCCAATATGTGTGGCCCACAACCAGCGCAAGTCCTTTGCAAACACATTTGTAATAATCATAGAAAACAGAGAGATCAGCCTTTTGTATTCCAATGAGATATAATCATCCCAGACTAGGGCCACAGACGGACAGGGGAACAGTTATTCTACCTGTGTGGCTTTCATCCTTGGTAAAATGGTTTGTGGGGCTGTTTTCTCTATCTGGAATAAGACTGTAATTACATTTTGTGCATTTGCAAGTCAAACAGTGAACACTTGCACTCTGCTTGCTTGCGCATATGTCTTTTTGTGTGTGTGTGTGTGTCAGAGAGAGAGAGAGACTGAGGAGAGAGAGAGAGAGCTGGCTGAAGGCTTATTTCTCATTACTTGGCTACACAAATAGCTCCTTAGAATAGGCATTGACCCACAGAATAAGCATTTGATCATTAAGATACGTTTGGTCATTTGATCTAGAGACACATTGCTTACAGCACCCATTTACAGTGCAGTATGTTTTAAAAAGAGATCAACCAATTTGTGAATATAAGGTCCTGGTGACGTTCTCTGTTAAATCACCAGGAGGCAGGCTGACAGACTGTGTATGAGAGACGATTGATTACTACACTCATACATCATGTACCATGCTTACCGACCCCCAACGTGATTGTATTTCTCAATAAACCATTGAAATTAATGCTTTCACACGCCTTAGCTGGTGGTGGCAGCACAGTTGCTTTCGATTTTGAGGGTTTCAAAATACATTGCTTAGCAGTGCGATGTCTGTAAATAAAACCTTTGCCTTGCCTTTATCGCATCTCACTCATGCATACTGTATATATCTGCTGTTCCATTCCAATCCACCGACCTTCCTCTCCTCTACTCCTCCCTCCATCCCTCCCCCTTCTCCATGGGCATTGCAGAATGACTGCCCCCTGCTCCAACCTCTCCAACCTTTGTGTGTACGTATGTGTGTCTTTCGGAGGGGTTGGGATAAAGCGTAAGTCGAATGTTCGTTGGATCTTGTGTACAGTTGGACAATAAAGTAATCTTCTATCTTCTTCTTCTTCCTCTCCCCTCCACCACCCACCCACCCATCCCTCCCCCTCCTCCAGATCTCTCCTTCAGCCTCCTGCTCCTGGTGTTCGTGGCCTGTGGCCTGGGCCTGCTGGGCGTCATTGTCTTTGCCTCCTGGAAGCTGTGCTGGGTGCACTGGCGCACCAAGGACCTCTCCTCCAGTGCCACTGTCCTCGCCTCCGCCCCCCCCTCCTCCGCCTCTGACAGACCCTACGACAGAGCCTTGCCCGCACACGGCCACAGGCCTACGCTCGTACATGCACACACGCACACACATGCCATGGCGTCGGACAAGCTGAATCTTTCGGACCCGGCAAGTTTCCTAGAGGCAGCGGTGAAGATCAGCCACACGTCGCCTGACATCCCTGCCGAGGTGCAGCTGTCCATGAAGGACCATTTCCTGCGCCGCACGCGCATGTCCAGGCAGACCACCGAGCCCACCTCCTCCACTAGGTCAGGCTACGGGAGGAAGTTGCCTTTAGACACAGACTTGGGCTACGTCCTAAATGGCACCCTATTCCTGACATAGTGCACTACTTTTGACCAGAGCCCTATTGGTCCTGGTCAAAAGTAGTGCACTATAGGGAATAAGGTGCCATTTGAAAGGCATCCCTAGTATCAGCTTATCAGTGCTTCCTCAAAACTGACCTCAGATCAGTGTGTAAGGGCCTCCTAATTCAATGTAAAGGCTCCTCTGAGTCTCAGTGTTTATGTCCAGGACATGTATTAGTATTGAGGTAATAGAATGTGATATTGTCAGGAAGGGGCTATTTATAGTGTGTCATAGTGGTACAGATATATAAATAATTATGCATCATATCTACACCTGTAACATATCCATTTGTGACCGTTAAGATGAGATACATAGAAAATAAATGAGATTGTCAGTTGAATGCCCCTATTGCCATGGAGCTCCTATTGAGCTAAATTAAGAAACATCTAAATAATCTAATATCAGAGAGAAAATGCAATTCCCTTTACTCTAAATTGGAAGCTGACAACATTATTCAGCAGGGGGCACAGATTTCCCAGGCATGCCATATGGTACTGGAATTATTCCACTGCTTGAAATTGTTCTACAGTGTGTAAATTGTCCAAGAAAATGATTCAACTGGCAAACATGTCTCCATGTCTCTAGGCACAGCTCCTTCAAGAAGCACCTACCCCGACAAATGCATCATGTAACCAGCCTTGACCGAGGCAGCGACTTCCCCTATGCAGAGGACCAATCCACCAGCCTGGCCAGTTTGGGCCGCATCCAGCCAGAGCTCTACAAACAGAGCTCCCTAGATGCCGACGAGTCCTCCAAGAACTGCGCTGCCGCCAAGACCTGCGGTAAGATCAACTTCTCCCTCAAGTACGACTACGAGTCCGAGGCTCTCCTCGTCAACATCCTCAAGGCCTTCGACCTGCCCGCCAAAGACTTATGCGGCAGCTCCGACCCCTACGTCAAAATCTACCTTCTGCCTGACCGCAAGCGCAAGTTCCAGACCCGTGTCCATCGCAAGACGCTCAACCCCATGTTTGATGAGTCCTTCCAGTTCGCCGTGCCCTACGAGGAGCTGGGCAGCAGAAAGCTGCACCTGAGCGTCTTTGACTTTGACCGCTTCTCCCGCCACGACATGATCGGCGAGGTCATTCTGGAGAATCTGTTTGAGGTGTCGGACCTCTCCCGTGAGATGGCCATCTGGAAGGATATTCAGTACGCCACCTCTGTAAGTCAATCAACCAATCAAATAAATGTATTTTATGAAGATCTGGCCTAGACCCCAAAGAGCTAGCAAAGCAGAAGCGAAAGCACAGTGTAAGTCCAGATAGCCTTTTAGAGTTGTCATACATGGGTTCAAATAGTATTTGGATTCTTTAAAAGTTTGAATGAGCTTGCCTGTTTTAAGTGCTATATTGGGTGATTTGCATTTTTGGGACTATTCCATTGGTTCCATTGTGCCAGGCAAGCTCTAAAGTATTTAAAAGAGATGGTCCTAATAAGCTGTAGCAAGGAATCACCTCAATGGTGCTCTGATGAGCTAATGTAATGCTTTGATCCCATGTGTGAGTCTCAAGCGTTCAATAATAGGAGACCAGACAGGGGATGTGGGGTCAATGCCCCCTAGCTTCCATCCTCATTCACATTGTAGACTAAATGGTAATTAGGTTGTACATTTGCTACAGTATAGTAATACAAAGGGATAGTTCAGCAATTTAACATATTTAGATATTTGTTTCCTTACCTTGAATGCAGTCTATGGACAAGGAGTGACTGCAATCAACACTTTGGTTTTGTCCATAGACTGCTTTCAAGGTAATGAAACAAATATCTAAATATGTCAAATCATTCAACTATCCCTTTAACAATATTAGTGGCTTTGTAATGAGTGATAACTGAAAACGCCCACTCTGTTTCCTTCTGTTCTGATGTGTTTTGTCTGTGGCCCTGAACACAGGAGACTGTAGACCTGGGAGAGATCATGTTCTCTCTCTGTTACCTGCCAACCGCAGGACGACTCACCTTGACAGTCATCAAGTGCAGGAACCTCAAGGCCATGGACATCACAGGATACTCAGGTACAGTTCAGTCAATTGGTTCACGTTAAAAGGTTTTGTGCTTGTTTTACCTTAAACACTGTTGCATACTCTTCTAACCATAGACCAGGTTATCCCTCTGGTAAAAGAGTTACAAGAAAAAAACATAATCTGGTTTATTATCGCATCTCGCAAGAGCCATACTTAGTTAAATAACATATGACATAATGTACAGTCAAATCAGCTTGATCCATTAAGTAGCTAAGCACTTGTCGTTTTTAAATAAATAAAATCATATTTTATCTTGTTTATTGGCAGACCCATATGTCAAGGTCTCCCTAGACTGTGATGGACGGCGCTTGAAAAAGAAGAAAACCACCATCAAGAGGAACACTTTGAACCCCACCTATAACGAAGCTATCATCTTCGACATCCCCCCTGAGAACATGGACCAAGTCAGCCTGCACATATCCGTGATGGACTATGACTTGTATGCCATACTCAATATCATTTGTTATGCAATGCATGGCAATATTATCAAGAATAATTTCTAAGTTCTTGTTATTGATATGTTTGTTTATGCTACAACCATCCATTAACTCTGAGAGTCCTACTAATACTGTCAGTTCTGCTAATAGTAGAAGCGAAAATGTAAAGTTACATTATACCAGATGTGGCTGAAGAGTTAATGGGTGCATTTTGCCTTTTTTTTCCTTAGGGTGGGACACAATGAGATCATAGGTGTGAACAGAGTGGGCAGTCATGCAGAGGGACTGGGCAGAGACCACTGGAACGAGATGTTGGCCTATCCACGCAAGCCCATCGCTCACTGGCACTCTCTACTGGAGGCAAGCAAGTCTCAGAAAGAGGTATTATTACTCACAAAGACACAAAGAAAAACACCCTGCTGACATTCAATAATGTATGTTTCGCTGATAGCTGCTTTATTGAGGAAAGTTTTACTTGCAATGACTTGGATATGGGTGAATGCAAATCACTCTGGATAAGAGCATATGCTAAATGACCAAAATATAAATGTATGTACACCTATTTATCTATGTAGGATTTCTGATGGTAGGTACACTCCTAACAGTGACAGCAATGTTCATGCTGGTGCACTTTGGAATGACTAATCTTTCCATGTGAAATGTCTCCTACAGTGGAAAACCCGCACTGCAAGCTTTGACAGCCAAGGCTCTTGCCCTTCTCCAAGACTCCTGTCTAGTCCATGAGGGAGGAGCTAGAGTTTATACTCCATGACTCTACAAAGCCTGCACTGTAGCAAGGCCTGAAATATGTGTCCCAGACCCAGACCCACATATGGTGTGCCTCAGAGTAAGTCAAGTGCAGTAAATTGCTCTAGAATGACATTATCCTGCCATCACACACACACACACACACACACACACAAACACACACATATACATTTATCTTGTGCCCTCTTGGACAGCCACTTTGTCATGGTACGTATAGCCTATAGTGTATACTGGGTCTGGTGGGATCATTGTTATTGCAGCTCAGCCTGGTGTGGTTATATATCTGAGGTTAACATCTTTGTATATGTCTGAGGTTTAGTCAAGGAGTTGCATTATGGCAGTTTTGTGAACATACAACATTATATTAAATAGGTAAAATGTTATGGTTGCTGCTGTTGAGCACAAGATGTTCTTGGAAGCACCCTACGACTTAAAGTACCCAACCCTACAGCAAGTCCAAAACAATCAACAGGGTATTATGAAGTGAACCATTTTTATATACATTTGTAATGTTATTAAAATCATAGTTGGTTTACTACAGTGGAAGTTAAAATGTTGAATTCAATCACAGTCACACAACATTGATTTGATCGAGGAGGACACATTTTTCATCCCACTACTTTATCTGTATTTGTTTTATGTACACAACATACACCCACATGGCCATCATATATTTTTGATGTCTGAAGTGTAGCTGCATTGCACACTAAAAACGTAGATAGCGTCATTACAAACAATGTGATTTGGTTTGTGGTGGTACAGTACTGTTACAATTACACTGTGGGTAGGGACTTAAAATGTACAGTAATATGTATATAATGCCCTTTGATACTGACATCAATAATAGCACTGTATTTACAATCACATATTTATGATATTATCAACATGACTATCCCCCTGAATTTACTTTTCTGTTTCAATTGTTACCTGTGAAGTGTTTGCCAATAGTCTCCTGTTCAGGCAATGTCATGTACTTTGTTGAGGGAGTTGGCTTGAGCGTTGACCCCTTTGCCTCATTAGCCTTGTGATAAGTGTTTGAAACAATGACTCTCCTCTGTTTTTTCCAATAAATTTAGAGTATCTTTCCACTTTTGTATTGAAAATGTGTATTTGTAACATAACTGTTTCCAGGCGTCCCTTGTATTTTAAAGAAGTGACAATAAAGCTGTTGATTCTGGTTCTAACATTCCAAATCGAGTGCCTATATACTGTATGTTCCTCTTTTGCTGTAACAATATAGAACAAAAATAAGCTACACACTTTAATGCAAGTATGTTTTTTATTCAACAGAAAGGCATAGCCAGGAAAAAAGGTAACAATATGTGTTTTTCAGAAGTGCTAAACTGAGAGATATTCAGAAAACATACATATCATACAGCTGCATTGTATTTACTTTAGATTCTCCATTCCACTCCCTCCTAGATCTTTCTTGATTATCATACAAATATTTAATAACAAGCAATACCTACAGTAAATGGATGCTTTTATATCACTGAACTGTTTTGCTGGAAATACAATATGACAATGACCTGATTACCATTAGAACAGTGTTCAAAATCATAACTGCAGCTGCAAGGCCTTGTGCCAAAGTTGAACAAACCATGTAAGTAATGTTCATACCTTTGGTCATATCTGTTATTGATCTTTGCTCCAGGCAAGATATAATATTAAAACATTCCACTGAATATGACAGTCTGAAAATATGTTTTATTTTCGTCTACACAGACATTTCTGGCCTTTTACTCGGTATAGATGAGCGAAATCTCAAACCCACCTCAACACTAGACGGCACTGCTGAGCTCATACCTCCAGTTTCTTCTTCATGGCCAGTTTGTAGAGGATCTGGTAGCCGTCGTCCCAGGCGTAGATCAGCTGCTCCAGCGGGTTGTACTTGAGGCTGGAGTGAGAGCCGTAGCGCTTGGGAAAGTACACTAGCGGTGCGTCGTCATTGGTTACCATATCACTGACGTCAAAGACGCACTGGACGCGTGAGCGGCTGGGCAGTGCGGTGTTGTAGACCACGTACACCGTGCCGCAGATGATGAAGGCAGCCTCTGCATTCTCCCGCGGGCACGGCGTGTCCCACATCTGCTCGATGTCCAACGTGTTGGCATCCATCTTGGCCAGAGAGATGTGCCTCTCAGTCTCCTTGGTGGCGTAGATGGCCCAGAGGCCCTCCTCATCTGCGGCCAGGTCAATGACCGTCTCCGGAGTCAGGCTGTACACGGGGACGTGGTCCTGGACGGGGAACACAGCGCTGTCCGCCACCGAGCCGTTCCGCAGGTTGTACTTCATCAGCCGAAGCTCCTTGCCTTCCTTCACATAGTAGGCGTGGTTGTTGTAGACAGTGTGGCCACTGCCTCGCCAAGGGGACGGCAGCTTCACAGTCTTGGCCATGGAGGTGCCCTGGGAGATGGTGAAGTCCCGGACGGAGCCAAACTCATAGATGGTGTCCTCGTCTGTGCCGTTGAAGACGTAGACTTTGCCCGAGCTGCTGCCCACGTCTTTGGTCCACATGCCCTTTGGGCCTCCGACTCGCTTCAAAATCTTCATGGCTTTGATGCTAGAGATCATGTCCCTGCAGTCTGGGAGAGGAGATGATAGATTCATGTTTGGGCTAAAACCATGTTTTTTACATGGTAGTCAACATTACACAGCAGGTTCAGTGTAATTACAATGTACATATTGTTACTCTCCTTACAACTGTGAAACCTGTAATACCAATGTCATAAAACATACTACACCATACCATATTGATAAAGCTCAACCAAAAGTGATACTGAGGGACTAGGGAACGTTTAAAGGATAGATCCATTTTTATAGTTTATTTTTTGTGACGTTTTAGCTTTTACATGATCTGAAGTGTATTTCAGATGTTCAGATTTTAGTCAGAAGAACATGCACCCCAAGTAGGCAACAGCGCTCAGCTGTCTGTGGCAACATGTATAAGGATCACAGGCAATTAAACTTGATGAGTCACTGGCTATTCATCGGGCTGGAGTGCAACTAAGAGCATATTACAATTAAAGTGGTGCATAATTTAGAGTATGATATTTTAATAAGCATTGCATTTTCAGTTAGTCCTTCATCTACGTACTTCATCAGCATAATCTCACATCTTCTTAAACCTCAACAACCAACTGTAAGCAAACTGTTTCCTGAATTTACTGCATTCAGATTGCTTTCGCTATGCAATTAACCCTAACCATACTGTGTTAGAGCAGAACAAAAAGTGTTAAGCACAACATTGAATGAAATCCACTTAAACTCTTTAATAATGGCCTCTGAGAGAAGAATAATGCTATGAGGGGAGATAGATTGTCTAACCTACTTACATAACCGTACAATGACTGAGACACCTGGCCCTGTATACACATTTTCTTAACATCTCATGCCTGTGGCCCTCTCTCCGCCCATCATGTAGAAGACCTGTTAAGGAACCAAGGCCTCATATTACCCCTACGGCTGAGTTTACTTCATGGATTTGTCCTCTCCGTTGGCCTATGCTATGATCATCTTAGTAAGTAATCATGTGTGTCTGTCCTCCCAATATGTCATCATGTCTACAGTACATGTCACAGAAGGGCTATGTAACCACTGTTCAGTTTTTTCCTCTTCTCAGTAGGCTTTTACTATGGTCCTCTCAGGAAGTAACCACCACGTGTGCTACTTGTGCCTTTATCCCCCCCAGTATGTCACCACGTCTGCCAACATGTCTGCCACGTCTCACCTGTGGCCTTGGCATACTTGGCCTTGTTCTTCTCCTTCACCACAGTCACCTGCTGCTCCACCAGCTTGTCGTCCACGTCCACGCAGGGCTGCGCCCCGTTCTGTGTCTCCAGGTAGTCCATCTCACGCTCCACGCGGTCCACACGCGTCCCCACGCTGTCTAGGTCCGTCCTCAGCGTCTCCTTGTCCTTGTCAAGGGTCTCAATCTGGGCAACCATCTGCTGCTTGAACTCCCGCAGCTCTGTGGCATAGCGGTTCGTCTGCTCGTGCCATACCGAGATACGGTCCTGGTGGGAGAGGTGAGAGGTGAGAAGAAGACAGTTAGAGCAGGTAGTGTAGAAGTAGTCCTGGAGGCATATGGGTTCTGTCTCTATTTCACATGATGAATTAAAACCCTGTTCTCTGGGGCCACTGCTACAGTCATCACCAGTGTGGCTTCAGGCTACACAGGGATGTCTCCTCTCTCCCTTACTGTTCCTTCTAAGCCTGGAACCTTTGGCCATCGCATTAAAGGAAGACAGACACATTAAGTGCAGGTTTAGGATCAGCTTTTCTGAGTGACTTGACTAGATTTGACTCAGTGTGCACTCCAGTAATTGCAAGGGATGTATCAGCAGTCAGGGGGTAATCTCAGCTAGGAGGGATTGAGACTGCAGAAAGGTCAGGATTAGAGTTGTATTCAAGAGCCACTGGTGAGGCTAGGAACTAGGAAAAGACAGCTACCAACGCCACAGAGAGGGACGACCGGTGGATATAACACACTATGTGACAGGTTTGAAGTAGACTGAATTATCACCTGATAAATTATTTCAAGCAGACAGATGCAGGACTGATTAAGGAGTCTCACTAAGGGAGATCCAACGCCAATTTTGTTTGTTTTGTTTATTGTGTATATATACAGTTGAAGTTGGAAGTTTACATACACTTAGGTTGGAGTCATTCAAACTTGTTTTTCAACCACTCCACAAATTTCTTGTTAACAAACTATAGTTTTGGCAAGTCGGTTAGGACATCGACTTTGTGCATGACATAAGTAATTTTTCCAACAATTGTTTACAGACAGATTATTTCACTTATAATTCACTGTATCACAATTCCAGTGGGTCAGAAGTTTACATACACTAAGTTGACTGTGCCTTTAAACAGCTTGGAAAATTCCAGAAAATGATGTCATGGCTTTAGAAGCTTCTGATAGGCTAATTGACATAATTTGAGTCAATTGGAGGTGTACCTGTGGATGTATTTCAAGGCCTACCTTCAAACTCAGTGCCTCTTTGCTTGACATCATGGGAAAATCTAAAGAAATCAGCCAAGACCTCAGAAAAAAATGGTAGACCTCCACAAGTCTGGTTCATCCTTGGGAGCAATTTCCAAATGCCTGTACAAACAATAGTACGCAAGTATGAACACCATGGGACCACGCAGCCGTCATACCGCTCAGGAAGGAGACGCGTTCTGTCTCCTAGAGATGAACATACTTTGGTGCGAAAAGTGCAAATCAATCGCAGAACAACAGCAAAGGACCTTGTGAAGACGCTGGAGGAAACAGGTACAAAAGTATCTATATCCACAGTAAAACGAGTCCTATATCGACATAACCTGAAAGGCCGCTCAGCAAGGAATAAGCCACTGCTCCAAAACCATCATAAAAAAGCCAGACTATGGTTTCCAACTGCACATGGGGACAAAGATCGTACTTTTTGGAGAAATGTCCTCTGGTCTGATGAAACAAAAATAGAACTGTTTGGCCATAATGACCATTGTTATGTTTGGAGGAAAAGGGGGTAGCTTGCAAGCCGAAGAACACCATCCCAACCGTGAAGCACGGGGGTGGCAGCATCATGCTGTGGGGGTGCTTTGCTGCAGGAGGGACTGGTGCACTTCACAAAATAGATGGCATCATGAGGAAGGAAAATTATGTGTATATATTGAAGCAAAATCTCAAGACATCAGTCAGGAAGTTAGAGCTTGGTCGCAAATGGGTCTTCCAAATGGACAATGACCCCAAGCATACTTCCAAAGTTGTGGCAAAATGGCTTAAGGACAACAAAGTCAAGGTATTGGAGTGGCCATCACAAAGCCCTGACCTCAATCCTATAGAAAATGTGTGGGCAGAACTGAAAAAGCGTGTGCGAGCAAGGAGGCCTACAAACCTGACTCAGTTACACCAGCTCTGTCAGGAGGAATGGGCCAAGATTCACCCAACTTATTGTGGGAAGCTTGTGGAAGGCTACCCGAAACGTTTGACATAAGTTAAACAATTTAAAGGCAATGCTACCAAATACTAATTGAGTGTATGTAAACTTCTGACCCACTGAGAATGTGATGAAATAAATAAAAGCTGAAATAAATCATTCTCTCTACTATTATTCTGACATTTCACATTCTTAAAAGAAAATGGTGATCTAACTGACCTAAGACAGGGAATTTTTACTAGGATTAAATGTCAGGAATTGTGAAAAACTGAGTTAAAATGTATTTGGCTAAGGTGTATGTAAACTTCCGACTTCAACTGTAATATTTGCTATTTATTAAATGTTGTGTTTTAAATTGTGTATAATTTTCTTTCTGTATTGTTCACAGGGCACATTTGCAAATGAGACCTAGGTCTCAATGTGGTTTTCCCTGATTAATGACGTTTCTAGACACTCGCCTACACTCTTAGAAAAAAAGGTTCCAAAAGGGTTCTTCGGCTGTCCCCATAGGAGAACCCTTTTTGGTTCCAGGTAGAACCCTTTTTGGTTTCAGGTAGAACCCTTTTGGGTTCCAAGTAGAACCCTCTGTGCAAAGGGTTATTTATGTAACCCAAAAGGGTTCCACCTGGAACCAAAAGGGTTCTACATGGAACCAAAAATGGTTCTTCAAAGGGTTATCCTGTGGGGACAGCCGAATAAAATTTTTAGGTTCTAGATAGCGCCTTTTTTTCTAAGAGTGTATATTTCACAACCCAGCCTTCCTTCCTGCTACTATGTTCCAATGATTTAGGGAATGGGAAGAAAGAGGGCTTTGTAGAGTCTCTCAACTTTTCAAAGGCTAAATTCTTCGATAATTTCAAGAAATCCAGGAGGAATTCATTATATCCCAAACAAATTGTTATAGGTACCTTCAAGTAAGACATTCATTGTGTAAAAAAAGTATTGTTACAAAAAATTACTGAGCCGGTTACTCCTATTGACGAGATGATTGAATTACTTTATCAAGGGGAAAACATTGGGACCATTTCAAACTTTTATCACAATATCCTTAACATGCAAAGAGTATCTTTAGATCATCTAAGGAACTCATGGCAGGGGGAATTACAGGTGCAGATATCAGAGGAGAGTAGGGGCAATATATGGAAAACACTATATAAAGCAACTACATGTAACCGAACAAGGGAGTTTCAATTCAAAGTACTACATCGTTTTTTTATGATCCCTGATAAACGTAATAAATTGAACAAAGGAATATCTGCTACGTGTTGGAGACAGTGTGGACAAATAGGTACTTCATCACATATATTTTGGAAAATCCAGTCTTTTTGGTCTGAAATTCTCCACGTTATACAGGACATCATAGAGATTATTATTCAACCAGACCCATGTCATCTCCTACTAGGTTGTCCCGACTTCCTCCGAAGCTGCCTCCTCTCCTTGTTCGGGCAGGCTTTGGCGTTCATAGTCACCGGCCTTCTAGCCACTGCCGCTCCTCTTCTCATCATTCCATTTATTTTGTCTTGTTTTTTACACACACCTGGTTCATATCCCCTCATCAGTCCCTGTATAAGTACAGTGAGGGAAAAAAGTATTTGATCCCCTGCTGATTTTGTACGTTTGCCCACTGACAAAGAAACGATCAGTCTATAATTTTAATGGTAGGTTTATTTGAACAGTGAGAGACGGAATAACAACAAAAAAATCGAGAAAAACGCATGTCAAAAATGTTATAAATTGATTTGCATTTAATGAGGGAAATAAGTATTTGAACCCCTCTCAATCAGAAAGATTTCTGGCTCCCAGGTGTCTTTTATACAGGTAACGAGCTGAGATTAGGAGCACACTCTTAAAGGGAGTGCTCCTAATCTCATTTTGTTACCTGTATAAAAGACACCTGTCCACAGAAGCAATCAATCAATCAGATTCCAAACTCTCCACCATGGCCAAGACCAAAGAGCTCTCCAAGGATGTCAAGGACAAGATTGTAGACCTACACAAGGCTGGAATGGGCTACAAGACCATCGCCAAGCAGCTTGGTGAGAAGGTGACAAGAGTTGGTGCGATTATTCGCAAAAGGAAGAAACACAAAAGAACTGTCAATCTCCCTCGGCCTGGGGCTCCATGCAAGATCTCACCTCGTGGAGTTACAATGATCATGAGAACAGTGAGGAATCAGCCCATAACTACACAGGAGGATCTTGTAAATGATCTCAAGGCAGCTGGGACCATAGTCACCAAGAAAACAATTGGTAACACACTACGCCGTGAAGGACTGAAATCCTGCAGCGCCCGCAAGGTCCCCCTGCTCAAGAAAGCACATATACAGGGTCGTCTGAAGTTTGCCAATGAATCTGAATCTGAATCTCAATCTGAATGATTCAGAGGAGAACTGGGTGAAAGTGTTGTGGTCAGATGAGACCAAAATCGAGCTCTTTGGCATCAACTCAACTCGCCGTGTTTGGAGGAGGAGGAATACTGCCTATGACCCCAAGAACACCATCCCCACCATCAAACATGGAGGTGGAAACATTATGCTTTGGGGGTGTTTTTCTGCTAAGGGGACAGGACAACTTCACCGCATCAAAGGGACGATGGACGGGGCCATGTACCGTCAAATCTTGGCTGGGAACCTCCTTCCCTCAGCCAGGGCATTGAAAATGGGTCATGGATGGGTATTCCAGCATGACAATGACCCAAAACACACGGCCAAGGCAACAAAGGAGTGGCTCAAGAAGAAGCACATTAAGGTCCTGGAGTGGCCTAGCCAGTCTCCAGACCTTAATCCCATAGAAAATATGTGGAGGGAGCTGAAGGTTCGAGTTGCCAAACGTCAGCCTCAAAACCTTAATGACTTGGAGAAGATCTGCAAAGAGGAGTGGAACAAAATCCCTCCTGAGATGTGTGCAAACCTGGTGGCCAACTACAAGAAACGTCTGACCTCTGTGATTGCCAACAAGGGTTTTGCCACCAAGTACTAAGTCATGTTTTGCAGAGGAGTCAAATACTTATTTCCCTCATTAAAATGCAAATCAATTTATAACATATTTGACATGCGTTTTTCTGGATTTTGTTGTTGTTATTCTGTCTCTCACTGTTAAAAAAAACCTCCATTAAAATTATAGACTGATCATGTTTTTGTCAGTGGGCAAACGTACAAAATCAGCAGGGGATCAAATACTTTTTCCCTCACTGTATTCCCTCTGACCCCCATGTCTTTGTGTGTGATTGTTTCCATGTGGAGGTGTCGATAGCTCGGTGGAGCATTATGTACTTTATCGCCGGGATATTCACCCGTGGGTTTTGTTTTCCCTAGTGTGCCGTTAAGTCGCACTGTTGTTGTTTTACGCATTGCTGCGAAACGCTGTATTGGCCTAATAAACCATTATTCTGTGATTTACACCTCCCGCGCCTGACTACGTCCAAATCACCCGCTACTGAATCACACACCCAACAGCATGGAGTCAGCAGGAGCGGGGAATATGCCTGGAGTCGTAGAGCGGATCCGGGAGCATTCCAACATGTTAGCCAGCTTGGGCAAAGCGATGGATCAGGTTCTCCAGACTATCCAGCGCCTGGAGAGGAGAGGACCCGACCATGCGGAACCAGCTGAGTGACCGGATCCAGCCACCCACACACCAGCACCCAGAGGTATTCTCGACCGAGGGAATACGACGGGACAGCAGCCCGCTGCCAGGGTTTCCTCCTGCAACTGGACCTCTATTTCACCACCACCAGCCCTGCTCCATCGGATCGGGAGAAGGTGTCCGCCCTCGTCTCCTGCCTCTCGGGGAAAGCTCTGGAGTGAAGGAGGAGACTTGTTGGACAACTACAGAGAGTTCGCTCGCCTCTTCCGGGCAGTCTTCAATCTTCCCCCCGAAGGTAGAGAGGCGGGCGAGCGTCTGGTCCATCTGAGGCAGGGGACGAGGACCGCGCAAGACTTTGCCCTGGAGTTTAGAACTCTAGCCGCTGGGTCCGGGTGGAACGAGTGGGCCCTAATCGACCACTTCCGATGCAGACTGCGTGAGGACGTCCGAAGGGAACTAGCCTGACGGGATACCACGTTGACCTTCAACAAACTGGTTGACATGGCCATCCAGTTGGACAACCTGCTGGCTTCGAGAAGACGTCCTGGAAGGGGTCTGCCCGTTTCACCCCCCTTCAACCCGGATCACGTTCCGATGGAGCTGGGTGAAGCAGCGTTCCGGGAGAATGGAGGATGACAGATCCAGTGTCACTCTTGTGGCAAGAGAGGACATTCTGCTGCACGATGTCGTCAGTGTTCTTCTGGTTCTGGAGGCGGCAGGCAGGGCACTCTCACGTCACCCCAGGTAGCATAAACCCACCCTCGTTCAAAGCCCTCTGCTGCGCATTTCACCATCCACATCAACTTCCTTGATTACACGGTAGTTCCCCAGTGTAAGGTGTTGGTAGATTCAGGCGCAGCTGGGAACTTTATTTACATTTACGTCATTTAGCAGACGCTCTTATCCAGAGCGACTTACAGTTAGTGAGTGCATATATATATATATTTTTTTTTCATACTGGCCCCCCGTGGGAATCGAACCCACAACCCTGGTGGGATGTGCGCCGCCCCATGGGTCTCCCGGTCAAGGCCAGCTACGACAGAGCCTGGATTCGAACCAGGATCTCTAGTGGCACAGCTAGCACTGCGACGCAGTGCCTTAGACCACTGAGCCACTCGGGAGTTTATGGACAGGTCTTTAGCTCATAGTCTACATATTACATTGGTTCCCCTGTCCATTCCATTGCCCATCAAAGCACTTGACAGTCGACTATTAGGGTCAGGTTTTGTTAGGGACGTTACAGCACCAGTCACTATGATTACGTAGGAGACTCATAGTGAGCAAATCACCTTTCATATTATTGAGTCCCCTGATTTCCCTGTTGTGTTGGGCCTTCCCTGGCTTCACTACACGATCCCACCTTTTCATGGCTGCAGAGGTTTCTCACAGGGTGGTCGCGAGAGTGTCAGGGTAGGTGTCTAGCTGTTTCCGTTGGTGCAACCACGGTGGAAAGTCCAGACACTACCTCCACCGTGCGCATTCCCCCCGAATACCTCGATTTGGCGCACGCATTTTCCAAAACGCAGGCGACCAAATTACCACCCCATTGGGCGGGGGATTGCGTGATAAACCTCAGGTTAGACGCTGTACCTCCCAGGAGTCATGTATATCCCCTGTCGCAGGCTGAAATGGAGGCTATGGAGACATACGTCTCCGAGTCCCTGAGTCAAGGGTTCATACGTCCCTCCACTTCACCCGCCTCCTCAAGTTTCGGGACATGCTTGGTCGCGGTGTGGTGGTCTACATCGATGACATCCTGGTGTATTCCGCTACGCGCACCGAGCATGTGTCCCTGGTTCGCAGAGTGCTTGGCCGACTGTTGGAGCATGACCTGTATGCCAAGGCTGAAAAATGTGTGTTCTTCCAACAATCCATCTCCTTCCTCAGATACCACATCACCACCTCAGGTGTGGAAATGGAGGGAGACCGCATTTCAGCCATGCGTAATTGGCCGACTCCAACCACGGTAAAGGAGCTGCAGTGCTTCATTGGCTTTACCAATTACTATCAGAGGTTTATCCGGGGCTTTGGCAAGGTCACAGCCCCCATCACCTCTCTGTTGAAGGGTGGGCCATCCTGGCTCCGCTGGTCTGCTGAGGCTGACAGGGCTTTCAGTAACCTGAGGGCTCTGTTCACCTCAGGCACGGTACTGGCTCATCCAGATCCATCATTACCATTCGTAGTGGAGGTGGACACGTCCGAGGTAGGGGTAGGCGCTGTCCTATCCTTCTCTAAAGCCTGCCGCCTCCTTCCTCTGCCCGGTCTCCCCACGGCCCTGCAAACTGCTGAAGCCCTGTTTACTCACGTCTTACGGCACTACGGGGTGCCAGAGGACATAGTGTCTGACCGGGGTCCCCAGTTTACATCCAGGGTCTGGAAGGCGTTCATGGAACTTCTGGGGATCTCGATCAGCCTGAGCTCTGGGTTTCACCCCGAATCTAATGGACAGGTGGAACGGGTGAATCAGGATGTGGGTAGGTTCCTGCGGTCCTACTGCCAGGCCTGGCAGGGGGAGTGGTCGGTGTTCTTGCCATGGGCCGAATATGCCCAGAACTCTCTCCGCCACTCCTCCACTAACCTGTCACCATTTCAATGTGTTTTAGGGTATCAGCCGGTCCTGGCACCGTGGCATCAGAGCCAGACCAAAGCTCCTGCAGTGGACGACTGGTTTCGGCACGCGGAGGAGACGTGGAACGCCGCCCACGTTCACCTCCAGCGTGCCGCGCATCGCCAGAAAGCCAACACTGACTGCCACCGCAGTGAGGCCCCGGTCTTCGTACCGGGTGATCGGGTCTGGCTCTCGACCCGGAACCTGCCCCTCCGCCTGCCCTGCCGGAAGCTGAGCCCGTGGTTTGTGGGGCCGTTCAAAGTCCTGAGGAGAGTAAACAAGGTTACGTATAGGTTGCTGCTCCCTCCTGATTACGTATTAACCCCTAGTTTCATGTATCTCTCCTCAGGCCGGTGGTGGCTGGTCTGCTCCAGGAGTCTGAGGTGCGGGAAGTCCCTCCGCCCCCCCGTACTCTGTCCGTTCCATCCTGGATTCGAGGCGTCGGGTGGGGGGCCTTCAGTACCTCGTGGAGTGGGAGGGGTACGGTCCGGAGGAGCGGTGCTAGGTCCCAGTGAAGGATATCCTCGATCCCTCCCTGTTGCGGGATTTTCACCGTCAGATCGCCCTACTCCGTGTCCTCCTGGCCGTTCCCGCGGCCGGTGTCGGCGCGCTGCTGGAGCTGCGCATCAAGGCAGGGGGTACTGTCACGACTTCCTCCGAAGCTGCCTCCTCTCCTTGTTCGAGCAGGCTTCGGCGTTCGTCGTCACCGGCCTTCTAGCCACTGCCGCTCCTCTTATCATCATTACATTTGATTTGTCCTGTGTTTTTCACACACACCTGGTTCATATCCCCTCATCAGTCCCTGTATAAGTATTCCCTCTGTCCCCCATGTCTTTGTGTGTGATTGATTCCATGTGGAGGTGTCGATAGCTCGGTGGAGCATTATATACTTTATCGCCGGGATATTCACCTGTGTGTTTTCTTTTCCTCAGTGCGCCGTTAAGTCGCACTGTAGTTGTTTTACGCATTGCTGCGAACCACTGTTTTGGCCGAATAAACCATTATTCTGTGATTTACACCTCCTGCACCTGACTCCGTCCAAATCACCCGCTACATAGGTATTGTTCCTGTGGATACACTCCACTCCTCTCCACTTAAATTGATAGATTATCTTTTAGCAGCAGCAAGGAAATGTGTAACAAAATGCAACATCCTCAAAAGACGTGGTTAGGTCTATGCAGGGAACTTGCTGACATGGAGAGAATTAAATCAATCTTGCAACAAGTTCCTGACATATCTTATTCTGTAATTTCTGGGGTGTTTGCTTGTTTGTTATTTTTCTGATGTGGCTTTATCCAAATTGTATTCTTATTCAGACTCTTGAAATGTTTGCTCTATACAGCCAAAATGTACCCTTAACATGTGAATCTCATTACGCTCCTTTGTAAAGACTGCAAAGATATGTTGAGTATGTATTGTACATGTTCTTTATGTGCTCTTGAATAAAAATGAATGTATAAAAAAAAGGAGTCTCATAAACCTGAATTGGCAGGTATTGGATGCTCTTTCTCAGAATGACTCACTGGCTGGAAGTAACTTGTTTGGGAGGTATTATTTATGCAGAGTCAGAACACATAGAGAGAGAGAAGCCAACTACTTTCCATATGAATAAGAATATGAGAAAGCAAGAGGGAGAATATGATATGGGTACTCATAGCAGTGTGGAGCTGTTTTATTGCACAACAACACCTTGAAGTGAGCCAACTGGTCAGTCTTTTGCAGAGAAAAACTTTCCAATAACTCCAGGTATAAGGCTAATACATACTTTTTCAAATATTAATCAGAACACTACAGAAGTTTCCTGCATATAAGATCTTCAAACTTCTATTCCCCTATGCTTCTATTTGAGTGGAAACAAATGTATTAAAAAGCATTACATTTAGACTTTCTGGGTGCAGCAGCAGTAACAGTCAGTCAATATTTTCCCCTCAGAATCCCCACATCTGCATTCCATTGAAGGTTCCCCAGATCCCCAGAGAGTTTCCTTTCAGACTTATTCTGGAGGCCAGGGTCTGACTGGGAGCAGAAGAACAGTCTCTTACCTCGATGGCTAGCAGACGCCGCTCCAGGTAGTCCATCAGGGCTTGATGCTGGGCGTCAGCCAGGCAGGTCAAGGTGACAAGGATGAGAAAAGCCCTCATTTTGTGGGAGGACAGGTCACCCTTTTCCTCGTGTGTGTGTCGACGGGAGGAGAGTGTGCGAGGAGGGGCCAACTTACGGTGTTCCTAACTTGACTGGAATGTTTTAATAAACGCTGAGGGAGGGAGGAGTTTTGAACATCTGGTACTGCTGGAAACACACACAGACTCTCTCGCCATTTACTTTTTTCTCTTTCCCAACATAGTGTTGTCCAGTGATTGCTAAATACCACATTAGTGATGTTTATTTGTCATTTTAGGTTGGGAGGCACTTTGTCTTTTGTTTTTGTTCGTTTTCTATGTTTGGGAGGCACTTTGTCTTTTTGTTTTTGTTCATTTTCAATGTTTTGTAGAGATTGAAATACATTGAAACGTATGCTCATGACTCGTATCACACTAAAATGCAATGTTTAGAAGACAAGTTAAGGCAAAAATAATGTTTGCACAGCTGTCACTCTTGATTAGAATAAAATATTGTCGTTTTTCACTCCTATTAGTATTTTATTTAGGTTAAGTGTTTCAAATTAAACTCTTCAGGATTGATGGGACGCAAATGCTGATGCAATGCTGAGAATGGAGGAAAACCTTTCTGTCAAATAGAAGATCCTTTCTCCCCTCATGTTTTTATTGGAACACTAATCTTCTCTTACATAACCAACATTCAACTAGCTCAGGTCAGGCTTAACATTTTGTCATTTTTCCCCCTTTCCTTTAACATAGTATTATATAATTAGTTTCACTATGTTCTATAACTGTTCATATGATGATTTGCATTTCGGACAAAGAGACAATTGTTCATAATTGTTCACAGACTATTGTCAGTCAAAAGGAAAAGTGGTTGTTAAATGAAACCGTCTTTCCAGTTATGGTTTTCACAGCCTATGAGCACATTAAGTTCCCATCAAGTTCACATTAGAGTAAGTTTTATCTTCAAGCATATTATGACTCATCTGATGAGAAGTCTGATTTATTCATGTGCAAGGTCATAGGGTCTGGCAAGTCCCATTTTCATTTCCTTATGCAAGCATTTTCTCATAATGCAAGTACAACAGTTTAGTGTTTGCTGTTTTCACACCTGACATACGAGAGACTGTATGAATAGTCTAAAGTTGATGTTCAATGTCATGTCTCGGTTCAAGTTAATGATTGAAATTGCAAATTCACTCAGTGGATTTGTTTTGTATTATGTACAAGATTATAATTCCACCAGGCCTACATCAGCCCCTTTAATACAATAACCACATCCTTTCCCTGTCAAATGTTTTTATCGTTTGATCTGCTACTATAAGTCAGTCTTTAGCTGTTTTTGAATATTTTTGTTGATTGGCATTACCCAGATTGTATATGTACTTTTTCTTTTGATATGTTTTTATGTTTCTTCTTGCTGTACTTTTTGCCTGCATGTCTAAAGTGTTTCTATTTGAACTGATATGCAAATATAGTATATTGTAAAAATCATCATTAGAAATAGTTGTAGTAATTTGTGTCAGAATATGCCAGATAAAGAGGTAGAAAATATACCAATGGTGCTAGAGATAACAGAAGAAAATAGGACCTGGCAGTTTGTTTGTGGTTTTTAAGAACGTGACGCAGGATAGTATCTCTAGAAGTATTGAGTTTGCCCGCCAGACTCACAGAGAGCAAGCAGCTGAGAGACACTTCTCTTTGATCACAAAATGGAGACGTTTGACACAGATGAGTACTTCTACAGCGATGACAATGTCAGCTACGATCTAACCTACCTTGGGGAGCGCTCCGGCTCTGCTCTTCCCTATTCTCACATCTACCTGCCACTGTTTTATTTCCTCATGTTTTTCACAGGCTTCCTGGGCAACCTCTTTGTGATCACGGTCATGGGCAGCAGGGGGAAGAGGAGCGGCCGTCTGGTGGATACGTTTGTGGTTAACCTGGCACTTGCGGACCTGGTGTTTGTCCTCACCCTCCCTCTGTGGGCCATCTCGTCCAGTCAGGAGGGACACTGGCCTTTTGGCAACCTTCTCTGCAAGCTGAGCAGCTACATCGTCGCCGTCAACCGCTTCTCCAACATCTTCTTCCTGACCTGCATGAGTGTGGACCGCTACCTGGCCGTGGTGAGCCTCATGGACTCCCGCGTCCTCCGCAGCAGCCAGTGTGTGCGTCTCACCTGCGCCGTGGTCTGGCTGCTATCCCTTGCTCTAGGTACCCCCTCCCTGGTGTACCGTAGCATTCATACTCCCAATGGCAAACTCTTCTGTCTGGAGGATGAAGAGTCGTCCTTCTTCCAGGGTCTGAGCCTGACCATGGTCTTCGTGACCTTCGCCCTTCCGGTGCTCATCATCATCCTCTGCTACGGCTCTATCCTGGCCCATCTGCGCCAACACTGTGTTGCTGCTGGCAACCCTCGCGCGGAAGCCCGACGCCGCCACTCTCTCAAGATGGTCTTCACCATCATCGTGGCCTTTGTGGTGTCTTGGCTCCCCTTCAACATCTTCAAGACCATCCTCATTGGTTTCAGGCTGTCTAGGGCCGATCTGAGCATTGAGACCCAGTCTGTCCTGAGTCAGGGCCTCACCGTCTGCAGCTGCTTGGCCTTCCTCAACAGCTGCATTAACCCAGCCATCTACCTGTTCCTGGACCACCACTTCAGAGGGCAGGCGGAGAACCTGTTCCTGAGCTGCATGGGAAAGCTTGGGCTGCACCAAGGCTATGCCTCGTCCACCGACTTCTACAACGGTACCTCAGAGAGCTGTGGCACAACAGCCTCCAGAACTCGTCTCCAGCCGTTCGACCAAAACATCTGATAGCAGGGTTATTTACATTTACATTTTAGTCATTTAGAAGACGCTCTTACCCAGAGCAACTTAGTTAGTGAGTGCATACATTTTCATACTGGCCCCCCGTGGGAAACAAACCCACAACCCTGGCGTTGCAAGCACCATGCTCTACCAACTGAGCTACAGGGGACTACATGTACCTTATACAGCCTCTTTGCGGTCCGAAACGCTAAAGGTTGAGGTGAATCATTTTGTATTATGATTTTACGTGTTATGTAATTCACATGCTCAGTGAAAGCATTCTCTGAAATATATTTGGTGTATATTATAGTTTCTCAAATGAAGTTATATTTTATATATTCATAATTGTAAATTTGATTATCATTGATAGTTTGAATTTAGGTTTTAGGTTTTATTTATTCGCACCAAAGAAAAGAAGTGAAAGACAAAACAGTACAGATAAAAAAACGGGTAAAAACAGTGTGCAGGTGAGGTTGATTTATTTAGCTTTTTGGGGGAATGATCAGATGAAATAGGATGGTCTGTTTATGTCTAAATATTTTTTATATGGATAATTTATGAGTAGCCTGGTTATTTTGATTGTTGACATTCTTAAATGCATAGTAATATTAAATTGCAATTTGTTAACAGTAACGTTAATTTGTTAATGGTTCCTTTCTGCTGTATGAAATTCATTACAACAATATTCAAAATGGTTGTCCATGTTCATGGCATTAGTAAGATTACATTTAATGAATTCTAAAACATTTATAATAAACTGTTTTTTGTAATAAATTGGGTGTTTATATAATTGCCAATTATTGCAGATACTTTCTTCCAAACAATGTCATAGTTTACTCAGTCTTTTTGCAGTTTAACAATGGGCATTTAACTGAAATCATTCCAAATAAGGATAATATCAAGAATTGTAATCGTTACATTTTGGAATGATTAGTTTCACAAAGAGTGTGTACTTTTTACAATAAAGGAACACAATAATGAGAATAAAGTTGAAAGATTTTTTTAGGCATATTGAAATAAAGCATAATAAGTAAGTAATGTATAACATTTGCTCATAAGTAGTTTCAATAATTATAGTATTGAAATTGTTATTTTCTAACATAACTTCATCATTCATAGCTTTTATAGGCATAAAATGTTCACGCTACTTAGTTACATATTGAGAAGTAAAAACACTTCTCAGTTTATTTCTCATGTGACTGTAACTTAATAAAAACAGACTTACCAATCAAAATAGATCCAGAAGCTCAACAATGACTTTCCCTCAAAACCGTAGCAAAATGCTATCTGCAAGTTGGAGTATCAGTTTGTTGGCTGATTACATGACTTGAAAGTTCAAATGTTCATTCATGCCCACATGTTTTTCAATTGCCTTTGCACTATGAATCATCCAGTTACAAAAGGGCTTGAGAAACCTGGGTTAGATGCCAGTCTGTGGGAACCTATGGCACAACTGTACTTCAGCCAACTAGTTCCTTTTTAGACCTTTTAGTGTGAAAAGCCATGACCTGACCTTCTGTTCCACTTATTCAGAAAGATGGTGGCCTGTTGAAATGGACAATGAACCTCACAGTTTAATGCTTGCTAGTAATGTCATTTTTCAAGTCACTGAAATCTAAGGTATTACAAAATATCAAGTCACTGAAAACTAAGTTATTTCAAATACATTAATTGGAACATGCAAGGTAAATCAAAATGCTTTACATTGCCAAAATAACAAGATCTCAAAATGAATCTCATCTCTAATGATTTCGCCTAGCAGATTCCTTATCTTTCGATGAAGATGTCTCTGTTACAAGGAGGTGGCTTTCTTATCAATTGTTTCCTTTAGAAAACCCATCTCACATTATAGTGACAGTCATTTTTTTCTGCAGGGAAGAAACTGAGGGCCTCACCGTTGGGACTTTATATTCACTGTCAATCACGGCACAGTTACCCTTTAATCTCACTGCCAGGCGCTGCTTTAGGTGACAGGGTGAGAGGCATCAGTGAGTTTCCGTTTGTGCTCTCTACGCGAGCAGTGATGAGAGAAAACATTGTGTCGTTTTCTCATGGCCTTTTCTGTGACCCGTTGGCATCTGGTGTACACTCAGTTGCTCACTATGAGAACGGTTGTGAAACCTGTTTGAGTTAACTTTACTGGAGGTTGACGTATGACGCGTAATCATCAGGCCAAGGTCAAGTCCTTCAACAACACCATTGCAAACTGAACATCTGATGATTGATTGATAGATGATGTCCAGATAGACGTGTAGCCTACACTCAATGGCAGTAGTGCAGAGGATGTGTTTACTTAAATTCTATCAAAATAATAAAAAATAGATTTAACCTAGATTAGCTGGTAGAGCACGGCGCTTGTAACGCCAAGGTAGTGGGTTCGATCCCCGGGACCACCCATACACAAAAATGTATGCACGCATGACTGTAAGTCGCTTTGGATAAAAGCGTCTGCTAAATGGCATATTATTATTATTATAAAGGGAGAGCGCAGATAGTGTGAAAACAGCCAGCACCTCAAAACAGTGATCACATGGCAGTGGCAGCCTGTGGTTTGGCTGCATTTCCTTCACTGTAAAGGAACGGTACAGTTAGTCAGTCATGGCAGATAAAGTATATCAACACCTAGATCAGACATTTAAATGAATTGGGTGATCGATTGTTTCAATTTAAATGGATATTTGGCAGTAATATATAAAGTAATCAATGTGCTTTACCAAACTGGAAAAAGTAATAAGCAATGCACTCCTGACACCTAGCGTTTGTAGGCCACAGTAGGCATACTGGTTTAATGCATTCACTCACTGGGGCTTCAAGCAGTCCACACACAGTCAGTTACCGTACATTTGTGGGTATGACTTTACCACATAGTCGCCACTCTATTGTATATATTTGACTTATTATATAGGTTTAGCAAAATATGTGAAACCAACCAATCAGCTGGCATTTATCACACTGAGGATCTGATCACAGTCGGTAAATTGCTCTTTGATGTGATTGAGAGTCGTTCTAAAGAAAAAAACGTAAAGGAATGGGAGATCCCAATAGTTTGGAGATTTGGGGGTGCATTAACTTTTGAAACTTCTTCTTGTATATTAATTTGGTATTTTAAAAGTAATACATTATTTTAAAATACAATTTCATTAAAGCCGTTGTAGGGGAGATAGTTTAAGTTATGCAAAAGACAGTAAACTCAGTAAAAGTGTCGCCCCTATTTTCGGGGACTTATACCATGGCCCATTCCCATTGCGAAGTCCCTCTTCAGAGAATGTTGTAACGAGCAATACTTCTACAACTTCTGGAAAACGTGGATGAATGTTGATATGGACTTGCAAAGAAGTTGTTCTACGCCCCTCAAAATTGGACATTTGACATATCACATAAGAAGGTATAGTTGCTACTTTCCTTTTCGCAGTAAACAAACAACCTTTCTTTCGCAGTAAACAATGTGTTTTTGTAAAAGAGTAGCGCAAGTTTTAGCCATAGCACATTGCTAGACCAAGTTCTGCAGACCTTGACTATAATAATGATGCAAAATGATTGTAAGCTTTTTCGTAATATCCGTTACTTTGTATGCAATAACGTATAGGCCTACATTTCCATGCAGTAGTGTTTTTGTTTTATTTTTACTTTACCACTGCCTAACTCCAACTTTTGTTATGCAACTGGAAAAATTAAGTGTTTACACTTTAATCAAAAGTGAAAAGTTATGGACAGAATACTTTTCTTACTGAGGTGGTCCCGTGACGATAATTTTGCAGATGAATGAATAATTAAATGGTAATCCTCCATGGAACGTTGTCATGGAGGATATAGTAGGGCAATTCCACGGTAACAGTGACGCTGATACTTCGATTGTTCCCTTTAAAGGCCCAGGGCAGTCAAAATTCTGTTTTTCCCTGTGGTTTGTATCATATTGTACAAGAGCTGACGTAACTAACACTGTAAAAGTGTGGAAATAGTTTTTTCAGTAGCTAGGTTTCCATCCAATTGGCAACAGATTTTCAAGCGAATATTCTAAAATCTGCATAAAGAAAATATGCGCATTTTCCAACCAATGGTTTTTCCAAACTGACTTGTTGCAGATAAAAATCAGTGTGTGATGAAAAAGTGCACACAATGTACTTTTCGCTTAAGTTTTCATGTACCAAATACAAATCTAAAGTTCAATGTGATTCCATCGCATTTTCAACTCTACCGATAGTTTTGTCATAAACTATTGCGTTAAATAGCAAATGTGCCTACTCTGGTATTGGCACGTGCGCTCTAGCAGATAAGAACAGGTGTAGCGAGAGGGATAGAGCTCGCCAGCTTGTAGTCCTAAAAAACTGAAATTAGTTACCTTTGGTTCGTTCAGCCATTCCTATGGGGTTTTGGGATAAACGCCGAAAATAAGGTCTGAGGTTAAAACAGGTTTAGGAGATCGTATACGTTCTGTTCTATGAGATAATATCAGTCAGTTAACATGACCTTTATATGTGCTTTATGTGCTTTTTTTATTACATAAAGTGACGTTAGCTGATGAAGATTATCTTTTTTTATTTTTTTATTTTTGTCATTTAGCAGACACTCTTATCCAGAGCGACTTAATATTATTATTATTATTTAAAGTGCCTTGTTTAAGGGCACATCGACAGATTTTTCACCTAGTCGGCTCGGGGATTAGAACCAGCGACCTTTCGGTTACTGGCACAACGCTCTTACCCACTAAGCTACCTGCCGCATATCTCATAGAACAAAATGTATAAGATCTCCTTAGCCTCTATTTACTACAGACCTTATCTTCAGCGTTTCTCCAAAAACCCTACAAAAACTCCATTCAATTTCCTATAGGCTTTGTCCAATGAACAGTGGCGGGGTTAGTGCCTACAAAAAGACGCCATAACTATTGCTATCTATAACTGGGCCCAAAATCTGTCTTCTCCAGCAGGTGGCGTTTTTCCTTTTTTTTGCTCATCAAGCAAGGAGGTTTTGCATGGAGGACAATGAGTGTCGTATTTGGTAAACAAAAATGTAATGGCTTATTTGCTACGTGTGGCTTATTTGATCTAATAGAAGTTTCGTAATGATTAAGTTGTTTTGAGTGTAATGATATAAGTAGGACTCTTTATATCAGAGTTGTGCCTGGTCGTAACTAGTTACCACAGCCACAAATTCATAAACCCCGATTATTTCTACAATGTCTCCGCTAAAAATGTGATTTTAAACCTAACCACACTGCTAACCTTATGCCTAATTGAAATTAATGCCAAAAAGCAAATTTTTGTTTTCCTACATTTTTATGATATAGCCAGGGGTGCAACTTTGGTTTTAGAAGTGGGGGGGACATTATTATTATTATTATATATTTTTTTATCCAGTTGAATTGAAATGCAAATTCAGAATGGGGGGGAGTTGTCCCCCCCCCCTCCGAGAAAGTTGCGCCCCTGGATACAGCCTATTTTGACTTTGTGGCTGTGGTAACTAAATCGTTGTGCCTGCTGTTCACACTAGGGCAGGGACGATACCAGTATCGCAATTCTCGTTAGTATCGTGGCAAGGCAACAAAACATGAAGCGGATTAACTTCTTTAGGAAAACAGCCCTGATGTTGCAAACAAACATCATTATGTTGTCATCCAGAGTCACATTGATTTATTTCCCAAGCTATAGTACACTATTTTACATACAGCAGGTTTTTAAAGGACCAAAGAATTTAGTCTGCTACGTGTTTTCATTTTTGCCATGGACAAAATGGCAAGACTATAACGGTAAAATAGGCGAGAAACACCTCTCCACTGCTAGGCACACAACTTCCAATCTCTTGAAGCACCTGCAAAGGCAACACACCAACACAAAACCCGTAGCGAAAGACCCGAGACCTGACCACTGCTTCTGAACAACCAAAGTTTGATTTCAATCGTTTAGGACCGGCTGTAACCCAGGGAGCGCTAAACAAGCTTGTAGCTGGGTATGTAGTAGAGGAAATGCTGCCCTTATCCATGGTATAATCTGTTATTATTAGGCTACTTGTGTTTGTGTAACGTAACGTTGACATTGTTAACATTGAGTGAGGATGTGCAACGTTTTGGGGTGTAACAAGTAGTCTAACTAATTGCTAATCAAGTAATTATTATTGAAATAAGTAATTGGGTAATATATTACTTTCTTTTTAGTAACGACCCCAACACTGCTCATGGGTAGGTGTCAGTAAGAGCTGGGAGAGGTGACATTAACTGGAGAGAGGGAGAAGAGAGACGGGGAGAGAGAGAGGAGGAGTTTGTCCAGACATTCACACACTTACTTTGACCACCACGCGACAGAACGAGAAAGAAAACAGTTATGAGCTGAACATAACAGTATGCCAGTGGAAGGGAGGACAGTAGCAGGGGACCCAACAGTGGTTTGTGACTACTATGAATTCCCATTGTAGCCAATTCAATTGCAGTCATTCTGTTATAGATTTTTGGGGTCATTCTATTACCGATTTGGTAACAGAATGACGTGTTTGAATCACTTAATAAATCATAAACCAAATTGTTATCAGTAAAAACACTAACTAATGGGTAGGTCTACCTACTTGTTACTTCTGTTAACTTTCGTTATCCTCCCTTCCTCATGAGAGAGAGACATTAGAAAAGATCTTAAAAGATACAGTGCCTTCAGAAAGTTTTCATACCCCTTGACTTATTCCACATTTAGTTGTTTTACAGCCTGAATTCAAAATGGATTAAATAGCTTTTTTTCTCACCCATCTACACACAATACCCCATAATGATAAAGTGAAAACATGTTTTTAGAAATGTTTACAAATGTATTGAAAATTAAATATAGAAATATCTAATTTTCATAAGAATTCACACCCAATAAGTATTCACACTTTGTAGAAGCACCTTTGGCAGCGATTACAGCTGTGAGTCTTTCTGGGTATAGGCGTCCACATGCTTCCCAGCTGAAACAGTTCGGTAGAGTTCATGCATATTTTATGACAACATTTTGTGACGTTTTTGTTAGTTTTGGACTTTGGTGAGGGTTTTTTCTGCTGTTCAGGCACACAAAACATTATCTGGAGGCAAGCTGAAGTTCGGAGCCGAAGTCCACTCCCCTTTGTCGGTGATTGGTCAACAGTAGGGATTCTTCAATAAAATCTTTGTTGTCATTCAACGAGAGACGACTTGTTTTCCTGCAAATTTTTTCATTGAAAAATACTGCACCAAACATCTTAGTTAGATGTAAAATCTCTTCGGCAAAAACGTCAAAATGAATGACAGATTTCTTGGCTACGGCGTCTCAAAATGGACAAACAGTACTACTGCCACTTTTTTCTAGTTTTTCAAGCAAAGGTCTTTAAGGGAGTATGCAAGCACACTCGTTCGGTTCAGCTAGTCGACTTTGGCTAGGCGCCAGCCAAACTGAAGCATGCCGACGCTTTAAGTCTCTAAGAGCTTTCTACACCTGGATTGTGCAACATATGCCCATTATTCTTTAAAAAAATCTTCAAGCTCTGTCAAATTTGTTGTTGATCATTGTTAGACAACTATTTTAAGGTCTTGCCATAGATTTTCAAGCAGATTTAAGTCAACTGTAACTCGGTCACTCAGGAACATTCACTGTCTTCTTGGTAAGCAACTCCAGTGTAGATTTTGCCTTGTGTTTTAGGTTATTGTCCTGCTGAAAGGTAAATTAATCTCCCAGTATCTGGTGGAAAGCAGACCTAACCAGGTTTCCCTCTAGGATTTTGCCTGTGCTTAGTTCCATTCCATTTATTTTTTATCCTGAAAAACTCCCCAGTCCTTAACGATTACAAGCATACCCATAACATGATGCAGACACCACTGTGCTTGAAAATATGGAGAGTGGTACTCAGTAATGTGTTGTATTGGATTTGCCCCAAACATAGCACTATTCAGGACAAAAGTTAATTGCTTTGCCACATTTCTTGCAGTAATACTTTAGTGCCTTGTTGCAAACAGGTTGCATGTTTCGGAATATTTTTTATTCTGTACAGGCTTCCTTCTTTTCACTCTGTCAATTAGGTTAGTATTGTGGAGTAACTACAATGTTGTTGATCCACCCTCAGTTTTCTCATATCTCAGCCATTCAACTCTGTAACTGTTTTAAAGTCACCATTGGCCTCATGGTGAAATCCCTGAGTGGTCTCCTTCCTCTACGGCAACTGAGTTGGGAAGGACGCCTGTAATTTTGTAGTGACTGGGTGTATTGATACACCATCCAAAGTGTAATTAATAACTTCACCATGCTCAAAGAGATATTCATTTTACATTTACATTTTAGTCATTTAGCAGACGCTCTGACTTACAGTTAGTGAGTGCATAAACTTTTCATACTGGCCCCCCGTGGGAATCGAACCCACAACCCTGCCGTTGCAAGCGCCATGCTCTACCAACTGAGCTACAGTTGTCTGCTTTAAAAAAAAAAACTATCTACCAATAGGTGCCCTTCTTTGCGAGGCATTGGAAAATCTCCCTGGTCTTTGCGGTTGAATGTGTTTGAAATTCACTGCTCGGCTGAGGTACCTTACATAAAATTCTATGTGTGGGGTACAGAGATGAGGTACTCTTTCAAAAATAATGTTAAACACTAATATCGCACGCAGAGGGAGTCTATGTAACTTATTATGTGACTTGTTAAGCACATTTTACTCCTGAACTTATTTAGGCTTGCCATAACAAAGGAGTTGAATATTTATTGACTCAAGACGTTTCAGCTTTTCATTTTTAATGAATTTGTAAAATGTTAGAAAAACATAATTCCACTTTGACATTATGGGGTATTGTGTGTAGGCCAGTGACAAAACAAAATCTCAATTTAATCAATTTTAAATTCAGGCTGTAACACAACATAATGTGGAAAAAGTCTACATTTACATTTACATTTACGTCATTTAGCAAACGCTCTTATCCAGAGCGACTTACAAATAGTCTAGGGGTGTGAATACTTTCTGAAGGCACTGTATGTGGGTTTTTGGTAACAGAATGACAAGACACTAGCCAATATTTCTTAAACTTACAGAAGGCAAATCATTTCTGCAAAACTAAATCAACATTGTTGTGTTTTTATGTATTTCTAATAACATAAGACTTTTTCTGCTAGGTGTTTTCTAAGACCCCTTTTCCATCTGTTTGACCAGAACTCAGTGCCTTTGCTTATTCCACATTTTTGGGATGGAAAATGGTAGAAAAATGTTATATGCCTTAATTTGACACCAAATTTGATGTGCTCCTATGAACTTCACATGTTAGTGCTCATGGGACCTTTTACATGGAAATTGCCCAGTAGCTAAATCAAATCCTAAACAATGTAGTTAGTATTAATGATTGTGGGACAGATTTTCGGACTATTTTTTCCCCAAACTTGATACCACTTTATAGGTATGTTTGTGATTGAGTATGACCAATGCTTACACATAGCAGGCACTGCAGTTAGGCTGTACTGCAGTAATCTCAGTTAGCCTATATCCCTGGTCGTAGCTTTATATTGGCCTTTTAATAATAGGCAATATGAAATGGATAGGCCTATACTTTGCCTGGTGGACCAGACGTGTGATTTGGATTTCCAATTCACCCATCTGGTCCAACAGGCAAGCCTTTACTATGAGTGGAGACACTATGCTGGCCCTGTTACCAAGCAGATGCAGTTGTGTAAAGCTCCCTATATTAACACATTTTCATCAGGAATCAAGATACCCATTTATGTCAATCAGATTATATTTATTGGATGTAGATGCAAAGCTATTTATAGGTCAGGAGGATATCTCCTGTTCCCAAGTCACTACAGACACCACACTATTGCCTGTGCGCCAGCATGCATCTACAATGTGGTGTGGAATATCAAGGGCCAATTTGTTTAGGCTCCATTTTCCTTCGGAATACTTAAAGCCCCCATGCAGTCTTTTTTCAGTATAATTTTTTCATCATTGTGTGTTTATTTCATGAAAATAACTCCAAATATATTTATTTCCCTGGGATTCCTTTGCCATTGAAATGCTCAGTGTGGGCGTGTTGATACAAATGTAAATATATTTACATACACAGCCCTGGTTGGTGTATAGCAGGGGCATTCAACTCTTAAAGCCAATAAATGCTTGATCCGAAAATGTGGTCGGATGCTTCATATGGAGGGTGTGATGCAATTGCGGCGCCTCCAGAAGCATGCAGAGGCCAAATCAAGCTCCGTAACGCATCGCTGTGCGCCTCTCGAATTTTGTAACAATGCAGAGGGCTCCGTATAGCTCCGCATTGACATGATTGGTTGATGGTAGGTGAGGGCGGTAGGGCCTGTATAAACACAAACTCACTTCCTTGACAACTTCCTTCACAACAGCTCTGCACTGCTCCGCGAAGCGCAAGAAGTATGAATGCCCTGACTTCTACAGAGGCTGTATCGCAGTAAATGCTGCACGGCCAACGCAGACGTCAGATTGACCATGGAGCGCATTTTACCCTACGAGGTCAGGAGCCTGCTGGTTTTCTGTTCTACCTGATAATTAATTCCACCCCCCATGCTCTACCAACTGAGCTACAGGAGGCCCTTAAGTAGTTCATAAGATAGTTCATAAGTGCAATTCCTTGAGAGAAAAAATTGCTAGCTAGCAAGGGCAATCATGTTAGTATATTTCTTACTGAGATTACTGGTCTAAAAAAATATATTGGATTTTAAAAAATCAATACCGAAACTTTCAGATGAAGTTTGTGAGTCAATTAAACATGTTCAATTGCTTTCATTAGCTTATTTTCTCACTTCCATGATTTTAAGACAAGGGTTTAGCTATCTTGGAATTAAGAACATTTCCAAGAAGTAATCCTTTTAACTTTATTTTCAAGAATCAAATTTCTTCTTAACTATTTTCTTAGGAAGAAACATAGAAAGAAACTTAAGAACATTTTCAAGAACTTTATTGAGGAATAAAGTTTCTTATGTATAAAGTTTAGGAAGAAATGGGCCCTGTATATTTTCGCTCCAACCCTAAACTAGCACACCTGATTCTAATAATTAACTAGTTGATAAGCTGAATCAGGTTACTTACAACTGGGGTTGGAGTGAAAACCTACAGGAGTGTAACTCTCCAGGAACAGGGTTGGAGAACCCTGCTCTAGAGCCTACCCCGTTTACCCCTTCAAAGAAAGGAGGATACATATGCAAATAAAAGATGACTGGTCATTGGTCTGAATAATCAGATCAGATTGTGATGTCATGCTGTGGGCCAAAAACTCTATCCCACCTGAACAACACATTTTTAGAGTGTTATTTCCACTTCATAGTGTGGAAATATCTTCATCTTTTTTACAGGAAAATCTAGTTTTTTTACTGCACTGCCCCTTTAAGCATTACACTATTACATTTCCACTGCTCAAAACCATATCTGCATCCATATTCCATTCAGACCTCTCAAGAAGTTATGGGTATTTGTTGCCTCAAAGGAGTGACTTTAATGTCATTCTGTGAATGAAGTGGTCTTGAAATTCAATGGAGACTGGTGGACCCGCTGGGAACAAGAGTGTGAAGTGTTGGAATCTGTGGCAATGTGGGGTTAGGGCCAGGGTGATGCAAGGAAAAGGCAGAACAGCATGCGTCTATTGAGCCGATGACAGTTGAGCTTTGGTACTTGATTATAGTCTTAGGGTGTGTGATACTCGTGACTGTCACCTCGGTGAATGATGCATCAATTTAAGTCCATTGGCATGTCATGTTCACACAACACGCTTACTGTTCCCCTAAATAATGTTCATGCATAAGGTTGTATGAAGATTTAGTTCAGATGCTGTACTCATTTGATTAGACCTAGGCAATTTTCTTTGTAACCTTTTATTTATGTTGAGGTCAGAGGACCTCTTTTACGAGGGTTACCTGGCTATACTGCAGTTAGAATCACCATTATTTATCTAGCCCAATATGCCTTTAAAATAATTATCTGCTGACTTTGTCGTCTTTTTTCTCTGATGTATGTAACATACCCAGGAGGTGTAATATTGTACTGTATTACCACACAGGGTGTCACTACGTTTGGCAGTCCCATAGTCAACATGTCTGGCCGTTGCTGCCCCACCCCCTACAGTACAGACATCCAGACTAAACAGTAACAGACTCTGACCATTCTGTTGCTGTAATACATTGACCCGAAAGGAACTGTGAACTTCCTCTCAGATGAGCAGGGAAAGATAGAGAAGAGGACATAACCCTCATGTCAGAGGAATTAATAATGAAATACAATGGTAATTGAGGAGTAGCTATAGGGTAGGCTAATGGTTCACTGTCTGGTATGACGTTAATTCATACATTCACAACACAATTTGTTTTATGGACCTCCCAAATCCTATTTTGAGTTATCACTGAAAAGTGATGGAGTAAGAATGGAGCCGATGGAGTAAATACTGGATCATGTTCAGTACACACTAAATAAGAGCAAGTGTTTTAAGAATGTTTTTTGAGCCATTAAATTAAAGGGAGTAACATTAGACATGTCCTAAATAGCACTGTCTTTTATCCTCAACAACACCAAACCCATTTTGCATTAGGCTACTTCCCCCATTTTTTGTGTGATGTGGTTGTGGTTTAACCCATGCTCCCAAAACACATTTGAAGTGCTCATTAGACTCTTAAAAACAGTCCCTCTGGTTAGCAAGTGTATTTCTCTTTGCCAAAAATATCCTGCACCCCACAGAATGCTAAGTAGAGGACAGGCGTCAGCGACGAGGTCCTCTCCGGTGCTTTCTGTGAAGCGGTGTTGATGGCTTTAAGTGCAGCCACTGTGGTAATGAGTGAGGAGGGTTGTATTCCTGCAAATCACAGCTTGGAGCCATCTTGGGTTTGGATGCTGGTGTGGCAGCCGGAGACTGTGGTTACATCCCAAATGGCACCCTATTCGCTATTTTCGAAAGTAGTGCACTATATAGGGAATTGCCAGGGTGTTATTTGGGAGGCAACCTGTGCCGTCCACATCAGAGATGTTCCAGTCTCTGCTTTGGCTCATTTCAAATACATTTCCATTACACATCTTCATTATGGGAGCCTCACAAGGCCACCCAGGCACCGACCAGAAGGGCAGGAGAGTTCAGTAGCCCTGAGAGTCTTGTTTACTTGGTGTTCTCAAAACCTCTTTCAACTAGCAATTACTTTTCAGAGCACCAGTAATCTAGAATAATTGTAAATGACTAATTACCGATGCCAGAGCTGGAGCCAGTAAAGTTGTTAAGTGTTACGTGTGGAAAAGGTTTGACTGTTTCCTTCCTTCTCACTCTGGCAGCTGACTGAGGGTAATGCTAAGTTGCTACGTATAGCCTAGCAATTCCGTTATGTTGTTATAAAGACACAAGATCATTCAGGGAATGTTGTTTTGCCAGCTGCTATGTTCCCTTCAACAAAACCCAATTTGTGTCTCTCTGGGATTTCTGGTTGACATGACCCATCTTTTAACGTCCTCAATGTGAATCAAGGCAGGGTTGGTTTTGTGGTGGACGGGAGCCTGTATGTGTCTCTGCACTCTGCAGCACTCATGGCAATGTCCTGCGTGTCAGCAGACATCGGCCTAGTCTAAGACAGACTGACCCCAGAGGGTACTCATTGAGCGAGAGAGAGGGGAAGAGTGCAGGGCCTAGTCACCCATGAGGTTTTTGTTGTCACGGTTGATTGTGTGGTAGTGTAAAAGCAGAATGTGCTACTTCCAGCTTTGTGCCGAGACATGGTTCACTGCCACATTCAGTACACATGAGTTTCCTGTGTGAATGGGCTGGACTGTGGGAGGGGATCACCACAACAACACCCCTTCAGAGTCGCCTGTGTACACTCAGCTCCCACACTCAGCTCCCACCCACCGACTATAGACCAAGGAATCATCCCACATGGCACTCTATTCCCTTTTATAGTGCACTACTTTTGACCAAGGGTCATAGGGTGCATAGTAGGGCACTATATAGGAATAGGGTGCCATTTGGGACGCAGACCCAGAAAGTGAGGCGATCTGCAGGGCCTTATACAAGGCTTAAGGAGGAGGCTCTCTCCCATGGAAATCCTATATATGTCGAACAAAGCACTGTGTGGCTGTGCAACACGTCTCCTTTCACTTCTTGGGCCAGCTAAATTTGCCTCACATGCTGTCTTTGGACTTCAAATCAAGTTTTATTTGTCACATGCACTGAATACAACAGGTGTAGACCTTACCGTGAAATGCTTACTTACAAGCCCTTAACCAACAATGCAGTTCAATAAATAGTTATTTAGAATATTTACTAAATAAACTAAAGTAAAAAATAAAATAGTAAGTAACACAATAAAATAACAATAACGAGGCTATATACAGGGGGTACCGGTACTGAGTCTATATGCTGGGTACAGGTTATTCGAGGTAATTTGTACATGAAGGTAGGGGTAAAGTGATAATGCATAGATAATAAACAGTGAGTAGCAGCAGTGGGGGGGTCAATGTAAATAGTCCGGGTGGTCATTTGATTAATTGTTCAGCAGTCTTATGGCTTGGGGGTAGAAGTTGTTAAGGAGCCTTTTGGACCTAGACGTACTGCTTGCCGTACGGTAGCAGAGAGAACAGTCTATGACTTTGGTGACTGTAGTCTTTGACAAAAAAATGTGGGGGGCCCTTCCTCTGACACCGCCTAGTATATAGGTCCTGGATGGCAGGAAGCTTGGTCCCAGTGATGTACTAGACTGTACGCAATACCCTCTGTAGCGCCTTACGGTCGGATGCCGATCTTTTGATTGTACAGTGAGTGAATTGTGGAATGTGCCAGCCTTTATGGCACTTGGGCAAGACCACAGATACTACCCTACTTTTAGGTTATAACTACTTTACTACCAGGATCATTTATGAACTTGGAGCAACTGGGGTTTAAAGTCTGTTAGTAATGGAATTGGCTGAACTAGATATCTGCCTCTTTCTTAACTGCTGCTGTCTTGGTGCCATGTCTTTGGTGATTTGATAGCCTGCTGTCTGGGAATTGTGGGGGCTTGTTCAGGGTCCCTAGGCGCCTGCATTCTTTGAGAGCCAGAGTGAATATCGGGATTCAGAGTGTATGTGAGCCATGCAGTGGAGGAGCAGGTGCTGTGTGTCCACACATTCTGATTCCCACCACCATGTGCTTCCCTCCCTGGTGGGTAATGGGCATTTTGGGTCCTCCTCTGGCTCACACACGCCTACTTATACCAAAGGGCTCAGACACAGCAGTAGCGGTTGCTGGCCCAGAGTACTTAGCACCTCTGAACGTAATTTGCCAACCAAGTGCACACCAATTTTACATGTAGAATCGTGTGGAAATATGTCAGCAGTCAGACATCTAAAGTGGGTGGTCCCTAATGCCGGGTGTACACTACAGAACTTTCAAAATCCTAACATCTCTGAGCCTCTCATATTAAATGACCGCCTTTCCTGTAGTTTTGTGTCTTGCCAATGTAGTGGTGCGCACACTAAACGATCTGGCACAGATGGGGTGTCACACACTACAAGATTCTTCACTTGCTCGTGAAGATTCTCGATACCACCATGCTGTCTTGCGAAAACAATTATGTGATTAGATTGTGTAGCTAGAACGAGCTGTGGCACAAAGCAGCCTCATAAACGTTTTCAGTTAGACATTCACAAATCAAAGCACATTTTATTTGTCACGTGCCGAAAACAACCGGTGTAGCCCTTACCACACATGCCATACAGTTGAATTGAATAACATTGCTTGTGAATTTCAGAGCTATAACGACTTGACGCTTTGGTTAAAGGAAAGTACAAACGCATACTAGTAGTAGTCATCACTCCTGCTCAAGAGTCTATATATTCTGGGTGATGCAAAACAACGTCATCTCATTGGCTATTGCTGACCACCGTTCTCAAAACTAGTCGTTGCACATCTCACAGTACAAGAGCATTGCATATTTTGTGCCTATTAAAATCAAACATGTTTGAAAATATCGGGACGTCTGGGACTGCTCAAAGATGGGATCGGTAGCCCTCAGATTGCGTCTCTGACCCGCTCACATTAAATGAGTGTCAGTGACGGCCGCACGCCCAGACTAGGCAACGACATGGGGATTTTGTCTCCGATCTCAAAAACGTGTCTGGGACAGCTAAATCGGGGCCAAAATCGTGTAGTGTACACCCAGCTTAAAAAACAGCGCGCTGAACGATCAGCAGACAAACACTAGATCCACTTTCGGTGCATGTGTGTGAGCCTAAAGATCTGAATGCACTTGAGCAATGAGTTTAACTGCTACAGTATATCTCAGAGGATCAAAATGTATTAGAGGATTGAGAAATAGCCTAGTCAATAAATGTGATGTTTGGTGGTAGAATAGGCCTACATTCTCTATGAAATAGCTCTCTGGGATGTGCCTTCAGACAGTATTCACACCTCTTGAATTTTTTCACATTTTGTTGTGTTACAGCCTGAATTTAAATTTGATTAAATTGAGATTTTGTGCCACTGATCTACACACAATACCTCATAATGTCAAAGTGGAATTATGTTTTTAGAAATGTTAACTAATTAATAAAAAATGAAAAGCTGAAATGTCTTGAGTCAATAAGTATTCAACCCCTTTGTTGTGGCAAGCTTAAATAAGTTCAGGTTTAAAAATGTCACATAGTCAATCAATCAATCAATTTTATTTTATATAGCCCTTCTTACATCAGCTAATATCTCGAAGTGCTTTACAGAAACCCAGCCTAAAACCCCAAACAGCTAGTAATGCAGGTGTAGAAGCACGGTGGCTAGGAAAAACTCCCTAGAAAGGCCAAAACCTAGGAAGAAACCTAGAGAGGAACCAGGCTATGAGGGGTGGCCAGTCCTCTTCTGGCTGTGCCGGGTGGAGATTATAACAGAACCATGCCAAGATGTTAAAAAATGTTCATAAGTGACAAGCATGGTCAAATAATAATCAGGAATAAATCTCAGTTGGCTTTTCATAGCCGATCATTAAGAGTTGAAAACAGCAGGTCTGGGACAGGTAGGGGTTCCATAACCGCAGGCAGAACAGTTGAAACTGGAATAGCAGCAAGGCCAGGCGGACTGGGGACAGCAAGGAGTCACCACGGCCGGTAGTCCCGACGTATGGTCCTAGGGCTCAGGTCTCTCAGTTGGCTTTTCATAGCCGATCATTAAGAGTTGAAAACAGCAGGTCTGGGACAGGTAGGGGTTTCGTAACCGCAGGCAGAACAGTTGAAACTGGAATAGCAGCAAGGCCAGGCGGACTGGGGACAGCAAGGTGTCAGCATGCCCGGTAGTCCTGACGTATGGTCCTAGGGCTCAGGTTCTCAGAGAGAAAGAGAGAACGAGAGAATTAGAGAGAGCATACTTAAACTTAACATAGTAAGTTGCATGGACTCACTATGTGTGCAATAATAGTGTTTAACATTATTTTTTTATGACTACCCGATCTCTGTACCCCACACATACAATTATCTGTAAGCTCCCTCAGTCAAGCAGTGAATTTCAAGCACAGATTAAACCGCAAAGACCAGGGAGGTTTTCCGATGCCTCGCAAAGAAGGGCACCTATTGGTAGATGTGTAAAAAATTATAGCAAGCTTTGAATATCCCTTTGAGCATGGTGAAGTTATTAATTACACTTTGGATGGTGTATCAATACAACCAGTCACTAAAAAGATACAGGCGCCCTTCCTAACTCAGTTGCCGGAGAGGAAGGAAACCGCTCAGGGATTTCACCACGAGGCCAATGGTGGCTTTAAAGCAGTTACAGAGTTTAATCGCTGTGATAGGACAAAACTGAGGATGGATCAACAACATTGTAATTACTACACAATACTAACCTAATTGACAGAGTGAAAAGAAGGAAGCCTGTACAGAATACAAATATTCCAAAACATGCATCCTGTTTGCAACAAGGCACTAAAGTAATACTGCAAAAAATGTGGCAAAGAAATTAACTGTTTGTCCTGAATACACAGCGTTATATTTGGGGCAAATCCAACAAAACACATCACTAGGTACCACTCTTAATATTTTCAAGCATAGTGGTGGCTGCATCATGTTATGGGTATGCTTGTCATCGGCAAGGACTAGGGAGTTCTTTTTTGGAAATAAATTAACGAAATAGAGCTAAGCACAGGCAAAATCCTAGAAGAAAACTTGGTTCAGTCTGCTTTCCAACAGACACTGGGAGACAAATTCACCTTTCAGCAGGACAATTACCTATAAGGCCAAATATAGAGTGGAGTTGCTTACAAAGATGACATTGAATGTTCCTGAGTGGCCTAGTTACAGTTTGGACTTAAATCGGCGTGAAAATCTATGGCAAGACTTGAAAATGGCTGTCTAGCAATGATCAACAACCAACTTGACAGAGCTTGAAGAATAAAAAAATTAAACAAGGGCAAATATTGTACAATCTAGGTATGCAAGGCTCTTAGAGGCTTACCCAGAAAGAATCACAGCTGTAATCGCAGCCAAAGGTGATTCTAACATGTATTGACTCAGAGGGTTGAATACCCTTTTTTTATGTTAGCATTTTTCTTCTACTTTGATATTACAGAGTATTTTGTGTAGATCGTTGACAAAAAAATTACAATGAAATCAATTTTAATCCCACTTTGTAACACAACTAAATGTGGAAAAAGTGGCGTGAATACTTTCTTTCTGAAGGCACTGTAAGTGAATCTAAGTTATTTTAAGTCTTCGAAACTGTGTTTATTTTTAAAGGAACTCCGTCCGGCTTTTAACTTATTCCTGAAAGTTGTAATAGTACAAGGTACAATTTCGAAATTTGGTAGTGCAACAGCAGTTTTTCCTCTTGTAATGTCAGTCATTGCAGACCTTAGAGAGCTATAGCTGCAACATTTTATCTACCAACAAGAGGGGTGTGAACAGTTTGTGTCATGAACAGTGCTTGTGCCCATAGAAATGACATGGCGCTCGCTTGCAGGATGTTCCCTAATGCTGTAAGGGCGGCCTGAGTGAAGACGTTTGGGAACCCCTGCTCTAAACTGCTGTATGGATTTAAAACCAAATGCATAACTAATTTGGATATGCCTAGTTCCAAGACAACTTACTGAAATGGTCAGGAGAGTGCAGTAAATGTACATTCTAACAAATCAGTATGAATGTTTATGCATGTTTTAAAAGTGATAACTTGTGTCTGAACATGGTACACTTTTGTGTGGTTCTCATAAACAAACCTTTATTGAGCTGTAGCCAAAGTTATAGCCATGGTAACATTTCTGTGAAGATATAGGAAAAAACATTAGACTTACAGCTAACAATGATTCACTCTCATTACTTCTATTACAAATAATTGTGATTTCAGTGTTCTTGTGAAATCAATAACGTCAGACTATGATAAAATGCCCATTGACATTTGACACATACGGTTCGTTGTAGCCTAATCTCTCTTCATACTGTACCTGGTTGTCACTTCACACCTTGATAAGGGAGTAATTGAAATGTAACAATTCCCATTATCATCATTGTTTACACAGTTCAAAGCAGTGCACTAAATGGCTTCCTGTCCTGAAGGTTCAGCAGTGCACAGGTATGCGCCATGCGCGCCTTCACAAACTACTCCCCTTTCGTGGGTGAGTCACCCTTCTCCTACCTTACTTATAATGGCAGTTCTCCTTTCAATCCCTTCCATTCAAGTGGGGAATACGAAAATAGTTAGGCAGTTTTCAGGAGTCTACTTTTGAAGCAGGTTATTGAAAATGTAAGTGCATTTCCTTTTAATGTGCTTCAACTTTACGCACAGCATATATACGCAACATGCTTTCCGACTTGTTGTGCAGTTGAAATGACCATTTAGTTTACTGTTTATAATCTAAATACGTTATTTTCTTTTAAATCCTGAAACGTAACCTATGCTGAGAGTCATTTATTTAGTTGTAATTCCTTGTCCACTATCCTTTATTAGGAGAACCAAGTTATTATTGAAATAGAAAACGTTTGTTGCGTAGGCCAAATGCCCTTTCATTATTATGATCTTCGTTTTAGTTGACTCAGTAATCATGGCTATTGGAAGCGTGTGGGGGGTCGTGTAGATGTGTTAGATTAAAATATTTGTTTTAAGTGACGGGGGCTGTTGTCTCAATTGTTATACAGTTGTTATGCTTCATGCAAGCTACCTGGGGAGATGATGGACACTTGATTGACGCAGAATCAATTGTTTCCTGTTTAACGCCTACGTCAGTATTTCGTTGAAATGTTTAGACTTTGTCTTTTGTGTCTGCCTTTGCCTTGCTGTATACTTTATCATTTGGCTTTGTAGATATTGACGTTCTAGTCTCTTAATCATGAATAGCCCATTCACTGTCTCGGGTAATACATTATGCCCCTGTTCTCACGCATCATGAGTTTTATTATAACAACGTTTATTGCGTGTTGTATATTAAGAATTCCCTAAGATTATATATATCGTGGCAGCTTTCCACAAAAAACCTGCCTTGCATACTGTAGACCTGAGATTTGAATTTCATTCCGTTATAACCTCATCCCAAATGTCTCAATATGCGCTAAAGGTGAATTGCATTTGGATTTAAGCAGTTTCGGGACAATAAACACATTGTTGTCAATACGCCTTCTGCACACAGTTGCATCAGCCAATTCAATTGCCCTGCTTTTTTTTCTCTCAAGTAATCATTGCCTGAACTGAGATTTTAGTCAGTCACTCTAATAATGTGGGAGTTTCACAAACCGCTCTACAGTCACAGGAAGCTCCCTAGACTCTGTATAGCAAGAGGCGCATGTCCTACTAGTCATGCATCGGACACAGTATATGGATCTGGGATCAAGATGATGTCAGCAGGATCATGTCATACCGGAGTCATTCCACCAGCTGGCCTCTAGCTGAAGGAGCCAAATTGGCTTCAAGGACATGGTCAACCAAAGTAACATTTGGTTGGAGAAACTCGGACAGTGGACAGACTGAATCTGACCTAAATGGCCACATGTACTCCTAAATCTCTACCCATTAGGGCCAGAAGAGGACTGGCCACGCCTTGGCGCCTTGTTCCTCTCTAGATTTCTTCCTAGGTTCCTGCCTTCTAGGGAGTTTTTCCTAGCCACTGCTTCTGCATTGCTTTGGGGTTTTAGGCTGGGTATCTGTAAATCAATCTATAAAGCACTTTGTGACAACTGCTGATGTAAAACGGCTTTATAAAATACATTTGACAGAATCTACAGCAATTTTGATTGACACGCTAAAGTGTATAACTTTGATCATCCTTTTTTAGTACATAGATTACCGGGAAGACCTATCTAATAAAAAGAAAGAAAGAAAAATATCAAAAAAACTAACTCACTAACTGTAAGTCGCTCTGGATAAGAGCGTCTGCTAAATGACTTTCAATCAATCAATCAATCAATTTTATTTTATATAGCCCTTCTTACATCAGCTAATATCTCGAAGTGCTGTACAGAAACCCAGCCTAAAACCCCAAACAGCTAGTAATGCAGGTGTAGAAGCACGGTGGCTAGGAAAAACTCCCTAGAAAGGCCAAAACCTAGGAAGAAACCTAGAGAGGAACCAGGCTATGAGGGGTGGCCAGTCCTCTTCTGGCTGTGCCGGGTGGAGATTATAACAGAACCATGCCAAGATGTTCAAAAATGTTCATAAGTGACAAGCATGGTCAAATAATAATCAGGAATAAATCTCAGTTGGCTTTTCATAGCCGATCATTAAGAGTTGAAAACAGCAGGTCTGGGACAGGTAGGGGTTCCATAACCGCAGGCAGAACAGTTGAAACTGGAATAACAGCAAGGCCAGACGGACTGGGGACAGCAAGGAGTCACCACGGCCGGTAGTCCCGACGTATGGTCCTAGGGCTCAGGTCTCTCAGTTGGCTTTTCATAGCCGATCATTAAGAGTTGAAAACAGCAGGTCTGGGACAGGTAGGGGTTTCGTAACCGCAGGCAGAACAGTTGAAACTGGAATAGCAGCAAGGCCAGGCGGACTGGGGACAGCAAGGTGTCAGCATGCCCGGTAGTCCTGACGTATGGTCCTAGGGCTCAGGTTCTCAGAGAGAAAGAGAGAACGAGAGAATTAGAGAGAGCATACTTAAATTCACACAGGACACTGGATAAGACAGGAGAAGTACTCCAGGTATAACCAACTAACCCCAGCCCCCCGACACATACACTACTGCAGCATAAATACTGGAGGCTGAGACAGGAGCGGTCCGGAGACACTGTGGCCCCATCCGAAGAAACCCCGGACAGGGCCAAACAGGAAGGATATAACCCCACCCACTCTGCCAAAGCACAGCCCCCGCACCACCAGAGGGATATCCTCAACCACCAACTTACAATCCTGAGACAAGGCCGAGTATAGCCCACAGAGGTCTCCACCACAGCACAAACCAAGGGGGGGCGCCAACCCAGACAGGAAGATCACGTCAGTAACTCAACCCACTCAAGTGACGCACCCCTCCTAGGGACGGCATGAAAGAGCACCAGCAAGCCAGTGACTCAGCCCCTGTAACAGCCCCTGTAACTTTCCTCTATATTAGCTGTCTATTTACCACCAGGAACCGATGCTGGCACTAAGACCACATTCAAGGCGGGCCATAAGCAAACAAGAAAATGCTCACCCCGAGGCGGCTTGCAGGTAAATCGAAATCTTTCTTACCTCATTTCTACCAGCATGTCACCTGTGTAAGTAGAGGCAAACAAAATCTAGATCACCTTTACTCCACACAAAGCTCTCCCTCGCCCTCTAGTTGGCAAATCTGACTATACAAGCAAAAACTCAAACCAGAAGTACCAGTGACACGCTCAATATGGAAGTCATCCGATGAAGGGGATGCTAAGCTGCAGGACTGTTTTGCTAGCACAGACTGGAACATGTTCCGGGATTCATCCGATGGCATCGAGGAGTTTACCATATCAGTAACCAGCTTCATTAATAAGTGCATCTACAACTTGTCCCCACAGTGACCATAGTACATATCCCAACCAGAAGCAATGGATTACAGGCAAGATACGCACTGAGCTAAAGGCTAGTGCTGCCGCTTTCAATGAGCGGGACACTAATCCGGACGCTTGTAAGAAATCCTGCTACGCCCTCCGATGAACCATCAAACAGGCAAAGTGTCAATACAGGACGAAGATCGAATCAAATTTTATTTGCAACATGCGCCGAATACAACAGATGTAGACATTACAGTGAAATGCTTACTTACAAGCCCTTAACCAACAATGCAGTTTTGAGAAAAAACAAACAAAAAAAGTGTTAAGTAAAACATTTAAAAATAAAAATAGCAAATAATTAAAGAGCAGCAGTCAAATAAAATAACAGTAGGGAGGCTATATACAGGGGGTACCGGTACAGAGTCAATGTGCGGGGGCACCGGTTAGTCGAGGGTAATTGAGGTAATATGTACATGTGGGTAGAGTTAAAGTGACTATGCATAAATAATAAACAGAGTAGCAGCAGCGTAAAAAGATGGGTGGGGTGGGGTGGAGGGGCAATGCAAATAGTCCGGGTAGCCATGATTAGCTGTTCAGGAGTCTTATGGCTTGGGGTTAGAAGCTGTTAAGAAGCCTTTTGGACCTAGAATTGGCGCTCCGGTACCGCTTGCTGTGCGGTAGCAGAGAGAACAGTCTATGACTAGGGTGGCTGGAGTCCTTGATAATTTTTAGGGCCTTCCTCTGACACCGCCTAGTATAGAGGTCCTGGATGTCAGGAAGCTTGGCCCCAGAGGTACTGGGCCGTACGCACTACCCTCTGTAGTGCCTTGCGGTCGGAGGCCGAGCAGTTGCCATACCAGGCGGTGATGCAACCAGTCAGGATGCTCTCGATGGTACAGCTGTATAACCTTTTGAGGATCTGAGGACGCATGCCAAATCTTTTCAGTCTCCTGAGTGGGAATAGGCTTTGTCGTGCCCTCTTCACGACTGTCTTGGTGTGTTTGGACCATGATAGTTTGTTGGTGATGTGGACACCAAGGAACGGAAGCTCTCAACCTGTTCCACTACAGCCCGTCGATGAGAATGGGGGCGTGCTCAGTCCTCTTTTTTTTCCTGTAGTCCACAATCATCTCCTTTGTCTTGATCACGTTGAGGGAGAGGTTGTTATGCTGGCACCACGTGGCCAGGTCTCTGACCTCCTCCCTATAGGCTGTCTCATCGTTGTCGGTGATCAGGCCTATCACTGTTGTGTCGTGGGCAAACGTAATGATGGTGTTGGAGTCGTGCCTGGCCATGCAGTCAGGAGGGGACTGAGCACGCACCCCTGAGGGGCCCCCGTGTTGAGGATCAGCGTGGCAGATGTGTTGTTACCTACCCTTACCACCTGGGGGTGGCCCGTCAGGAAGTCCAGGGTCCAGTTGCAGTGGGAGGTGTTTAGTCCCAGGGTCCTTAGCTTAGTGATGAGCTTTGAGGGCATTATGGTGTTGAACACTGAGCTGTAGTCAATGAATAGAATTCTCACCTAGGTGTTCCTCTTGTCCAGGTGGGAAAGGGCAGTGTGGAGTGCAATAGAGATTGCATCATCTGTGGATCTGTTGGGGCGGTATGCAAATTGGAGTGGGTCTAGGGTTTCTGGGATAATGTGTTGATGTGAGCAATGACCAGCCTTTCAAAGCACTTCATGGCTACAGACGTGAGTGCTACGGGTCGGTAGTCATTTAGGCAGGTTATCTTAGTGTTCTTGGGCACAGGGACTATGGTGGTCTGCTTGAAACATATTGGTCAGTGAAGACACTTGCTAGTTGGTCAGCGCATGCTCGGAGTACACGTCCTGGTAACCCGTCTTGCCCTGCGGCCTTGTGAATGTTGACCTGCTTAAAAGCCTTACTCACGTTGGCTACGGAGAGCGTGATCACATAGTCATCTGGAACAGCTGATGCTCTCATGCATGCTTCAGTGTTGCTTTCCTCGAAGCGAGCATAGAAGTGATTTAGCTCGTCTGGAAGTCTTGTGTCACTGGGCAGCTTGCGGCTGTGCTTCCCTTTTGTAGTCTGTAATAGTTTTCAAGCCCTGCCACATCCGACGAGCGTCAGAGCCGGTGTAGTACGATTCAATCTTAGTCCTTTATTGACTCTTTGCCTGTTTGATGGTTCGTCAGAGGGCATAGCAGGATTTCCGGGTTAGAGTCCCGCTCATTGAAAGCGGCAGCTCTACCCTTTAGCTCAGTGTGGATGTTGCCTGTAATCCATGGCTTCTGGTTGGGGTATGTACGTACGGTCACTGTGGGGACGACGTCATCGATGCACTTATTGATGAAGCCAGTGACTGATGTGGTGTACTCCTCAATGGTATCGGAAGAATCCCGGAACATATTCCAGTCTGTGCTAGCAAAACAGTCCTGTAGCTTAGCATCTGCGTCATCTGACCACTTCCATATTAACCGAGTCACTGGTGCTTCCTGCTTTAGTTTTTGCTTATAAGCAGGAATCAGGAGGATAGAGTTATGGTCAGTTTTGCCAAATGGAGGGCGAGGGAGAGCTTTGTACGCGTCCCTATGTGTGGAGTAAAGGTGGTCTAGAGTTTTTTTTTATCCTCTGGTTGCACATTTAACATGCTGGTAGAAATTGGGTCGAACGGATTTAAGTTTCCCTGCATTAAAGTCCCCGGCCACTAGGAGCGCTGCATCTGGATGAGCGTTTTCCTGTTACTTATGGCCTTATACAGCTCATTGAGTGCAATCTTAGTGCCAGCATCGGGTTGTGGTGGTAAATAGACAGCTACGAAAAATATAGATGAAAACTCTCTTGGTATATAGTGTGGTCTACAGCTTATCATGAGATACTCTACCTCAGGCGAGCAAAACCTTGCGACCTCCTTAGTATTAGATTTTATGCACCAGCTGTTGTTTACAAATATAAACAGACCGCCACCCCTTGTCTTACCGGAGTCAGCCGTTCTATCCTGCCGATGTAGCGTATATCCCGCCAGCTGTATGTTATCCATGTCGTCGTTCAGCCACGACTCGGTGAAACATAAGATATTCCAGTTTTAATGTCCCGTTGGTAGGATGACCTTCATCTTAGGTCGTACAATTTATTTTCAAATGATTGAACATTGGCTAATTGGATTGATGGAAGAGGCAGTTTACACGCTCGCCGTCGGATCCTTACAAGGCACCCCGACCTACGTCCACGATATCTCAGTCTCTTTCTTGTATTTTTTATTTTACCTTTATTTAACTAGGCAAGTCAGTTAAGAACAAATTCTTATTTCCAATGACGGACTACACCGGCCAAACCCGGACAACGCTGGGCCAATTGTGCGCCGCCCTATGGGACTCCCAATCACGGCCGGTTGTGATACTGCTTGGAATCGAACCAGGGGGTCTGCAGTGATGCCTCAAGCACTGAGATGCAGTGCCTTAGACCACTGCGCCACTCGGGAGCCGAATGATGGGGGTTTGGGCCTTGTCGGGTGTCTGTAGGATATCCTTTGCGTCCGACTCGTTGGAGAAAAAATATTCGTCCAATACGAGGTGAGTAATCGCTGTCCTGATATCCAGAAGCTCTTTTTGGTCATAAGAGATGGTGGCAGAAACATTATGTACAGAATAAATTAAAAATAACGCGAAAAAACACACATAATAGTACAATTGGTTAGAGGGCTATTCTCTGTAGAAGAGATTGTGTTGGCAATTAAATCTATGCAGTGTGGTAAATCCCCTGGACCCGATGGATTTCCAAGCGAATTCTTTAAAAAAGTATCAGATCAACTCTCTCCTCTCTTGCCTTCCGTATTTGAGGAATCATTCTCCTCACACTCTTTACCCTCAACAATGAGACAAGCATTTATTTCACTTACTCTGAAAACGGGAAAAAAAACAATTGTATGGTTCATATAGGCTAATTTCTTTACTGAATTGCAATGTAAAGATACTTTCTAAGATGATTGCCTGCCGTTTTGAGTCAGTCCTTCCCTCCATTATCTCTACAGATCAAATTGGTTTATTAAAAATCGTCATCCTTTTTCAACAACAGACATCTTTATAATATACTTTATAATCCCTCTTCATCTGACACTCCAGAGATATTGTTATCACTTGATGCTGAGAAGGCGTTTGATCGGGTGGAGTGGGATTATCTATTTTATACTCATAAACAATTTGGATTCGGTCCCAATTTTATGTCTTGGATGAAAGTCCTTTACTCCTCCCCTATGGCTGCGGTGCGCACAAATAATAAATGTTCATCCTATTTCCAACTTCAACGTGGGACAAGACAGGGTTCTCCTTCTATCCCCCCAGCTGTTTGCAATCGCAAATGAGCCTTTAGCTATAGCAATACGTAATAACACCACTATCAAAGGTATTTAAAGAGGGGGCTTAGAGCATAAAGTTTCACTCGATGCGGATAAAATGCTGTTATATATGTCTGACCCTTTAACTGGTCTTCCAGAGATCCAGGTTCTACTAAAGACATTTGGGAAAATATCTGGGTATAAGGTTAACCTACAAAAAAGTGAATTGATGCCTATTGATCCTTCTGCCATGCAAACTTATTTTAGTCATGTGTCCTTCAGAGTGACTACACAGAAATTAAAATATTTGGGGATTTGGGTCACACACAATTTCAAAGATCTCTATAAAGCCAATTTCCCACCCTTGAACGCTGGGATTTACTTCTCTTTCTTTGGGCGGAATAATTAACACTGTTAAAATGAATGTATTACTTAAGTTTTTATACTTATTTCAATGTATTCCTATCTTTCGGACAAAATATTTTATCTCCATAGATAAACTGATATCTGCTTTTATCTGGAACAAGAAAAACCCTTGGATACGTAAGAGCATATTGCAGAGATCTCGCTCCCAGGGTGGTCTAACACTTTCGAAGTTTCAATATTATTACTGGGCAGCTAATATAAGAATCATTCTATATTGGATGACAGAAATCCCTGATGTTACAGGCCCAAAATGGTTGACCTTGGAGATCTCATCCTGTGGCCCCACCTCCTTAGCTGCCTTACTCTGCTCAAAACTTGCATTAGCTGAGCCTGTTTCCAAATACACTAAAAACCCTATTGTGAAACATTCTCTACAAACCTGGAAACAGTTCAGGCGATTGTTTGGTCTCAGTGAGTTTTCAACTTTCTTGGCCCAAGCAAGTCTCTTCTTCTTATTGGTGTCCTTTGGTAGTGGTTTCTTTTCAGCAATTCGACCATGAAGGCCTGATTCACGCACTCCTTTGAACAGTTGATGTTGAGATGTGTCTTGTTACTTGAATTCTGTGATGCATTTATTTGGGCTGCAATCTGAGGTGCAGTTAACTCTAATGAACTTATCCTCTGCAGCAGAGGTAACTCTGGGTCATCCTTTCATTAGAGCCAGTTTCATCATAGTGCTTGATGGTTTTTGCGACTGCACTTGAAGAAACTTTCAAAGTTCTTGAAATGTTCTGGATTGACTGACCTTCATGTCTTTAAAGTAATGATGGACTGTTGTTTCTCTTAGCTTATTTGAGCTGTTCTTGCCATAATGTGGACAACTGATTGGCTCAAACGCATTAAGAAGGAAAGAAATTCCACAAATTAACTTTTAACAAGGCACACCTGTTAATTGAAATGCATTCCAGGTGACTACCTCATGAAGCTGGTTGAGAGAATGCCAAGAGTGTGCAAAGCTGTCATCAAGGCAAAGGGTGGCTACTTCCATATGTGTTATTTCATAGTTTTGATGTCTTCACTATTATTCTACAATGTAGAAAATAGTAAAAATAAAGAAAAACCCTTGAATGAGTAGGTGTGTCCAAACTTTTGACTGGTACTGTATGTCATGCCTGCTTTAAGTGTGGTTTTGGGGTGGGGCTCTGTTAGAGCGTGGGTGGGTTGGGTTGGGTTTGATTTGGTAGGGGATCCATGTGTGCTCTGCCCTCTACCTGTTCTGTCTGTGTTATCTGCATAATCATAACAAATGCCAAATAAAAATACCTTTGAAAAAACAAAAACAACAAAACGGAAATAATACATTTACATAAGTATTCAGACCCTTTACTCAGTACTTTGTTGAAGTACCTTTGGCAGCGATTACAGCCTCGAGTCTTCTTGGGTATGATGCTACAAGCTTGGCACACCTGTATTTGGGGAGTTTCTCCCATTCTTCTCTGCAGATCCTCTCAAGTTCTGTCAGGTTGGCTTGGGAGCGTCGCTGCACAGCTATTTTCAGGTCTCTCCAGAGATGTTCGATCGGGTTTAAGTTCAGGCTCTGGCTGGGCCACTCAAAGACATGCAGAGACTTGTCCCGAAGACATTCCTACGTTGTCTTGGCTGTGTGCTTAGAGTCATTGTCCTGTTGGAAGGTGAACCTTTGCCCCAGTCTGAGGTCCTGAGCGCTCTGGAGCAGGTTTTCATCAAGGATCTCTCTGTACTTTGCTCCGTTCATCTTTCCCTCAATCCTGACTAGTTTCCCAGTCCCTGCCGCTGAAAAACATCCCCACAGCATGATGCTGCCACCACCATGCTTCACTGTAGGGATGGTGCCAGGTTTCCTCCAGAGGTGATGCATGACATTCTGGCCAAAGAGTTCAATCTTGGTTTCATCAGACCAGAGAATCTTGTTTCTCATGGTCTGAGAGTCCTTTAGGTGCCTTTTGGCAAACTCCAAGCGGGCTGTCATGTGCCTTTTACTGAGGAGTGGCTTCCGTCTGGCCACTCTACCATCAAGGCCTGATGGTGGAGTGCTGCAGAGATGGTTGTCCTTCTGTAAGGTTCTCCCATCTCCACAGAGGAACTCTGGAGCTCTGTCAGAGTGACCATCGGGTTCTTGGTCACCTCCTTGACCAAGGCCCTTCTCCCCCGTTTGCTCAGTTTGGCCTGGCGGCCAGCTCTAGGAAGAGTCTTGGTGGTTCCAAACTTCTTCCATTTAAGAATGATGGAGGCCACTGTGTTCTTGGGGACCTTCAATGCTGCATAATTTTTTTGGTATGGTTACCCAGAACTGTGCCTCGACACAATCCTGTCTCGGAGCTCTACGGACAATTCCTTCGACCTCATGGCTTGGTTTTTGCTCTGACATGCACTGTCAACTGTGGGACCTTTAAATAGACAGGTGTGTGCCTTTCCAAATCATGTCCAATCAATTGAATTTACCACAGGTGGACTCAAATCAAGTTGTAGAAACATCTCAAGGATGATCAATGGAAACAGGATGCACCTGAGCTCAATTTCGAGTCTCATAGCAAAGGGTCTGAATACTTACATAAGGTATTTCTGTTTGCCACTGCAAGTTGAATAGTTTGGGATTTTCAGTCACTAAAAGACAATTTAAGCATAATTTCCTTGCATTTGTATAATTGTTGTTTGACTAGCATCTCCTCTCCTGTGTTCAGGCATTCCTCTACCTCTCCCTAAAATAGCCAGCCCTTAGCTGCTGGCTAAACATTCACCTGATGAAGAACAGTGTGGGGTAGCATCCAAAATGGCACCCTAATCCCTATTATAGTGCACTACATTTGACCATAGCCCTATGGGCCCTGGTCAAAAGTAGTGCACAATATAGGCAATCGGGTGCCATTTAGGACACAACCTGTGAGTTAGATAGTCACAGTGTTAATCCACTCTTGTTTGAAACCCTGTTGAGGCTGTGCTGACAGGGCGTAACTGGAGGGAATGGCTCAAAGTAATGGGAAAGAGTGGCCCTCTCCATTGTTTACCGAACAAAGTCACAGGGAATTTGGTTTGACCCCCGTAACTTTGGGTCACAAGGACTTTTCCATGGTTGAAGGGTTAAGTGGTGTGTTGAAAGTGTAATCTTCTCTTAATGGTGCATGGATCCATTAATTTTGTCTAAAATTAGATATTCTAATTGTGCTGAAAAGCAACAATTTACTCATATTAAACATGATTATTCTCTGTAGTGTATGCTGACTTTAAAATGAATTTGGACAATCAAATATATTGTATCGTTGAAGAAAATGTACATATGTGTATTTTTGCAGGGCATCGTGAAACTGGACATTCCCTTGTTTCCCCACCCCTGAAGACCACCTGACCCACATACATGGAGGGTAAAGAAGAGATCAGTGACACAGACAGTGGTATCATTCTCCACTCTGGTAAGGACCAAATACCTTTATCAACTTGCATGACACTAACATGTATTCACTATAATGGGACACCTGTAGTGAGACATTAGAGTCAAAAAATTTTCAAACTTGATATGTTATGGGTTTTGTTTTAAAAACCTATTTGTGTTCCAGTTATAATGAAGTAGTTATGCAAGCAAGCCACAGTTTTATTTATTCTTTGGTGCTCCATTTCTAAGAAGATGCAGTGGCTACTACCAATGATTTCTATAAACCAGTAGCTGAGCTATCGCTGATCACATTCTTCACCGCATATTTTATTTAGTCACACGCTTTTTCCCCACATTGGGAGATTATCAGTCCAGACAGAATTGGGGGGTTTTGTCATTCAGTGATTGGTATGTTTTCTAATGTTTATTTTCTCCTGCATGGTTGCCATTCCGGTAACAGTTACTGTGTGACGTCCTGTCTGTCAGTACCTGCAGGGATTGAGCTGATAATCTCTGAAAGCATGTGACACACGTTGCAGCTGGCCTGGAGACATTAGTAGCCCTGTGAATGAACTCAGGGTTTTCGTCCCAAATGGCATTCTACTCCCTAAATAGTGCACTACTTTTGGGCTACCCATAGGGCTCTTGTCAAAAGTAGTGCACTATATAGGGAGTAGGGTGCAATTTGGGATACACCCCAGTTGTCATTAGTCTCTGGCGGTTCTGGAGAGCCACCTAACTATTCCAGTAGAGCGACATATTGTTTATCACCTTGGTTTCACTCCCAGGTTTCACTCCCTTTCACACTTTCATGACAGTTTCAGTATCAGTCAATAAAACAGTAAACAGTATGAGTACAGACACTCATTGTCTCTTAAAATAACCATGTCTTGTCTAGGTGTCATCTTTGCTCACCATCTTCAACGTTGCTGCTCATGAGTGGGCAGAACCTCAGGATTGGAGCAACATTTTTGGTTGCATTTGTATTGCAACCTTTTTTGTTTTGGACATAGTTTATTCTTTCCAACCAGTTGGGTTATCTGTGTGATACAGCTGCAACCATATCAAATTGACAAGCAAGCATTACCAATTGAAAACTTGTGCCAAAAGATTGTGTCCAGATATCTATAGCCACGCTGTTTTCAATCCTTAGACCTCACAGTAGCCTCTTTGTCATTGTGTGTCCCAGGCCCTGATAGTCCTGCCACAATTATGAAGGACATGACCACTCACACCCGGGCCGTCAAACTCAAGCACCAGTCACTGGAGGACCGGCTAGAGCTCTGCCTACTGGAGCTGAAGAAACTCTGCATCCGAGAGGCTGTGAGTACCCCTGGATATAGTACACACACACACACACACACACACACACTTTACACACACACTTTACACACAGACACACTCCACTCTATCAGGGTTCAGGCCATTTTCACCATGACATCAGTGGAATTTCCCCATCAGTGAAACCATGACCTTGATGTCGGGGGTGGGGGGTTCATAGAGAGATGTTAATCAAGCTCTGACACAGGCAGAGAGGCCGATACGTAAGCTTAATAATACTGTCAAGATGTTAATTAAATAATTGCCTGGCACTCTGAAACTACTGAGGCGATAAAGACTGCCCACAGTCTGAAATGAAAGGCTTCTTTGGTTTGCTGCTCCTGACCAATGATAACACAACTATCACTTCCCTTTCAGTTAGGCTTATTTGTTGGGCTTTTAAGTGAGACAAGTTGGGGCAATTAGGAGGCAGCCAATGGACCTTAGGTGTCCCTATTATACAACACTAAATTCTCTCTCCCATATCTGGATCTCAGCAACTAATTCAGCCCTGAGAATGTCCCTGTCTCATCCGTCATCATTATGAGGGGCTGCGTTCCAAATGGCACCCTATTCCCATATGACTCTGGTCCAAAGTAGTGCACTATGTAGGTAATAGGGTGTCATTTGGGATGTAGACCAGTTCTGATCATTATTTCCTGTTGAAAATTGGGCTTGGCTCTTCTGTCGGGACTTGTCCTGTCAAGGTGTGCTGCCTGGAAGGAGGATCTGATGACACCTCTTCCTGCTCTCAGGAACACGACAGTGACTTAGATCATGACCAACCGTTCTGACGCTATTGTCTGTGTCTAGGAGAAAAAATTTACCTTTTATTTAGACTGACTCAAAACATACACAGGGTAATAATGCACTCTCACACTCAGGTTGAGTTTATGTGCAGCTAGAGAACAGGCCAGTGAGATGGATACACTGGGAAGGTGAGGCCCTAAGAATGTGTTGTGAAAGAGTAGGAACTATAGAAAAGCAGCATTGCGTAACAAACACTTGAGAACAATTTCCATGTCCCAGCATGTAAGGCAGGATAGATTTTTTAAACAATATTTCAAAATGAAGGAAAAACTAAATTAACTCTGAGGGTTCATGGAACTTGGTAGATTTGGAGGGAATGGGGACCGATTGGCTCTGAAGTACAAACTAATATAATATGTACACTGAACAAAAATATAAACGCAACATGCAACAATTTCAAAGATTTTACTGAATTACAGTTCATATAAGGAAATCAGTGAATTTAAATAAATTCATTAGGCCTTAATCTATGGATTTCACATGACTGGGCTGGGGTGCAGCCATAGAGCCTTGGAGAGCATAGGCCAACACACTTGGCAGCCAGGCCCACCCACTGGGGAGCCAGGCCCAGCCAATCAGAATGAGTTTCACCCCACAAAAGGGCCTGGCTGCCAGACAGAAATACTCCTCAGTAACCCCCCACCCCTCCTCAGACAATCCCGCAGGTGAAGAAGCCGGATGGGGAGGTCCTGGGCTGGCGTGGTTACACGCTGTCTGCAGTTGTGAAGCCGGTTGGACATACTGCCACAATCTCTAAAATGACATTGGGGGCAGCTTATGGTAGAGAAATGAACATGCAATTCTATGGCAACAGCTCTGGTGAACATTCCTGCAGTCAGCATGCCAATTGCATGCTCTCTCAAAACTTGAGACATCTGTGGCATTGTGTTGTGTGACAAAACTGCACATTTTAAAGTGGCCTTTTATTGTCCCCAGCACAAGGTGTACCTGTGTAATGATCATGCTGTTTAATCAGCTTCTTGATATGCCACACCTGTCAGGTGGATGGATTATCTCCGCAAAGGAGAAATGCTCACTAACAGGGATGTAAACAAATTTGTGCACAAAATTTGAGAAAAATACGCTTTTTGTGCTTTTGGACAATTTCTGGGATCTTTTATTTCAGCTCATGAAACATGGGACCAACACTTTAAATGTTGCGTTTTATATTTTGGTTCAGTGTATATTAAAGGGATACTTCGGGATCAAACTGCACACAGAGACATAAAAATGGTATCCACAAATTAATATAACTCTGGGGAAGTAGAGAAAGGGATTCATTGCCAAAATCCCAAGGTTTTTTCTTTAACATACAGTGCATTCGGAAAGTATTCAGACCCCTTCCCTTTTTCCACATTTTGTTACGTTACAGCCTTATTCTAAAATTGATTAAATAAAATGTTCCCTCATCAATCTACACACAATACCCCATAATAACAAAGCAAAAACAGGTTTTTAGAAATGTTTGCAAAAAAATAAATATAAATACCTTATTTACATAAGTATTCAGACCCTTTGCTATGAGACTCGAAGTTGAGCTCAGGTGCATCCTGATTCCATTGATCATCCTTGGTATGTTTCTACAACTTGATTGGAGTCCACCTGTGATAAATTCAATTGATTGGACATTATTTGGAATGGCACACATCTGTCTATATAAGGTCCCACAGTTGACAGTGCATGTCAGAGCAAAAACCAAGCCATGAAGTCGAAGGAATTGTCCGTAGAGCTCCGAGACAGGATTGTGTCGAAACACAGATCTGGGGAAGGGTACCAAAAAATGTCTGCAGCATTGAAAGTCCCCAAGAACTCAGTGGCCTCCATCATTCTTAAATGGAAAAAGTTTGGAACCACCAAGACTCTTCCTAGAGCTGGCTTCACAGCCAAACTGAGCAATCGTGGGAGAAGGGCCTTGGTCAGGGAGGTGACCAAGAACCCGATGGTCACTCTGACAGAGCTCCAGAGTTCCTCTGTGGAGATGGGAGAACCTTCCAGAAGGACAACCATCTCTGCAGCACTCCACCAATCAGGCCTTGATGTAGAGTGGCCAGACGGAAGCCACTCCTCAGTAAAAGGCATGACAGCCCACTTGGAGTTTGCCAAAAGGCACTTAAAGGACTCTCAGACCATGAGAAACAAGATTCTCTGGTCTGATGAAACCAAGATTGAACTCTTTGGCCTGAATGCCAAGAGTCACGTCTGGAGCAAACCTGGCACCATCCCTACAGTGAAGCATGGTGGTGGCAGCATCATGCTGTGGGGATGTTTTTCAGCGGCAGCGACTGGGAGACTAGTCAGGATCGAAGGAAAGATGAACAGAGCAAAGTAGAGAGAGATCCTTGATGAAAACCTGCTCCAGAGCGCTCAGGACCTCAGACTGGGGCGAAGGTTCACCTTCCAACAGGACAACTACCCTAAACACACAGCCAAGACAACGCAGGAGTGGCTTCGGGACAAGTCTCTGAATGTCCTTGAGTGGCCCAGCCAGAGCCCGGACTTGAACCTGATCGAACATCTCTGGAGAGACCTGAAAATAGCTGTGCAGTGACGCTCCCCATCCAAACTGACAGAGGATCTGCAGAGAAGAATGGGAGAAACTCCCCAAATACAAGTGTGCCAAGCTTACCCAAGATGACTAGAGGCTGTAATCGCTGCAAAAGGTGCTTCAACAAAGTAAAACATTTTTTTATACATTTGCTAAAATGTCTAAAAACCTGTTTTTGCTTTGTCATTACGGGGTATTGTGTGTAGATTGTTGAGGCAAATTATTTTTTTTTTTAATACATTTTAGAATAAGGCTGTAACGTAGCTAAATGTGAAAAAGTCAAGGGGTCTGAATACTTTCTGAACGCACTGTACATGATTTTTGTTGTGTTGAATTAACAGAATATGATTCCTCATATTTTAACCAGCTTACATCTGGTGTTTTTTTACCATGTCTTATAGGAGCTGACTGGTCGGCTGTCTGCAGACTACCCTTTGCTGCCTGGGGAGAAGCCGCCTCAAATTCGCCAACGTATCGGAGCTGCCTTCAAACTAGACGAGCAGAGCATCCCACAGGGAACAGTGGTAAAGAGCCTGACAGGGTTTTGGCATGGACACTTGTCATTTACACTGACTCTCCCTTTAACAGTAGTTGTAAAAGCCACACACACATGTGTACTTAATACTGAAGGCCACTCCCGTGGTTCCCCTTGGGAGAAATGTAGTTTCTCTATTCAAGCCATCGCCACCTTCCATGGCACCAACCATCAATAATCAGGCTTCTGTCATCGTAAGAGATCTTTAATTTTAAGCCACTCATGTTTGCCCAACCTCCTTTTGTCAACTCCTGTAGAACTCTGAGCTGAACTCTGTGGAAGCTGAGCTATCCCTGCAGCTGCAGATATACAAAGCAGTCCAAAGACTCTGCTGTGAGGAACACCAGAGCAAGGCGGTGAAGAGAAGCCGGTTACAGCAGTGCAAGCGTGAGGAGAAGAAAGTCAAACAACTGCAGGAAACAGCGTTTCAGCTGCGCCTACAGCACGGACGGACATCACCACGGCCAGGCTGCACCAGCACACAGAGAGGTGAGCTCCGCGCTACTGGCCGACTGATAAAATAACATTGAAATCTCTCCTCTCTGACCTGAGAGGAATGGAATTCCAGTGCCGTTTCCATGGATTAATACAGTTGTTTGCTTTGCTTTTGTTTCCAGATCAGGGCACTTCTGATGATAGCTCTCTGTCGGATTCGGCGCTGCTCGACGAAGGTTAGAGTCACTATGTGCAAAAACTACTCTTGTACAAGTTATATGGATAAGCATGCTATGACAATACCACCAAAGTACCTAATAACTCTCTGAATTTAATTGTATCTCTACTTTACTCCAGAAGAGGTGATTAGTCAGTCATCTCAACCATCTGTGGAGCCCCCTCACCTAGGAGGACCAGCAGATCCTCCCCAGCCTCCCCCAGGCCCCTCACACCCCCCTGGGCCTAGCCCCCACCAGCCTCCCACTACTACTCCAACCCTGGAGGAGCTACAGTCCCGTTTCAACACCAGCCTGGAATTGGAGCCCCCTCCCATCGAGCACTCCCCCTGGACCGAGTCCAGTCTAGACCAGCCTTACCAGAAGATCAAGAAGAAGTCACGCTCTGGTAGCAGCAGGTCAAGGTAAAGGCCAAGGGGGAACCCACTGTGCCTCCTGTAATTTTATATGAACGCTACCCTTGAATTTATTGTACAGGAAAGCCCAAGAATAGCCATAATTGAAGCTTCATGGGTTGGTGAAAGCTCTCTTAAATACAAATCATTATGGCTTGGTAATTGTTTCCATGTAGCCTAATATAAGATTGCCTTGACTTTTTGAATTCATGCAGCTCCATAGTTGAACCCAAATAGATCTACCTTTATGAGAAACCACAAGGTCAGGAATCTGCTTTGGCAGCACTTATCTGAAACGTAAACTCCTCCATTTGATATTTGAAAAATGAGAGTTCCTTTTCATGTGGTTTCTCTCAAGTTGGCATTAATACGTACTTTGTTATTTTGGGAAGGATGTTACTCAGGAACATTTTGATTCAAGTCGCGACTCGTCTTTGAGAGACAGCTCAAATAGACTAATAAATACAAGGGCACATGGAACAGGTTCAAGCGTGCAAAGTACATGCACTCATTTGGCCAACTCATGGCCTGTTTTTCCTCTGACTAAAAACATTTTTAGGGTTTAGTCATTAAACCAGTTCTCTCTCCTTCCTGTCCATGTTACATTTCTGCAGTAGTCCAGCCGTGACCCCTGTGTTGCCTCCAGTGGAAGCCTGTTGTGGAGACACGGCCCTGCCGCTGCAGTTCTCCTCCCATCTAAGACTGTGCTACACCCAGTCCAACAGCGCCCCATCCACCCCGGAGATGCACCTTCGCCGCCAGCTCTCTCTCAGGTCAGCACGTTTAAATGTTTTACATTTATATTTTGGTAGATGTTCTTATAGAGCGACTTACAGTAAGTGCATTCAACTAAGGTAGGTAAGACAACCGCATATCACAGTCACACAGCACCACTGTCCACCATTTTATATCTCATCCACTCTGTCCCCACACCGCTTGAATCTTGAGACTGTCTCACTGTATCTTACAAATGAGTTTGGATATTTGTACTGTTTTGGCCTTGTTTGTAATGCTTCTATGTAATATTTTACAGACTCCCCAACAGTGAGCCTCCGTTGAAACTGGATAAGGATCGAGGTCGCACCCGTGTTCCCAGGAGGCGACTGATGGATTACGTGGTAACGTCTCCAGCCGAGTCCCCTGTCCAGAGGGGAGGCTATGGAAACCCCATATACCACTCCAGCTCTGAGACTGAGGACAGTAACTCTGAACACTCTGCCCCATCCTACACCAGCTCCCCGTGTCGCGAGATGCCCTGTGACCTGCCCAGGCAGTGTCAGCCCACCTATAGGTACCAACACTCCAGCCCCAATGACAATCATCGACCAATGGCCTACCCCCTAGGCCCCGGCTTCTACCAAAACACCCAGCACCAGTCCAGCCCCAGCTTCCACAGGGATTACTATAACGATGGGATGGTCTACCCTTCAGAGATGGACATGACCAGGTTGTATCATGGCCCCCCGCCCCCCTGTCACTCCAGCCAGTATGAGCACTGGTATGAGGAGGCCCCTGTGCACCCCCAGCGGGCTCTCAGGCCCCTGCCCCCTCACATCAGACTGTCCCGCGCACCTTCGCTCCGGGAGTACCCCCACCACTCCTCCAGAGGTCTCCCCCAGCAGGTGGTAAACGAGGAGCTCAAGTCGTGGCACCAGCGCAAGCAGTTCAGACCTCACTCCCTGGACAGACAGGGCGCGGTCAGGATGAGGAATGTACAGGGCCGCGAGTCACCTCTCTCCCAGCACAATAAGTACCATGAACAGGTAAACCGCCACGACGGCACTTCACTTACTACATGATTGCAATGTAGTTGCCCAATTTGAAGTTATTGCCTTTGCGGAATTACTGTTAGCACTGGATTATATTACTGTCAGGTTGGTGTCACTTGGTGCCCCGCAGGCTTTAGAGGAGAAGGGAATTTCTAATCAGTTAAGATGGATGCTACTGGGGTGCTGTGTCCAGGCCTGTCTGCAAGTTCCATGGAATCAGAACTCTTTAAAATGTTTGTGTCGTATATTAATGCAGTCTTTACAAGCAAACTTACTTTGCGTTCTACTGAACTGTGTGAGTTTGGCAATCACACCTGACAAGTATTACCTCCATGAACTAGTAAGCACACTATGTGAGGACAGGAGTCACAGGACAACACGCAACTCTCAATGATACTTGTCTCAGCACGTTTTATGACAGGGGTAGGCAAACCTGTTCCTGGAGTGTCGCAGGTACTGCAGGATTTTGTCTCAACTAGGCACCACACGGAGCTACTAAGTTAATTGATCAGTTCAGTGATTGCCTAAATTCAACACTCCTGGTCTTCCAGGTTGGTTAAATCAAAAACATGAAGTGCCTGCAGCATTCCAGGACCAGGGTTGCCTACCCCTGTTTTATGACTTTCACTGGTTGTTTTTAATTGTTTAGGAGCCACCGTTCACACAATATCGTTTTTATGGTCCCATTGTCCAAGGGCAATATGCACACTCACTGAATTGCATTGAGAGAGAGAAACTTTGATACAGTATGGGCCCTGGTCAAAAGTAATGCACTATATAGGGAATAGAGTGCCATTTGGGATGTACACACTGTATTCCAGCTACGCCCCATGGATCTCCTTACTGCTGTTTTGTCAGCCTCACAAATGGCTCGCACTTTGACCCTGAGTTTCGCTTCAGGACGCATCTTATTTACTTACATACAGTGCATTCAGAAAGTATTCAGACCCCTTGACTTTTTCCACATTTTGTTACGTTACAGACTTATTCTAAAATGGATTAAATTACAAATGTTCCTCATCAATCTACACATAGTACCCCATAATGACAAAGCAAAAACAGATTTTTCAATTTTTTTGCAAATGTATTAAATATACTAAACAGAACTTCATATTTAAAATGCAAAACAGTATTCAGACCCTTTGCTATGAGACTAGAAATTGAGCTCAGGTGCATCCTGTTTCCATTGATCATCCTTGAGATGTTTCTACAACTTGATTGGAGTCCACCTGTGGTAAATTAAATTGAATGGACATGATTTGGAAAGGCACACACCTGTCTATATAAGGTCCCACAGTTGACAGTGCATGTCAGAGCAAAAACCAATCCATGAGGTCAAAGAAATTGTCCGTAGAGCTCCGAGACAGGATTGTCGAGGCACAGATCTGGGGAAGGGTACCAAATAATGTCTGCAGCATTGAAGGTCCCCAAGAACACAGTGGCCTCCATGATTCTTAAATGGAAGAAGTTTGGAACCACCAAGACTCTTCCTAGAGCTGGCCGCCTGGCCAAACCTGAGCAATTGGGGGAGAAGGGCCTTGGTCAGAGAGGTGACCAAGATCCCGATGGTCACACTGACCGAGCTCCAGAGTTCCTCTGTGAAGATGGGAGAACCTTCCAGAAGGACAACCATCTCTGCATCACTCCACCAATCAGGCCTTTATGGTAGAGTGGCCAGACGGAAGCAACTCCTCAGTAAAAGGCACATGACAGCCCGCTTGGAGTTTGCCAAAAGGCACCTAAAGGACTCTGACCATGAGAAACAAGATTCTCTGATCTGATGAAACCAAGATTGAACTCTTTGGCCTGAATGCCAAGTGTCACGTCTGGGGGAAATCTGGCACCATCACTACAGTGAAGCATGGTGGTGGCAGCATCATGCTGTGGGGATGTTTTTCAGCGGCAGGGACTGGGAGACTAGTCAGGATTGAGGGAAAGATGAACGGAGCAAAGTACAGAGAGATCCTTGATGAAAACCTGCTCCAGAGCGCTCAGGACCTCAGACTGGGGCGAAGGTTCACCTTCCAACAGGACAACGACCCTAAGCACACAGCCAAGACAGCGCAGGAGTGGCATCGAGACAAGTCTCTGAATGTTCTTGAGTGGCCCAGCCAGAGCCCGGACTTGAACCCGATCGAACATCTCTGGAGAGACCTGAAAATAGCTGTGCAGCGACACTCCCATCCAACCTGACAGAGCTTGAGAGGATCTGCAGAGAAGAATGGGAGAAACTCCCCAAATACAGGTGTGCTAAGCTTATAGCGTCATACCCAAGAAGACTCAAGGCTGTAATCGCTACCAAAGGTGCTTCAACAAAGTACTGAGCAAAGGGTCTGAATCCTTATGTTAATGTGATATTTCAGTATTTTTATTTTTTATACATTTGCAAAAATTTCTGCTTTGTCATTATGGGAGATTGTGTGTAGATTGATGAGGGTGGGAAACATTTTCATCCATTTTATAATAAGGCTGCAACGTCACAAAATGTGGAAAAAGTCAAGGGGTCTGAATTCTTTCCAAATGCACTGTATCTTTTGAGTTCAAAAACAGTTTAAGAAAATCTATGGAGGCAGGTGGTGAGTCAATGTGATTTTTAAGACATTGAAATGATTATAATATGAGACGCAGTGGGTATCCTGAGTTTTCTCTTTCTCCAGAGGGCAAGGTGTGGGAATGGTCATGCATGATAGTAAGACCCAGGTGCCACATTCCTGTGTCGTTTTACTGTCTTTACCCTTCAGCAATGATTTAGATCGCCAGCGGTTGGAAAAGCATGGGCAGCTGTAGTACAGTACTGGATCTAATATTTCTCTGTTGTTTTTGGGTCTAATATTTCTCAGTAGTAGTAGTGACCATTCTTCATTTCAGGGGATGTTCTGATCACAGGAAGTAAATGAGGTTTAAGAGACATTCAGACAGCTGCAGTGCATACTGTTCGTGTGGCCCTCCCATAGTCAACCTCACCCCTGAATCATACAGTGTCACGCTGAGTCACAGTGTAGCTCACTGTAGAGAAAAATGACACACCCTTGTTGTGGATCAGCTGCTAAAACCTAAAAGCCAAGCATTTTGAGACACTATGGCTGAAATCAAATAAAGTTTTGATTTGGTTTGAACTCTTATGACCTTCTCATTATGGAGCTCTCAATGGTGAAGTTATACCACAGTGCTATGTACTGTACTTCCTTTAACATCATATTTGTATCTCCAACTTGCTGGTGTTGTGAGAACTGCGTAATACAGCAGATGAGCCCTTGGTCTCTGCTGTAGGGCAGTATACTCACTCCTGACCCTGAAGGGTTTCAGGGAACCACCAGCAGAAACATCATTGCAATTATCTACTTTGTTGCCTTATCTCCATATTGTGAACTTCCAATAATGTTATTGCTAGTGATATTTAAAATCATAACTCTGTTAGTACTGACTTGAAAAACCAGACATTGAAATAAATGTTCCCTGTTTTTGTCGTCCCGTCTGCAGGCTCCCCAGAGACGTGTCATCCAGAGGGCAGCGGACGGGACCCCAGAGCAGTGGTTTGTGGATGACGACTCGGAGATCGTCAGTCAGGTGTAGGACTAGGGAGAGGGCCCCCAGTGCCACCCCCTCTCTGGAAAGCTCTGACCTCCTCCCCCGCCCACAGAGCCCTATTTATTCATTAATTTATTACATCACTGGACCTGGTGCTGATATGCGATGAGAGAGAGAGACTGGGCATAATATCAAAGAGGATCTGAGGCTTTATACATTGACTTCAACATGTTACCCGGGCAACCAGAAAGTCAATTAAAGGCACAAAGCAACAGACCACAACGTTCCCCTGCTGCCTCCCTTTTTACTGTGAAAGAGCCGCTGTGTTGAACATTCTTTCATGGTTAGTTTATCTGTTTTTTGTATGGATCTATTGATGTGTTTAGTACTATCGAAAATGTTTCTAAAATATGTATTTAGTTATTGTTTTTCTAAAAGAAAAAGTTTCTCTTTAGAAATGAATAAATAATGGAATAAAGATGTATACTGTTAATCCTATCAGTGTCATTCTGTTATAATCTTCACTTTCTTCAGAGTTGGGAATTCAATTCCAACAGGAAGTTTCTGAGTGGTGGTATCCATAGAATCAGAATAAGTACCAATATTATTATTATCATTGGTTACACATTATTTTGTCATCATTCGACCGTTCAGCGTTGAAGCTGCACTGTCTTTTATCAATTTACTAGTCTCTCCCTTACAGACATTTGTAGCAAAAAGCACTTTGACTGGCAAAGAAGTTGAAGTTACTGCCGGGTGCCTTCATTTCTCACATTTTGGCTCATGATCATCCCCTGCTTGTGGACAGTAATTATGCCCTTGATAAACCATTATTTTATTATGCATTATAACAATACACTTTTTGTACATAGATAATTGGTACTTGAAAGTTGGACTTTATTTAACCATGGATGTCACATTGAACAATACATACTACAAAACACTGTTATTCTAAACAAAGTATCTCATATTGTTCCACATATCCTATTAATATTCATATTAATAGTTGTAATAATTCAGTTCTGCCACCCTTTTTAGAGTTTACATAAGACATTCAATCATTTAGCCATCTGGCTGGCTAAAACGGGCACTTTTATAGTAACACTGCTACTCCTACTGCTCTCTCCTCGTCTGACCATGTGTTCTCGCATACCCCGAGAGCATCTGGTCAGCGGGGTGGTGGCACAGGAATCCTCATCTCTCCCAAGTGGACATTCTCAATTTTTCCCCTAACCCATCTGTCCATCTCCTCATTTGAATTCCATGCTGTCACAGTCACTAGCCCATTTAAGCTTAATATCCTTGTCATCTATCGCCCTCCAGGTTCCCTTGGAGAGTTCATCAATGAGCTTGACGCCTTGATAAGTTCCTTTCCTGAGGATGGCTCACCCCTCACAGTTTTTGGGGGATTTCAACCTCCCTACGTCTACATTTGACTCATTTCTCTCTGCCTCCTTCTTTCCACTCCTCTCCTCTTTTGACCTCACCCTCTCACCGTCCCCCCCTACTCACAAGGCAGGCAATACGCTTGACCTGATCTTTACTAGATGCTGTTCTTCTACTAATCTCACTGCAACTCCCCTCCATGTCTCCGACCACTACTTTGTATCCTTTTCTCTCTCGCTCTCCTCCAACACTACTCACTCTGCCCCTACACAGATGGTAATGCGCCGCCGCAACCTTCGGCTCTCTCTCTCCGCTTCTCTCTCCTCTTCCATCCTATCATCTCTTCCCTCTGCTCAATCCTTCTCCCTCCAATCTCCTGATTCTGCCTCCTCAACCCTCCTCTCCTCCCTTTCTGCATCCTTTGACTCTCTATGTCCCCTATCCTCCCGGCCGGCTCGATCCTCCCCTCCAGCTCCGTGGCTTGATGACTCATTGCGAGCTCACAGAACAGAGCTCCGGGCAGCTGAGCGGAAATGGAAGAAAACTAGACTCCCTGCGGACCTGGCATCTTTTCACTCCCTCCCTCTCTACATTTTCTTCATCTGTTTCTGCTGCTAAGGCCACTTTCTACCACTCTAAATTCCAAGCATCTGCCTCTAACCCTAGGAAGCTCTTTGCCACATTCTCCTCCCTGCTGAATCCCCCCCCCTCCTCCCTCTCTGTGGATGACTTCGTCAACCACTTTGAAAAGAAGGTTGACGACATCCGATCCTCGTTTGTTAAGTCAAATGACACTGCTGGTCCTGCTCACACTGCCCTACCCTATGCTTTGACTTCTTTCTCCCCTCTCTCTCCAGATAAAATCTTGCGACTTGTGACTGCAGGCCGCCCAACAACCTGCCCGCTTGACCCTATCCCCTCCTCTCTTCTCCAGACCATCTCCGGTGACCTTCTCCCCTACCTCACCTCGCTGATCAACTCATCCTTGACCGCTGGCTATGTCCCTTCCGTCTTCAAGAGAGCAAGAGTTGCACCCCTTCTCAAAAAACCAACACTCGATCCCTCTGATGTCAACAACTACAGACCAGTATCCCTTCTTTCTTTTCTTTCCAAAACTATTGAGCGTGCCGTCTTTAGCCAACTCTCTTGCTATCTCTCTCAGAATGACCTTCTTGATCCAAACCAGTCAGGTTTCAGGACTGGTCATTCAACTGAGACTGCTCTTCTCTGTGTCACGGAGGCTCTCCGCACTGCTAAAGCTAACTCTCTCTCCTCTGCTCTTGTCCTTCTAGACCTGTCTGCTGCCTTTGATACTGTGAACCATCAGATCCTCCTCTCCACCCTCTCCGAGCTGGGCATCTCCGGCGCGGCTCACTCTTGGATTGCGTCCTACCTGACCGGTCGCTCCTACCAAGTGGCGTGGCGAGAAGCTGTCTCCGCACCACGTGCTCTCACCACTGGTGTCCCCCAGGGCTCAGTTCTAGGCCCTCTCCTATTCTCGCTATACACCAAGTCACTTGGCTCTGTCATATCCTCACATGGCCTCTCCTATCATTGCTACGCTGACGATACACAACTAATCTTCCCTTTCCCCCTTCTGATAACCAGGTGGCGAATCGCATCTCTGCATGTCTGGCAGACATATCAGTATGGATGACGGATCACCACCTCAAGCTGAACCTTGGCAAGACGGAGCTGCTCTTCCTCCCGGGGAAGGACTGCCCGTTCCATGATCTCGCCATCACGGTTGACAACTCCGTTGTGTCCTCCTCCCAGAGTGCGAAGAGCCTTGGCGTGACCCTGGACAACACCCTGTCGTTCTCCGCTAACATCAAGGCGGTGACCCGATCCTGTAGGTTCATGCTCTACAACATTCGGAGAGTACGACCCTGCCTTACACAGGAAGCGGCACAGGTCCTAATCCAGGCACTTGTCATCTCCCGTCTGGATTACTGCAACTCGCTGTTGGCTGGGCTCCCTGCCTGTGCCATTAAACCCCTACAACTCATCCAGAATGCCGCAGCCCGTCTGGTGTTCAACCTTCCCAAGTTCTCTCACGTCACCCCGCTCCTCTGCACACTCCACTGGCTTCCAGTTGAAGCTCGCATCTGTTACAAGACCATGGTGCTTGCCTATGGAGCTGTGAGGGGAACGGCACCTCCGTACCTTCAGGCTCTGATCAGTCCCTACACCCAAACGAGGGCATTGTGTTCATCCACCTCTGGCCTGCTGGCTCCCTTCCTCTCGCGGAAGCATAGTTCCCGCTCAGCCCAGTCAAAACTGTTCGCTGCTCTGGCACCCCAATGGTGGAACAAGCTCCCTCACGACGCCAGGACAGTGGAGTCACTCACCACCTTCCGGAGACATTTGAAACCCCACCTCTTTAAGGAATACCTGGGATAGGATAAAGTAATCCTTCTACCCCCCCACTGGCTATAGGGTGAATGCACCAATTTGTAAGTCGCTCTGGATAAGAGCGTCTGCTAAATGACGTAAATGTAAATGTAAATGTAAATGATTAAAGCTCGAATCTGCAGCTGAAACAATAACAAAGCCGACACCCGGCCTCTGTTTTGTTAAACAGCTGATGGACGGGCCTGGAGAAATGTAACAGTTCTCAAATTCATAGACACAGCTATCGATGCAAGGGCTGACCATCTATATAAAAAGTATAGTTTTAATCATGTTTTGAGGCTATAAAGTGTTTGTTTACATTGATGTTTACAAACATTGGGGTAAAACATATATTTTGAGTCTGATTGGGTACGACAGTTAAGAACATAAGTGAATTAAAGGACCTCTAATAAATTAATTATGACACTTGCCCTTGCGCAGTAAAGCAATACTTGACAACTGTTTTTACAGAGGCACGTTTTTTCACTACACCGGAAGTTACATTCCACCAGCAAGAATAAGCAAGACCAAGCAAGGCCGGGACCTCGGCGATTTTCCTTCAAAATAAAAGTCCTGCAATGAAGATGGTGAAAAATAATACAAATGGTCGAAATTCGTAACATTTTATGAGGATTTGTTAGCAGACTTCGAATTTTGTTTAACATTATGAAAAAGGGAATAAAGTTAATCGCCTTTATAGCACAAATAATATTATAGCACTGACATTATTGTTATCAGCATTAAAAGTAATGATTAGCCTACTAGATAGTTATCATGGGAACAACAGTAACACAAATAACAAATCAATATTTATAATGCTACTATTAATAATAGTAATATGAATATTAATAATTGTATTATAATAATCAACTTTAGAAAACACTATTAATCACATTGTTAATTAGCTCATTCATATTGTACGATGTTCAGTATGTTTTTCAAATTGGACATATTGCACTGTAGTACACAATTTCCTGTAGCCTACATTGTGTCGCAGTCCATTCTACTCAGGAGCACCTCTAGTTTCCAAATCCAAGGAGCGTCGCTGCTAATTAGGTGGCCCTTATGGAGTGGCCCATCAACTGAAATCGAATAATTTGTTGATATTGGACATACAGTGCTATGAAAACGTATTTGCCCCCTTTCTAATTTTCTCTACTTTTATTAGATAAAGGGAACATAAGTGAACAAATAACACAACAATTACATATTTATTTCATTTATTTCTTAAACAAAGTTATGCAACACCCAATTCCCCTGTGTGAAAAAGTAATTGCCCCCTTACACTCAATAACTGGTTGTGCCACCTTTAGCTGCAATGACTCCAACCAAATGCTTCCTGTAGTTGTTGATCAGTCTCTCACATCGCTGTGGAGGAATTTTGGCACACTCTTCCATGCAGAACTGCTTTAACTCAGTGACGTGTGGGTTTTCAAGCATGAACTGCTCGTTTCAAGTCCTGCCACGACATCTCAATTGGGATTAGGTCTGGACTTTGACTAGGCCATTCCAAAACTTAAAATGTCTTGCTTTTTAGCTATTTTCATGTAGACTTGATTGTGTGTTTTGGATCATTGTCTTGCTGCATGACCCAGCTGCGCTTCAGCTTCAGCTCACAGACGGATGGTCTGACATTCCCCTGTAGAATTCTCTGATACAGAGCAGAATTCATGGTTCCTTCTATTAAGGCAAGTCGTCCAGGTCCTGAGGCAGCAAAGCATCCCCAAACCATCACACCACCACCACCATGCTTGACCATTGGTATGATGTTCTTACTGTGGAAAGCAGTGATTGGTTTTCACCAGGCATAATGGGACCCATCTCGTCCAAAAAGTTGACTAAAGTTTGCCAAAAAGCACCTGGATGATCATCAAGACTCTTGGAAGAAAGTTATATGGACAGATGATTCAAAAGTATAACCTTTTGGACGACATGGTTCCAGTAATGCCTGGCGAAAACCAAACACTGCATTCCACAGAGAGAACATCATACCAAAGGTCAAGCATGGTGGTGGTGGTGTGATGGTTTGGGGATGCTTTGCTTAATATAAGGAATTTGAAATTATTTATACTTTTACTTTTACTTTTGATACTTAAGTATATTTAAAACCAAATACTTTTAGACTTTTACTCAAGTAGTATTTTACTGGGCGACTTTCACTTTTACTTGAGTCATTTTCTATTAACTTATCTTTCCTTTTACTCAAGTATGACAATTGAGTACTTTTTCCACCACTGCAGATGAGGCACATTTTGGAGAGTTCAGGCTTACCACTCCAAATAATATAGTGTGTTTACATTGACTCGTGACAAATGGGAGAGGGTCCATTCAGAAAGAAGTGGTAGGTATTTTAAAAAGTAGGCCTATTTGCACCGCTGAGAAGCGGGGTCTAGAAAACAGTAGCAGTTGTGGTGTTTATTTGTGCTTGTTCTCTAAAGTAGTCTTATGAGAGGGCAATATGTATACACTTTTTCACAATGGCATGCAATACTATGTTTTATGTGAGTAATCGGAGAGGAAATTACTTAGTTGAAAGAAGTTAAGGTTTTAAGCTTGAATGGTACAGCAGACTGATGAAAGGAAGATATATGCTTAATAATGAAATTATATTTAACTATAAATGTGTTAATTATTTCATATAGTTGTGTGCACCAATATCGATAATTTGATATGATTTTGATATCAATATGAGTAAGGCATATCGTGAAATTGGTTCATTCTTCCTGTTAATCTACACTATTCTGTAAAAAAGCATACATGACTGTTCCTGCATGCACAAAGCCCTCTTACAGACCTTCTAACAGGCTGCTTAGCATACTTCAAAAATGAACACTAAAACAAAAACAGTGCCCATCACTAATTTATTGGATTTATTCGATGAGGGATTGCAAGGAATGAATGTATCATGAAGTGTCTTAGACCATACATTTTTTGCCGAAACATTTAAATGGGGGGCTGAAATTAATTAATGTATCCTAGAGTGTGTTTGACCATGAATTGTAACTTACACATTTCATATGGACTTTAGTCCCCCATGAAATAACACCATATATAGATTCTACAGAGCCTACTGAGTATCCCCTACAATACTTTTACTGCGGCACCCAGAATAGTTTTTGCTCTATAAGCCAATATGTATTCCATATACAGTGATCCGCATTGTGGCCGCCAATGGAATGGGTGGAGTAAAAGACCAGGAACACTCTGTATTATTCAGAGTCCCATGAAATGACACCATATATACATTCTACAGACCCTACTGAGTATTCCGTACAATAATGCAAGTAGTCCGGGTAGCCATGATTAGCTGTTCAGGAGTCTTATGGCTTGGGGTAGAAGCTGTTAAGAAGCCTTTTGGACCTAGACTTGGCGCTCCGGTACCGCTTGCCGTACGGTAGCAGAGAGAACAGTCTATGACTAGGGTAGCTGGAGTCTTCGATCATTTTTAGGGCCTTCCTCTGACACCGCCTGGTATAGAGGTCCTGGATGGCAGGAAGCTTGGCCCCAGTGATGTACTGGGCCATACGCACTACCATCTGTAGTGCCTTGCGTTCGGAGGCCGAGCAGTTGCCATACCAGGCGGTGATGCAACCAGTCAGGATACTCTCGATGGTGCAGCTGTAGAATTTTTTGAGGATCTGAGGACCCATGCCAAATCTTTTCAGTCTCCTGAGGGGGAATAGGCTTTGTCGTGCCCTCTTCACGACTGTCTTGGTGTGTTTGGACCATGATAGTTTGTTGGTGATGTGGACACCAAGGAACTTGAAGCTCTCAACCTGTTCCACTACAGCCCCGTCGATGAGAATGGGGGTGTGCTCAGTCCTCTTTTTTTTCCTGTAGTCCACAATCATCTCCTTTGTCTTGAGCACGTTGAGGGAGAGGTTGTTATCCTGGCACCACACAGCCAGGTCTCTGACCTCCTCCCTATAGGCTGTCTCATCGTTGTCTGTGATCAGGCCTACCACTGTTGTGTCGTGGGCAAACTTAATGATGGTGTTGGAGTCGTGCCTGGCCATGCAGTCATGGGTGAACAGGGAGTACAGGAGGGGACTGAGCACACACCCCTGAGGGGCCCCTGTGTTGAGGGTCAGCGTGGCAGATGTGTTGTTACCTACCCTTACCACCTGGGGGCGGCCCGTCAGGAAGTCCAGGATCCAGTTGCAGAGGGAGGTGTTTAGTCCCAGGGTCCTTAGCTTAGTGATGAGCTTTGAGGGCACTATGGTGTTGAACGCTGAGCTGTAGTCAATGAATAGCATTCTCACGTAGGTGTTCCTCTTGTTCAGGTGGGAAAGGGCAGTGTGGAGTGCAATAGAGATTGCATCATCTGTGGATCTGTTGGGGCGGTATGCAAATTGGAGTGGGTCTAGGGTTTCTGAGATAATGGTGTTGATGAGAGCCATGACCAGCCTTTCAAAGCACTTCATGGCTACAGACGTGAGTGCTATGGGTCGGTAGTCATTTAGGCAGGTTATCTTAGGTTGGAACTGTTGCTGTTAAACTGATTGAAGCAAGATGCTTTTTGAGGCAAACACACTCACACAGTTCTGTTACTTACAGCAGGAAGCGGTCTCATGCCTGACTGAGAAAGCAGTAGATCCAGTTTTGCACAACATACCTATGCGAGTCAGGGTTCTCAACTCTGGCATACTTAAAAAAACAAGTACAGAAACAGACTCAATGCTGAGCATGACCTCAGGGTTGCACTGTCAAAAATTGAGCACAGAATAGACATGCATGTTGAACACTTCAACAAGCCACACACCTCTCATTAGGACTGTGTGTGTGTGTTTTCTGGTCTACATTTGTGTGATGTGATCAATCTGTTTATTCCAGTTCAGAATAATAATAATTACTTGTATTTTAACAGCAACAGTTCCAACCTATACTTTTTTTCAACAATAATTTCTACAGTAAGATGTACAGTAGGCCTGATCATTTTTCATCTGTACTGTTACTTAGGGTTACACTATCAAAAACTGAGCCTGTGTGTGTGTGTCTTTGTGTGTGTGTGTGTGTGTGTGTGTGTGTGTGTGTGTGTGTGTGTGTGTGTGTGTGTGTGTGTGTGTGTGTGTTATGTTATACATCTGTGTGATGTGATCCATCAGTTTATTCCAGTTCAGAATGAAAATGATTTATTGTATTTTGACAGCAACAGTTCCAACCTAGACAGATATTTAAGTGTTTTTAATTGGGAAAAATAAGCATGAATTGCTATTTACATGTATATGGGTATTTCACTTTAATTGTTATTTGTTTTTGTCTATATTGCATTTGTTTTAGGCATAAGGGCAATGAAATGTACCAATATGTACGTATATTTGCATGTTTTCATAAGCTTGGGTCCCAGGAAAACACTGAATTTCTAATTTGGGTCCCAGGCTGAAAAAGTTTAAGAACCCCTGCTATAAGCCAATATGTATTACATTTACAGTGCTTCGCATTGTGGCCACCAATGGAATGGGTGGAGTAAAAGACCAGCAACACTCCGTATTATTCAGAGCCCCATGAAATGACACCATATGTACATTCTGACCCTACTAAGTATTTCCTACAATACTTTTACTGCGGCACCCAGATACAGACCATACTAAGTATTCCCTACTGTAAAAATGGCCAGCTCATCTCCTTTCTAAGACCCCAACTTTCTTTTGGTTTTCTTATTGAAATAAGGTCACGCCAATCATCATAATTCTATTAGCCAATCAGCAGCCTTTTTTCCCGGGACTTAGCGTAATACCCGACCAGGCAGGGCCTCAGGCAGTCTGTAGTTTTCCATTCTGATGACCAACCGGTTTTTCTCTCCTGCTTATTCTCAGTGGTGTAAAGTACTTAAGTAAAAATCCTTTAAAGTACTACTTAAGTAGTTTTTTGTGGTATCTGTACTTTACTTTACTATTGATATTTTTGCCTACTTTTACTTTTACTTCACTACATTCCTAAAGAAAATGATGTACACCATAAATTTTCCCTGACACCCAATTCACACACAATTTCAAAAGAACATCCCTGGCCATCCCTACTGCCTCTGATCTGGACGGACTCAATAAACACAAATTACTCACTAAACACAAATGCTTCGTTTGTAAATTATGTCTGAGTGTTGGAGTGTGCCCCTGGCTATCCGTCAATAAAAAATAACAAAAAATTGTGCCGTCTGGTTTGCTTTATAGAAGGAATTTGAAATTATTTATACTTTTAGTTTTGATACTTAAGTATACTTTAGCAATTCCATTTACTTTTGATCCTTAAGTATATTTAAAACCAAATACTTTTAGACTTTTACTCAAGTATTATTTTACTGGGTAAATTTCACTTTTACTTGAGTCATTTTCTATTAATGTATTTTTACTTTTACTCAAGTATGACAATTGAGTACTTTTCCCACCACTGCTTATTCTACCTCCTTATATATTTTTTTCTTCTTTCTGATGTTTTATTCTGCGTGCAGTTAAATAACCACAATTAGTATCAGAGAGAGTGTTGTTGTATGTGAGTGTGGCTCTTCATTAAACCCTTGAACTGGAACTACCGCTTCCTCGTGTTCTGAACGGACACCCTGTGGTGGTTTTTATTCTGTTTTATTGGTCCTTCGAAATAAACAACCCATATTTTTCACCTACAATACTTTTACTGCGGCACCCAGAATCGTTTTTGCTCTATAAACCAATATGTATTCCATATACAGTGATTCGTATTGGGGACATTTATTTGACCTTGGAACATGTTTTAAAACCCCAATTTAATGCAAATGTCACTTAAATATGAACAAATATGAATCATTTTAATTATTCTGGCAATTATTTTTAATGTCATGAATAAATACAGGTTATTGACGCTTTTCAACTATTATGCGGGGGACTTTTATTTTGAAGAGTTCCGAAATTCCGTGAACCAGAAGTACTTTTTTTAGTGTAGCTGCTGGAGATGTGCAGTTGTTGGATCCCCACCGAAGAAGAAGAAGTGCGGCTAATCGCTTGAGGAAGAATCACGTTTACCCAGTCATTGTTGTTGTAGGCTACTAAAATATGGAAAAATCTCTCAAACTGCACTCCGATCTCGCAGAAGACGTGGCTACGTCCTCGAGCTTTCGTCAATTCAAGATAAAACACTTCCACTTGGATCTAAGCGTGGACTTTGAGAAGAGAACTTTGAGAGGAACTGAAACGCTACAGCTGAAATGCATCCAAGATTCTCAAAGCGAGCTACTGTTGGACATTCATCCCTCTCTCTCAATGCAAGAGGTGTCCTACTGCCGAAGTGAAGATGATTCGGATTCGGTGAAAGTAGAATTCCTGACGCGCAACTTCACCAGTTATGGCACCACACTGGTTGTAAAATTCCCATCACCATGTAAAATTGAGGAACAGTTTCGAGTGGTGGTCAAGTTTGTTGCATCCGATGGACCAGGGGTAAGAGAATGTCATTCACCCGGCCTAACTAGTGTCACTCTACTCTACCTAGCAACCACAACACAAGCCTGTTACTTCCAGATGATTGGCTACTAAGAATGTATTTATATTTGGCCCTATACTGAACAAAAATATAAACGCAACATGTAAAGTGTTGGTCCCATGTTTCAGGGGGTGAAATATATTTTAGTTTTTTCTCAAATTCTGTGCACAAATGTGTTTACATCCCTGTTAGGTGAACATTTCTCCTTTGCCAAAATAATCCATCCACCTGACAGGTGTAGCATATCAAGAAGCTGATTAAACAGCATGATCATTACACAGGTGCACCTTGTGCTGGGGACAATAAAAGGCCACTCTAAAATTTGCAGATTTGTCACAACACAATGCCACAAGTTTTAAGGGAGCGTGCAATTGGCATGCTGACTGCAGGAATGTCCACCAGAGCTGTTGCCAGATAATTTAATGTTAATTTCTCTATGATAAGCCGCCTCCAACGTTGTTTTAGAGAATTTGGCAGTATGTCCAACCTGCCTCATAACCGTAGACCACGTGTAACCACGCCAGCCCAGGACCTCCACCTGCGGGATCATCTGAGACCAGCCACCCAATAAAACTGTGGGTTTGCACAACCGAAGAATTTCTGCACAAACTGTCAGAAACCGTCTCAGGGAAGCTCATCTGCGTGCTCACCAGGGTCTTGACCTGACTGCAGTTTGGCGTCTTAACCGACTTCAGTGGGCAAATGCTCACTTTCGATGGCCACTGGCATGCTGTGTGCTCTTCACGAATGAATCCTGGTTTCAACTGTACCATTTTTTACATTTTAGTCATTTAGCAGACCTCTTATCCAGAGCGACTTACAGGAGCAATTAGGGTTAAGTGCCTTGCTTAAGGGCACATCGACAGATTTTTCACCTAGTCTGCTCGAGGATTAGAACCAGCGACCTTTCGGTTACTGGCACAACGCTCTTACCCACTAAGCTACCTGCCGCCCCAGATGGCAGACCTTTCCTCTACACTTCTGGCGTCGTGTGGGCGAGCGGTTTGCTGATGTCAACATTGTGAACGGAGAGCCCCATGGTGGGGTTATGGTATGGGCAGGCATATGCTGGCTCCCATGGCTGCACTCCTTACCAGTCATGTGAAAACCATAGATTAGGGCCTAATGAATTTAATTCAATTTACTGATTTCCTTATGTGACAGAGCACCTAGATTCGGTCTTATGTAGCAAAATTTGAAATTGTGTTTTTTATATTGGATAAAAGTAGAGAATCAGAGGTAGAAAATTGTATATCATACACTGCAGTTGAGGAACAATGGGGAAATATTTCTGCTTTTAAAGTTGATTAACTTGTAACCCCATTTTTGAGAAAATGGCCCATTGAATGTTTTGCCACACCTACTGGAGAGCTCTTCTTTGTCTACGTCCATTCAGCATCGTTCACACCCTCTTAAGCCTTAGCCCCACCCATCTCTTTAAGGATTCACATGTGAGGGCATGTGCTAAACAGAGGGAGTAGTTTAGTATACAACCAAAGATTTCAAGACTAAAAGTCAAAAAAATAGTAGCCTACAATAAGGAAAAACTCCAGGTAAAAATACACTTTATCTAGTCCTTGGCCTATATCCTAATCTGATTTTGGTGCAGGTCATGTTGTTCTTCACATTACCGTCTCTGGTAAACACACTATATCAAATAAAATCTAACTTTATTTGTCACATGCACAGGATACAGAAGGTGTAAACGGTACAGTGAAATGGTTACTTGCGTAGTAGCAATATCAAAAACAAAGTGTCTGCTAAATGACGAAAATGTAAATGTAAAACTATTTTATAATTATTAGATGATGCGTACCTGAGACACATAAAATGCAATAGATGGCTGTAATCACCCCCAGACACACCTGGCTAACTTGATGGGTCATGTAATCATCTGGCGAAGTGGAGTATTTTGTTTAGTCATGTAGCTAGCTAAACAATGAACTGGCATAATCCCAACTCTTACTACTACCAATACAAACATTGTCATAGCTGTTGTATGAATCTGCAGGTAGCTAAAGCTAACAACTAGGTTTAATGTTAGCAAGCTAACATTAGGCTATAACTAGCAATGCAAATGTATTTCTGATTTGAATAATATTACTACAAAGATCATACACGTAACGTTCGCTAGCTAGCTAACAGTAATCTTTAACTTGCAATAAAAATAAAATTCTGACAAAATTAGAAACTTATAATATCTGAAAATGTAGCTAGACTCTTACCCGTATACATGGATGAACGCTTCACGGCAGACTGGAACCATTTAACTCAGTTTTGTTTGTGGCTACATCTTGTTTGGCCAACGTTGTGTCAAGTCACTCCGGTTCACACTGACTGTGGCGTTTGCAGAAAGTAGCCCATCACTTATTCCCACTGATCTGTCGATTAGCGGCAGCTAAATTCAGGGCATCAATGTTGTTGAGAAAAGTAGCAAAACTTTTGTAGTACTCGATGACTAACGTTATATCTGTGACTCGTTTCAGGAAACTAGGCATATGTCATCACTACTTCACAGGAGAGGCATTTGAACATTAATGTATTTTTTATCAAAATGTGTTTTTTGGGCGTAAATGCCTTCTGGAACATGTGAACTTTCATGTGCCTTAATATCAAACTTGTATTCCATCCGTAAATATGAATAAAATTGTTAAATTACAAGCCTAGTTGGTTCTAGCCACGGAAAAAGACAGGAACCTTCCCGCTGTCTATAATGTGAACTGCTCACTATGTGTTGATAGTCCTTTCTACCGTGCAGTTTTTGAAGTGTAACTCAGTAAAATCGTTGAAATTGTTGCATGTTGCATTCATATTTTTGTTCAGTATATTTCAAACCGTAAAATTACTGAAAACCTTTTTCCTTTCAAATTAGATCAATTCTGTTTGGCTATACATTATATTCATAGTCTGCAACGTTGCATGGTTTTAGTAAAAAATTTATTGGAAATATACATAAGTGCAAATGAGTGCGTATTCATGAAAACTGCACCACCCTCATTAAACCCAGCATACCTCTGTAGATATCATGGCTGGAGCCTGCTCAGACAGGCGAAAAGAAAGAGCCTTTCCTCTACACTTCTGGCTTCCCTGTGCTGAACCGCAGCCTGTTCCCTGGCTTCCACACCCCCATGACTAAGAGCCCCTACTCAGTTGCTGTGAAGGTAAAGTGTGCCCCTACCACCACACTCAAGCCCTGGTCTCTCTGCCCCCCCTGACCCACTAGGTGTGCTGGCTGGATCCAGAGCAGACAGCTGGGAAGGCCAAGCCTTACGTCTTCACCCAGGGCCAGGCCGTGCTCAACCGCTCCTTCTTCCCCTGCTTTGACACGCCGGCCGTCAAGAGCACCTACTCGGCCTCCGTGAAGGTGAGCCCCTGGACTGGATTCTGACTGAGCCAATGTCCACAAAGAAACATTGTGACAGACAGCAGCACATCAATCATATGTTTCTCTTTGCAGGATAATCAAGCGTCTGTGTTTCCTTTTTGTCATTCACATATTTTTTGTCTCTTATCCTGTTGATTCTATTTTGCCCTGTCATTCAACTTCACGTGCTTTGCCTGGTGTGTTGTGTTCACTGGTGTTCCAATACTTAAAGCACTCTGAATTATAGGTCTGGTATTAAAACACATTGCTGAAAAAGCACTTAATGTGTGGTGGGAAACTCACCTTATCCACCACTACGACTACATTATGTCTGTATTAGTAATGGATATTGGTACCATCATTAGTCCTAATGACTCTGGCCCAAGACTGCCCTGTCTGCCTCCACAGGTTCCTGATGGTTTCACAGCAGTGATGAGTGCCAGTAAAGGAGAACACAGGATGGCAAACAACACGTTCCTGTTCACCATGGAACAGCCCATCCCCTCCTACCTGGTGGCCTTGGCTGTAGGAGACTTGGTCTCTGCTGAGGTTGGGCCAAGGTGAGAGAGTCTCTCTGTTGCCTTATCTGGTGGCCTTGGATAGGTCCCAGATCTGTTTGTGCTCTTGATTTGTTTGTGCTCAAGCCAAATATGACAATTCCACAAGGAGTTGTCAAGAGAGCAGAAATAGACTGGCACACAGGCTAGGCCTTGGATGCTGAACTGTCTAAATCTCTTGACAGTTTGACAAGTTTTTTGGTCATTTAAGGGGCATCATTTGATAGTGTTAAGCACTCTGCTTCTAGTATAGACGTGAGGGTTGGTACAAGTCAATATTCCTCTCCCGTCAAAAGCATTTATTATATTTAACAACCTGGGCGTGTTGATCATTGAACCACAAAATGCATTCTCAGTGTCAGACTGAATAGAGGGATGAGAATCAAAAAGCAGGGTGAAAGTTCAACTTGAATGAAGTTTGAACTTGAGTGAAAACTGCACTTGCCACTTATGGGCCATATAATGCTACTGAAGAATGTGCTTTGAAGAACATGCATGATAGTGTTTGCCTATGAAGTTTCAATGCTTGGTAGTCATTGTAATTCTGTATCTTTTAGGACCCGAGTGTGGACAGAGCCATGCCTACTGCAGGCAGCCAAGCAGGAGTACGACGGAGTCATCGAGGAATTTCTGGCTGTGGGGGAGAAACTATTTGGACCCTACGTCTGGGGAAGGTGAGATTCCCCAATTAACAATATGGTCCAATACTTCAGTGGTCAGTCAACAACCTGGTTCTGAAGAGCTACAGGGTATGCAGGATTTTGTTCCAGCACTACACTAAAACACCAGACCTGACAACAGCTAATCAACACCTTAATTAGTTGAATCAGGTGTCTTAGTGCTAGGCAAGAAAAAAAACTGCACACTCTGTAGCTCTTTCCATAACTAGGGATGGTGACCACTGACTTGGAGCTTGCAGCGTCATGACTTATTCTGCTTATAGACATACAGCTACATCATTGGTTCGTCCCCTCAGGTATGACGTGCTGTTCATGCCACCGTCATTCCCCTTCGGGGGCATGGAGAACCCCTGCCTCACCTTCGTCACCCCCTGCCTCCTGGTCGGAGACCGCTCACTGGCTGACGTCATCGTGCACGAGATCTGCCACAGCTGGTTCGGTAATCTGGTAACCAATGCCAACTGGGGCGACTTCTGGCTCAACGAGGGCTTCACCATGTACGCCCAGCGCCGGGTGTGCAGGGAGATCTACGGTAAGAGACTGTCAATCAATCAAATGTATTTTATAAATCCCTTTCTACATCAGCAGAGTACATCCCTTTGTCACAGTTTGTCTACAGTAGACTGTAGACCAGGGCTCTCCAACCATGTTCCTGGAGAGCTACTGTCCTGTTGGTTTTCAAACCTTAATCAAGTGTCCCTAATTCTAATAATTAGCTGGTTTATTAGCTGGTTTATCAGGTAAGTTACAACTGAGGTTGGAGTGAACCTATAGGAAGGTGCAGCGCCTTGCAAAAGTATTCATCCCCCTTGGCGTTTTTCCTATTTTGTTGCATTACAACCTGTAATTTAAATTGATTTTTATTTGGATTTCATGTAATGGACATACACAAAATAGTCCAAATTTGTTTTAAAAAAATTCTAAAAAATAAATAACGGAAAAGTGTTGCGTGCTTATGTACAGTGGGGCAAAAAAGTATTTAGTCAGCCACCAATTGTGCAAGTTCTCCCACTTAAAAAGATGAGAGAGGCCTGTAATTTTCATCATAGGTACACGTCAACTATGACAGACAAATTGAGAAAAGAAAATCCAGAAAATCACATTGTAGGATTTTTAATGAATTTATTTGCAAATTATGGTGGAAAATAAGTATTTGGTCACCTACAAACAAGCAAGATTTCTGGCTCTCACAGACCTGTAACTTCTTCTTTAAGAGGCTCCTCTGTCCTCCACTCGTTACCTGTATTAATGGCACCTGTTTGAACTTGTTATCAGTATAAAAGACACCTGTCCACAACCTCAAACAGTCACACTCCAAACTCCACTATGGCCAAGACCAAAGAGCTGTCAAAGGACACCAGAAACAAAATTGTAGACCTGCACCAGGCTGGGGAAGACTGAATCTGCAATAGGTAAGCAGCTTGGTTTGAAGAAATCAACTGTGGGAGCAATTATTAGGAAATGGAAGACATACAAGACCACTGATAATCTCCCTCGATCTGGGGCTCCACGCAAGATCTCACCCCGTGGGGTCAAAATGATCACAAGAACGGTGAGCAAAAATCCCAGAACCACACGGGGGACCTAGTGAATGACCTGCAGAGAGCTGGGACCAAAGTACAAAGCCTACCATCAGTAACACACTACGCCGCCAGGGACTCAAATCCTGCAGTGCTAGACGTGTCCCCCTGCTTAAGCCAGTACATGTCCAGGCCCGTCTGAAGTTTGCTAGAGTGCATCCAGAAGAGGATTGGGAGAATGTCATATGGTCAGATGAAACCAAAATATAACTTTTTTGGTAAAAACTCAACTCGTTGTGTTTGGAGGACAAAGAATGCTGAGTTGCATCCAAAGAACACCATACCTACTGTGAAGCATGGGAGTGAAAACATCATACTTTGGGGCTGTTTTTCTGCAAAGGGACCAGGACGACTGATCCGTGTAAAGGAAAGAATGAATGGGGCCATGTATCGTGAGATTTTGAGTGAAAACCTCCTTCCATCAGCAAGGGCATTGAAGATGAAACGTGGCTGGGTCTTTCAGCATGACAATGATCCCAAACACACCGCCCGGGCAACGAAGGAGTGGCTTCGTAAGAAGCATTTCAAGGTCCTGGAGTCTCCAGATCTCAACCCCATAGAAAATCTTTGGAGGGAGTTGAAAGTCCGTGTTGCCCAGCGACAGCCCCAAAACATCACTGCTCTAGAGGAGATCTGCATGGAGGAATGGGCCAAAATACCAGCAACAGTGTGTGAAAACCTTGTGAAGACTTACAGAAAACGTTTGACCTGTGTCATTGCCAACAAAGGGTATATAACAAAGTATTGAGAAACTTTTGTTATTGACCAAATACTTATTTTCCACCATAATTTGCAAATAAATTCATTAAAAATCCTACAATGTGATTTTCTGGATTTTTTTCCCTCATTTTGTCTGTCATAGTTGACGTGTACCTATGATGAAAATTACAGGCCTCTCTCATCTTTTTAAGTGGGAGAACTTGCACAATTGGTGGCTGACTAAATACTTTTTTCCCCCACTGTATTCACCCCCTTTGCTATGAAGCCCCTAAATAAGATCTGGTGCAACCAATTACCTTCAGAAGTCACATAATTAGTTAAATAAAGTCCACCTGTGTGCAATTTAAGTGTCACATGATCTCAGGATATATACACCTGTTCTGAAAGGCCCCAGAGTCTGCAACACCACTAAGCAAGGGGCACCACCAAGCAAGCGGCACCATGAAGACCAAGGAGCACTCCAAACAGGTCAGGGACAAAGTTATGGAGAAGTACAGATCAGGGTTGGGTTATAAAAAAAATATCAGAAACTTTGAACATCCCACGGAGCACTATTAAATCCATTATTAAAAAATGGAAAGAATATGGCACCACAACAAACCTGCCAAGAGAGGGCCGCAACACCAAAACTCACGGACCAGGCAAGGAGGGCATTAATCAGAGGCAACAAAGAGACCAAAGATAACCCTGAAGGAGCTGCAAAGCTCCACAGCGGAGATTGGAGTATCTGTCAATAGGACCACTTTAAGCCGTACACTCCACAGAGCTGGGCTTTACGGAAGAGTGGCCAGAAAAAGCCATTGCTTAAATAAATAAATAAATAAGAAAACACATTTGGTGTTTGCCAAAAGGCATGTGGGAGACTCCCCAAATATATGGAAGAAGGTACTTTGGTCAGATGATACTAAAATTGAGCTTTTTGTCCATCAAGGAAAATGTCTGGCGCAAACCCAACACCTCTCATCACCCCGAGAACACCATCCCCACAGTGAAGCATGGTGGTGGCAGCATCATGCTGTGGGGATATTTTTCATCGGCAGGGACTGGGAAACTGGTCAGAATTGAAGGAATGATGGATGGCGCTAAATACAGGGAAATTCTTGAGGGAAACCTGTTTCAGTATTCCAGAGATTTGAGACTGGGATGGAGGTTCACCTTCCAGCAGGACAATGACCCTAAGCATACTGCTAAAGCAACACTTGAGTGGTTTAAGGGGAAACATTTAAATCTTTTGGAATGGCCTAGTCAAAGCCCAGACGTCAATCCAATTGAGAATCTGAGGTATGACTTAAAGATTGCTGTACACCAGCGGAACCCATCCAACTTGAAGGAGCTGGAGCAGTTTTGCCTTGAAGAATGGGCAAAAATCCCAAGTTTTCTGTTTTTTTGGGGTCTTATTTCTTGTTTGTTTCACAAACATATTTTGCATCTTCAAAGTGGTAGGCATGTTGTGTAAATCAAATGATACAAACCCCCCAAAAATCAATTAAAAATTCCAGATTGTTAGGCAACAAAATAGGAAAAATGCGAAGGGGGGTGAATACTTTCGCAAGCCACTGTAGCTCTCCAGGAGCAGGGTTGGCGAGCCCTGCTGTAGACTGTACTTTGCCTAACATTGTATGATGGGCTCATTCTCAAGTCCCACAACTCTTTCCATTTGAAAGTAAACAGTAGTTGTCTACACAGCTATTTGTGCACACCTGGCTGTCTTATCTCTCTCCAAAGCCCTGATGTTTGTGTTGTTATTTGCAGGAGAGGCCATCACTAGTCTGGAGGCAGCGACTGGGAGGGCTTTACTCAGACAGCACATGGACAACACCGGAGAGGACCACCCTCTCAACAAACTGCGTGTGAAGATCAAACCAGGTCAGACTTTGCTTACATTTACCCTTTACTGCTAAGATTAAAGCCAAGACCAAGGCCAATTTCATTAGTAGCCCAGTGGGCTTAGTTTCATTAGTAGTTCATCTGACTGAGATTTGCCTATGGAGCTGCAGACCCAATAGAACTGATACACTTGATCATGACTGCTCAAGTTAAAGGAAAAAATTTCATCTGTATTTTCCCCCCTCCCTCAGGTGTTGACCCTGATGACACTTACAATGAGACGCCTTATGAGAAGGGCTTCTGTTTCGTCTCCTACCTGGCCCACCTGGCTGGAGAACAGAGTCACTTCGATGCCTTCCTCAAGGTTGGTGTTGCTTCTCATTCTACAGTGCCTTCAGAAAGTATTCATACCCCTTGACTTATTCCACATTTTGTTGTTACAGCCTGAATGAAACATTGATTAAGTAATTGTTCTCACCAATCTACACACAATACCCCATAATGACAAAGGGAAAACATGTTTTTACTATTTTTTACATAGTAGAATAATAGTGAAGACATCAAAACTATGAAATATCACACATGGAATCATGTAGTAACCCAAAAAATGTGTTAAACAAATATTTGAGATTTTTCAAATAGCCATCCTTTGCCTTGATGACAGCTTTGCACACTCTTGGCGTTCTCTCAACCAGCTTCACCTGGAATGCTTTTCCATCAGTCTTGAAGGAGTTCCCACATATGCTGAGCACTTGTTGGCTGCTTTTCCTTCACTCTGCCGTCCGACTCATCCCAAACCATCTCAATTGGGTTGAGGTCGGGGGATTGTGGAAGCCAGGTCATCTGATGCAGCACTCCATCACTCTCCTTCTTGGTAAAATAGCCCTTACACAACCTGGAGGTGTGTTGGGTCATTGTCATGTTGAAAAACAAATTATAGTCCCACTAAGCCCAAACCAGATGGGATGGCGTATTGCTGCAGAATGCTGTGGTAGCCATGCTGGTTAAGTGTGCCTTGAATTCTAAATAAAATCACAGACAGTGTCACCAGCAAAGTACCCCCACACCATAACACCTCCTCCTCAAAGCTTTATGGCGGGAACTACACATGCGGAGATCATCCGTTCACCCACACCGCGTCTCACAAAGACACAGCAGTTTGAACCAAAAATCTCCAATTTGGACTCAAGACCAAAGGACACATTTCCACTGGTCTAATGTCCATTGCTCGTGTTTCTTGGCCCAAGCAAGTCTCTTCTTATTGGTGTCCTTTTAGTAGTGTTTTATTTATATTTTTTTAGCAATTTGACCATGAAGGCCTGATTCACGCAGTCTTCTCTGAACAGTTGCTGTTGAGATGTGTCTGTTACTTGAACTCTGTAAAGCATTTATTTGGGCTGCAATCTGAGGTGCAGTTAACTCTGAGCCTATCCTCTGCAGCAGAGTTAACTCTGGGTCTTCCATTCCTGTGGTGGTCCTCATGAGAGCCAGTTTCATCATAGCGCTTGATGGTTTTTGCGACTGCACTTGAAGAAACTTTCAAAGTTCTTGAAATTTTCTGGATTGATTGACCTTCATGTCTTAAAGTAATGATGGACTGTCATTTCTCTTTGCTTATTTAAGCTGTTCTTGCCATAATATGGACTTGGTCTTTTACCAAATAGGGCTATCTGAATACCACCCCTACCTTGTCACAACACAACTGATTGGCTCAGACACATTAAGAAGGAAAGAAATTCCACAAATTAACTTTTAACAAGGCACACATCTGTTAATTGAAATGCATTCCAGGTGACCACCTCATGAAGCTGGTTGAGAGAATGCCAAGAGTGGGCAAAGCTGTCATCAAGGCAAAGGGTAGCTACTTTGAAGAATCTCAAATATTAAATATATTTTGATTTGTTTAACACTTTTTTTGGTTACTACATGATTCCATGTGTTATTTCATAGTTTTGTTAACTTCACTATTATTCTACAATGTAGAAAATAGTACAAATAAAGAAAAACCCTGGAATGAGTAAGTGTGTCCAAGCTTTTGACTGGTACTGTGTATATGTATATATTTACACACAGACACAGTGCATTCAGAAAGTATTCAGACCCCTTGACTTGTTTTTCCCCCCTCATCAATATACACACTACCCCATAATGACAAAGCAAAAACAGTTTTTTTTTAGAAATGTATCGAACTGAAATATAACGTTTACTTAAGTATTCAGACCCTTTACTCAGTACTTTGTTGAAGCACATTTGGCATTGATTACAGCCTCGAGTCTTCTTGGGTATGACGCTACAAGCTTGGCACACCTGTATTTGTGGAGTTTCTCCCATTCTTCTCTGCAGATCCTCTCAAGCTCTGTCAGGTTGGATGGGGAGCGTTGCTGCACAGCTATTTTCAGGTCTCTCCAGAAAGATGCTGGAGGAAACGGGTACAAAAGTATCTATATCCACAGTAAAACAAGTTCTATATCGACATAACCTGAAAGGCCGCTCAGCAATAAGAAGCCACTGCTTCTGATCGGGTTCAAGTCCGGGCTCTGGCTGGGCCACTCAAGGACATTCAGAGACTTGTACCCAAAGCCACTCCTGCTTTGTCTTGGCTATGTGCTTAGGGTCATTGTCCTGTTGGAAGGTGAACCTTTGCCCCAGTCTGAGGTCCTGAGTGTTCTGGAGCAGGTTTTCATCAAGTATCGCTCTCTACTTTGCTCCGTTCATCTTTGCCTCGATCCCTACTAGTCTCCCAGTCCCTGCCGCTGAAAAACATCCCCACAGCATGATGCTGCCACCACCATGCTTCACCGTAGGGATGGTGCCAGGTTTCCTCCAGACGTGTCGCTTGGCATTCAGGCCAAAAAGTGTAATCTTGGTTTTATCAGACCAGAGAATCATATCCTTGCTCCCAAGGATGAACCAGACTTGTGGAGGTCTACAATTTCTTTTCTGAGGTCTTGGCTGATTTCTTTTGATTTTTCCATGATGTCAAGCAAAGAGGCACTGAGTTTGAAGGTAGGCCTTGAAATACATCCACAGGTAGACCTCCAATTGACTCAAATGATGTCAATTAGCCTATCAGAAGCTTCTAAAGTCATGACATCATTTTCTGGAATTTTCCAAGCTGTTTAAAGGCACAGTCAACTTAGTGTATGTAAACTTCTGACCCACTGGAATTGTGATACAGTGAATTATAAGTGAAATAATGTCTGTAAACAATTGTTGGAAGAATTACGTGTCATGCACAAAGTAGATGTCCTAACCGACTTGCCAAAACTATAGTTTGTTAACAAGAAATATGTGTTCAGTTGGTAGAGCATGGCGCTTGCAACGCCAGGGTTGTGGGTTCGTTTCCCACGGGGGGCCAGTATGAAAATGTATGCACTCACTAACTGTAAGTTGCTCTGGATAAGAGCGTCTGCTAAATGACTAAATTTTTTATGTAAAAACAAGTTTTTTAATGACTCCAACCTAAGTGTATGTAAACTTCCGACTTCAACTATATATATATCATTTTTTAAAATATATTTCCCTTTATTACGTTCCAACCCCACCACCCCTTCCCTAATTGGAGTAAACTACTGAACAACAACGCTTAGGCCTCTACTTCCAGCTTATACATACTATATACATTTTATGGACACAGTCAATTTTACAATATTTATTTTTTGTTTGTTTTTACTCCTGAACTTCCTCAACCTCTCCGATCATTTTCATGATGTCCATCCGGTTTGCTTCTATATGCCATATCTCTCCAACTGTGCTCCTTCAAAAAAGCTCTCAACCTATAACCTATATACTTATTTTGGACACAGCATGCCCTACATTAGTTATCTTGCTGTTATTAGTTTTTATTAGTCCCATCCTTCAGCTCCATTCAACACCTCCCATCTATCTCTTAACACCATCCATATTGGATATCTATTTGCCATATATTTTTCAACTGTACTGTACTGTTTCACAAAGGTTCTGAACCCTTCTATTCTCATTGTTTCTACAGATTGTAAATTGAAAATAAACATTTTTGCTAAGTGTATTATTATATTATTGATCAATTGACTATGACTTTTCAGATCACCCAGTAGTGTTATCTGCAATATTGCAATCCTTCAGCCATTCCTGGACCTGTGACCAAAAACAAGCCACAAATGGACAGTACCAAAACAAATGATCTAATGATTCTGTCTCTTCGCAGCAAAATCTGCAGAGCTGGGAAGGTTGTATCCGCCATATAAATAACATTCTATTGGTAGCAAGAATTTTGTATAATAATTTAAATTGAAAAATTCTAAGTTTTGAATCCGGCGTCGTTTTGCGTATCAGTTCATAAACACTATGCCATGGAATCGGTACGTCAAAAATCTCTTCCCAACTATTTTGCAATCTATATGGGACGGCTGTCAATCCTTTGGTCCTTAAATGGAACTGGTATACTTTTTTATTTATCACAATTTTCTTTTGCCAATTATGTTCTTTAATGCAGGGCCGACAGACAAGTTCCTTACTTTTCCCCCTTCCACTTTCCTTTTCCATTTTTGCGGAAATCCTGCAATTATGTGGTTGTAATTTTGGGTAGAGCAGACATTTCCATATGTTTTTGTTAGCTGCATGTGCAACAACTCCACCAGTCCTACCTATGATATCATTTATGAAGATTATACCTTTTTTTTTTTTTTTTTTTTTTAAATACTGGCTTTTTATCAATTAGTATATTTGAGTTTAACCACTATTTGTTGCATTATTTGTTCTGTTGGTTCTGGAGGATTAAATTGAAATTGCAACCAACTTTCTATGGCTTGTTTTAGAAATAGTGATGTTTGGGAGATGATTTCAAATAACTGAAAGTGAGAGGTTGTAATCTGAATAAAGAATCTTGTTTCTCATGGTCTGAGAGTCTTTTGGTGCCTTTTGGCAAACTCCAAGCGGGTTGTCGTGCCTTTTACTAAGGAGTGGCTTCCGTCTGGCCACTCTACCATAAAGGCCTGATTGGTGGAGTGCTGCAGAGATGGTTGTCTTTCTGGAAGGTTCTCCCATCTCCACAGAGGAACTCTAGAGCTATGTCAGGTTCTCTAGGAAGAGTCTTGGTCGTTCCAAACTTCTTCCATTTAAGAATGACGTAGGGCACTGTGTTATTGGGGACCTTCAATGCTGCAGACATTTTTTGGTACCCTTCACCAGATCTGTGCCTCGACACAATCCTGTCTCAGAGCTCTACGGACAAGTCCTTCGACCTCATGGCTTGGTTTTTGCTCTGACATGCACTGTCAACTGTGGGACCTTTATATAGACAGGTGTGTGCCTTTCCAAATCATGTCCAATCAATTGAATTTACCACAGGTGGACTCCAATCAAGTTGTAGAAACATCTCAAGGATGATCAATGGAAACAGGATGCACCTGAGCTCAATTTCGAGTCTCATAGCAAAGGGTCTTAATACTTACGTAAATAAGGTATTTCTGTTTTATTTTTAATACATTTGCAAAAATGTCTAATAACCTGTTTTCGCATTGTCATTATGGGGTATTGTGTGTAGATTGCTGAGGACTTTTTAAATCCATTTTAGAATATGGCTGTAACGTAACAAAATGTGGAAAAAGTCAAGGGGTCTGAATACTTTCCGAAGGCACTGTATATGCATGGCAGGGTATGAGGGCAACAGTCTGACATATGGGTGTTTCTTCTCACAGGCCTACGTTGACAAGTTCAAGTTCTGCAGTGTTATGGCCGAGGACGCCCTGGAGTTCTTCCTGGAGTATTTCCCTGACCTGAAGAAGAAAGGAGTACACAATATTGAGGGTAAAAGACAGTGTAGTTGCTTTTAGAGTGTTAGATTGGCCTTTTAGGGTTGTACTTGCCTTTAGAATGAGTCTTTAAGCTTGGAAGTGAGATTGTAACAGCAAACTAACCTCACTCTCCTTTTGGTCTCTTTGCTAGGTCTGGAATTTGATAGCTGGCTCAATGTGCCCGGTTGGCCTCCCTATCTCCCTGACCTGTCGGCTGGCCAGAGCCTGATGAAGCCTGCTGAGCAGCTGTCAGAGCTGTGGGCTGCCGAGGGCCTGGATATGGCCAGCATCAAGAAGACCAACATCCAGTCCTGGGAGACTTACCAGGCTGTCTACTTCTTGGAGAAGATCATAGAGAAGTCCCCACTGCCTAGAGGTAGGACATGATGGTAACCACTTCTGCACTGATACCCCTAGCACTATCATTGTACTGAAGATGCATGTGATTCACCCCAATTCCTCAGTTTGCAGATCTCAATTCTTTATATCATTACTTTTACTTTTTGTAACTTGCACCTGCAAGTCTGGATGTGCGTTCACTACTTTTGAAAAGAGTCACACCAATGATGTACCTTCACTCTGACTTTGATAAGGTAATATGGAGAAACTGGAGGAGCAGTACCCTCACATCGTGAAGTCAAACAACGCTGAGCTACGACTGCGCTGGGCCCTGCTCGTCGCCAATAATCATCACCAGCCAGGATATCAACATGTGCGCAGTTTCCTCAGCTGCCAGGTCAGAAAAACAAATGTTTGGTCCTCAACCATCAATTATAGGGCCTCCCGAGTGGCGCAGCGGTGTAAGGCACTGCATCACAGTGCTTGAGGCGTCACTACAGACCCGGGTTCGATCCCAGGCTGTGTCACAGCCGGCCGTGACCTGGAGACCCATGAGGCGGCGCACAATTGGCCCAGCTAGTTTGTTTTATTATAGTAAATATAATATATTTATATGATAATATATGTGTGTGTGTATGATATACCATATGTGTATTTTTATAGTGTCCGTTTTAAAGTTAAATTAGTATTTTTCAGGTGTCTTAAACGATCATGTAAATAGTAGTATCTTAGCAATAATATATGAATAATACATTTGTATCTTGCTCCCAGGGGAAACAGAAGTACACATTGCCTGTGTACCGTGCACTGTGGAATGGATCAGCGGAGACCAGGGCTCTGGCCACAGAGATCTTCAATGCCACCTCCCATCAGCTCCATGTCAACGTCCACAACTACGTCAAGAAGATCATAGGAGCTGAACATGCGATCTAGTCTAACTGACCCTGGCCTAGAGATATAATAGAGGAGGAGTAGTAGTCTTACCCAGTACTTTCAGATGGCCTCCTTTATTTAAATGTACTGTACCAGGTTAGGTTGAGATGCCAATATCATCTTGTTTTTCTCTAGCCTGGTCAGTGGTCACAAAGGAAGAGGCCATTTGACATCTTTCACATGCATCTTTTATGGTTAATTTTTTGTATTTACGCAGGCCAGCCTGAAAGGCTCTGCTGTGGGCATATCTTACTTAAAGCACTTACTATGGGAGGGCATAAAACTGTGTAAGTAGTATTTGTAAAAAATTTAAATAAAAAGGATAAATATAATTAAGTATTACTTTGATGTATTGAGTATGTAAAAAATAAATAAATAAACTAAGCTGTATTTTCAAAACTCACATTCTTTTGAAGTAAATCTAGTAGTTGGTTTGCAAGATTCGATGTATCTTATTGATTTCATTGCCTATCCGCCATCCACTGCATACTTTATTTTACTACCTTTTATGGCAGAATATTTCATTTCACTTGAGAACAAAGCTGCTGTTTACTCCGCAGAAGTATCATAATCGTGCAACTGTAAAATGTGGTTGCATTTCCGCTTCTCTCCAACGGAAGTTGGACAAATTTGGTTTAACCGCTAAATACGTCCTCCCATCTACTAAATTCTTTGGGTGTGCCTTCTCTGATGATAACCTATAGCTAGCCAAGTACATCTTCGCTTCAACAAGATAACCTTGCTCTGGGGGATTCAGAATCGCCATGAAGTACGCATTGGTAAGAATGTCCTGACGTTTAAATACATTCTTTCCAGGGTTGCTTGTCTGCGTACAGTAGCTACTTTAGCTAGTTACATATGCTAGCAGCACCTGATAGCCAGTCATAAGGTTGCTTGCAAGTAGTTCCTAGCTAGTAAGTTAGCTAGTCAGCTAGCTAACGGTACTTTGTTGATAAACAGAGCGGTAACAAAACACTGCAGCTGTCAGATAATTTATCTTCCCTGAACTGGTCATATTATGTCAAATTTAAACGCACAGAATTGGAAGATTTAGCTCTGAGATTGACCCGATAAAAAGATAACTAGCTTACTAGCCTAGTGACTCATGTTGTAAATTTGTGCAAGTTACTCATCTTGCCTAGCTGTCAGCCAAGCAACCAACTGTGCTCGTACATCTGTCACCGCAGCCTTTGCAGCAAGCGATGCTTTTTTAACCTTAGAGAATTTGGTTGTATTTAAAAAGCAACTACACAAGTACTGCCAGTACACAAGCTATTGACAAATGGCCTCCAGGAGACTGATATTTTGTTCACAGATTCCCTTTTTTAGCCTACTTTATCCTTAATCAGATTACTATCATTCTGAGACAATGAGTGCCTTAGAAATGTATAATAGCAGATAATTTCCAGAATGAAAACAGTTTAACATTATCCATGTTATACAGTGCCTTCAGAAAAACATCACATCACTTGACTTGCAAATGTTGTGTTACAACCTGCATGTAAAATGGGGAAATTAGATTTTATGTCACTGGCCTACACACAATACTCCATAATGTCAAAGTGGAATCATGTTTTTAGACATTTTTACAAATTAACTTTAAAAAATGAAATTCAAATGTCTTGAGTCAATAAGTATTCAACCCCTTTGTTATGGCAAGCTTAAATAAGTTAAGGAGTAAAAATCACATAAGTTGCATGGACTCTGCGTGCAATAGTAGTGTTTAACATGATTTATCTGTAAGGTCCCTCAGTCGAGCAGTGATTTCAAACACAGATTCAACCACAAAGACCAGGGAGGTTTTCCGATACCTCGCAAAGAAGGGCACCTATTGGTAGATGGGTACAAATAATAAAAGCAGATATTGAATATCCCTTTGAGCATGGTGAAGTTATTAATTACACTTTGGATGGTGTATCAATACACCCAGTCACTACAAAGATACAGTCGTCCTTCCTAACTCAGTTGCCGGAGAGGAAGGAAACAGCTCAGGGATTTCACCAGGAGGCCAATGGTGACCTTAAAATAGTTACGGAGTTGAATGGCTGTGATAGGAGAAAACTGAGGATGGGTCAGCAACATTGTAGTTACTTTACAAAATGGCAGAGGAAAAAGAAAGAAGCCTGTACAGAATAAAATATATTCAAAAACATGTATCCTGTTTGCAATAAGGCACTAAAGTAGAACTGCAAAAAAATGTGGCAAAGAAATTAACTGTCCTGAATACAAAGCTTTATGTTTGGGGCAAATACAACACATCTCTTCATATTTTCAAGCATGGTGGTGGCTGCATCATGTTATGCATATGCTTGTCATTGGCAAGGACTAGGGAGTTTGTTTGGATAAAAATAAACGTAATAGATCTAAGTACAGGAAAAATCTTAGAGGAAAACCTGGTTCAGTCTGCTTTCCAACATACACTGGGAGACAAATGCACATTTCAGCAGGACAATAGCCTAAAGCACAAGGTCAAATATACACTGTTGCTTACCAAGACGACATTGAATGTGCCTGAGTGGCCTAGTAACAGTTTGGACTTAACTCAGCTTGAAAATCTATGGCAAGACCTGAAAAATGGCTGTCTAGCAACGATCAACAACCAACTTGACAGAGCTTGAAGAATAAATAAATAAATAATGTGCAAAGAATATTGAACAATCCAGGTATTCAAAGCTCTTAGAGACTTACCCAGAAAGACTCACAGCTGTAATCGCTGCCAAAGGTGATTCTAACATGTATTCACTCAGAGGGTTGAATACTTATCTAATCAAGACATATGAGTGTTTTATTTGACATTGCATAGTATTTTGTGTAGATCGTTAACAAAAAATGACAAATTCATTTTAATCACACTTTGTAACACAACAAAATGTGGAAAAAGTCAAGGGGTGTGAATACTTTGAAGGATTTATGATTATTATTATTATTATACCATAAAACCTATTTTCTCTCTTGTATATAGTCCACGACGGTAGCTGTGACTGCTGGGGTGGTATTGCTGTCCACTGTGGGCATAATTGTAGCCCTCTATCTAGGCAAGAAGAAGAAGCCTCCAGTCACCTTGCTTGACTCTACTAAAAAATACCAGCTAACGCTCATCGACAAAGAGGTACTGTGGGCTATTGAAACAGATACTCTGTAGGAAATTAATTAGACATTTTTGGTCTGTGCTTCATAGGCCTGTGCCTAATTCATATATGTACTCCATGGAAATAATCTTTGTCTTAACATTTAACTGAATGTTGGTAGTAGTTGTTGCTCCAGTGCATTGTGACAAAACCAATGTACACTACATGACCGAAAGTATGTGGACACCTGCTCGTCGAACATCTCATTCCAAATTCATGGGCATTAATATGGAGTTGGTCCCCCTTTACTGCTATAACAGTCTTCACTCTTCTGGGAAGGCTTTCCACTAGATGTTGGAACATTTCTGCGGGGACTTGCTTCCATTCAGCCACAAGCATTAGTGAGATCGGGCACTGATGTTGGGCGATTAGGCCTGGCTCGCAGTCAGCGTTGCAATTCATCCCAAAGGTGTTCGATGGAGTTGAGGTCAGGGCTCTGTGCAGGCCAGTCAAGTTCTTCCACACCGATCTCGACAAACCATTTCTGTATGGACCTCGCTTTGTGCACTGGGGTAATGTCAAGCTGAAACAGGAAATGGCCTTCCCCAAACTGTTGCCACAAAGTTGGTAGCACAGAATCGTCTAGAATGTCATTGTATGCTGTAGCGTTAAGATTTCCCTTCACTGGAACTAAGGGGCCTAGCCCGAACCATGAAAAACAGCCCCAGACCATTATTCCTCCTCCACCAAACTTTACAGTTGGCACTATGCATTGGGGCAGGTAGAGTTTTCCTGGCATCCGCCTAACCCAGATTCGTCCGTCGGATTGCCAAATGGTGAAGCGTGATTCATCACTCCAAAGAACGCGTTTCCACTGCTCCAGAGTCCAATGGCGGCGAGCTTTACACCACACCAGCCGACGCTTGGCATTGCGCATGGTGATCTTAGGCTTGTGTGCGGCTGCTCGGCCATGGAAACCCATTTCATGATGCTCCCAACGAACAGTTCTTGTGCTGACGTTGCTTCCAGAGGCAGTTTGGAACTCGGTAGTGAGGATTGCAACTGAGGACAGACGATTTGTACGCGCTCGGCGGTCCCATTCTGTGAGTTTGTGTGGCCTACCACTTCGCGGCCATTGTTGCTCCTAGACGTTTCCACTTCACAATAACAGCACTTACAGTTGACCGGGGCAGCTGTTGCAAGGTAGAAATTTGACGAACTGACTTGTTGGAAAGGTGGCATCCTATGACGGTGCCACGTTGAAAGTCACTGAGCTCTTCAGTAAGGCCATTCTACTGCCAATGTTTGTCTATAGAGATTGCATGGCTGTGTGCTAAAAAAAATTATACACCTGTCAGCAATGGGTGTGGATGAAATAATAGCCGAATCCACTAATTTGAAGGGGTGTCCACATACTTTTGTATATATAGTGTATGTATGGCTCAGTATGTATGGCCTCTTTTCATAGGTGATCAACCATGATACTCGCAGGTTCCGCTTTCGACTTCCCTCAGTAGAACATATCCTGGGACTGCCTGTAGGTAAGTCTTCACTTGCACATTGTTCTTTCTGGGTTTTGTGAAGAGACAGTTTGATCATTGATTATTATTTGGTACAATTCAGTGCCATTAATATAAATAGTCCTTTAGCTCACCAGCATAATAACTACAATCACAGCGTAATACTTGATTCGCGTTCCTGGAATGCTCTTTACTGTATGAGTCATTTAGCAGAACAATCAGAGGGTGAAGCCACACCCAATGACCCTAGCAGTATTTTCAATCGGTGTTGTCTTTGTGTTTCTAACCACCTTATTTGTTTTGTCTAGGGAATCATGTATACCTCTCTGCCCGTATTGACGGCAGCCTGGTAGTCAGACCATACACACCTGTGTCCAGCGACGACGACAAAGGATATGTTGACCTGGTTGTGAAGGTATGTATGGCTTGTCAAAGCAATCCTATATCAAATACTGAAACTGAACACGCTAGTACTATCAAACCTGGGTCTGTATGTATCAAGAGTCTCAGAGTAGTAGTGGTGATCTAGGATCAGGTTCCCTTTGTCCATGTAATCTTATTCTTTGTGATCGAAAATAAAAACTGATCCTAAATCAGCACATATTATGAGAAGCTTGATACATACGGACCCTGATCTGCAAAGTATATTTCATGGATAACATTTCTCCCCAGATCTACTTCAGGAATGTGCACCTCAAGTTTCCTGACGGGGGGAAGATGTCCCAGTACCTGGAGAGTTTGCAGCTGGGAGACGTGGTAGACTTCAGAGGACCAGGAGGCCTGCTGGAGTACAAAGGACATGGTACGACCAGTCTGCTGCCTGGCACACCCTCCCTCTGATATTTACAAATTATGTGTCCCAAATGGTACCCTATTTCCTATATAGTGCAATACTTTTTACCAGGGCCCATAAGAATCAGGTGCCATTTGGGACGCACACATAGTCTGCAATGGAATGGGTGTTTTAGCTTTGTGTACTTAAGTGTGGTGTGGCTGGCTGAGACTGATCATGTGTGTACATACTTGTTTTCAACCTTAAGTCTACTGAATAAGTAAACAGTACTTGTGTTATGTGTAATATCTGGCTTTCTGCATCGCATTTTGCAACTTTCATGCCCCAATGGCTCCAGAAAAGCACTGCCTAAAGAATATAATTTTACTGTATTGCCACTCAAATATATTCTCTCAGTATTATTAGATGATAATGGATAATGGACACACCCAACAACTGTCTTCCATTTTGGATAAGATAACTCTTGTGTTTCATCGCTTTCTCCCATTCCATTCAACAGGGCAGTTTGCAGTTCAGACAGACAAAAAGTATCCTGCTGAGATAAAAGTTGCCAGTACTGTGGGTCTGATAGCTGGAGGAACAGGTGACTCTTCCCTTCCCAACCCTGCCCTCTGAACCTAAACTATTAAATGTTGTCTAAGCACAGGTAAATGTAGAGTAAGCGCTTTTAGTTCCTGGTGCTGAACTCCCTTCCCTGTCTGTAGGCATCACCCCTATGCTACAGCTGGTGCGAGCTATCATGAAGGACCCCAGTGACAGGACCACCTGCAGCCTGCTGTATGCCAACCAGGTGTGTGGCTGCCGCCCACACTGGCCTCTCTCCTAAAATAGACTTTTAATATAATCTCTATAAATAAAGGACAGATAAATGCTTAATACTAGCTTCACTGTGGATGTAGCTCATAGGTTTGCTTAGGTTGAGAGTTAACACTGAACCAGTCACCTTTGTTAACTGTGTGTTGTGTGTGTGAATGCGTGCGTGCTCATGGCAGACTGAGAAGGACATCCTGCTGAGGGATGAGCTGGAGGAGGTCCAAGTCAGACACCCAGACCGCTTCAAGCTGTGGTTTACAGTGGACAGGGCACCCAAGGGTATGTGACTTATGGCTTTTGCTTGCGTTGCTCAAGTGTTGGCATCCAGATTTCAGAAGTCTTAACAAATGTGTAAATTTGTATTATCGTCTTGAATTAGTTTTCATTGTGTATATTATGTCACAATAGCTTTTCAGACTGCTGAAAAGCACAAACTAGCTGTCTCCCTGCACAGACATGTGCCTTAGAGACTATTTGCACCAGAGAGACTAAAGTATATGCACCTTATAAATTATTTACACTGACTACCCACACATCCAACCCTTACACACAAACACACACACAAGAACCCATAAACACACACACAAGCACACACACACACTCAGAACTCATATATATACTATTGATTCCACTAACCACTATATTACTAAATAGTATAAATACAGTCAATTATTACTATGCATACTACCTCTTCTACTACTTGTTATGTTTGACTTGACTCTTCATTGTTATTATTGGTTAATGTACTGCATTGTTGAGGGAGCTAGCACATAAGCCTTTCGCTGCACCTTTTATACCTGCTGTAAACTGTGTATGTGACGAATACATTTTATTTTATTTGAATCCTTATGCATACCGGTACTTGTTTGTGATCCCATGAAAGATTGAATAAGATCCATTTGTGTGGCTCAGGCTGGGAGTACAGTGAGGGCTTCATCAACGCGGACATGATCCAGGAGCACCTGCCCGCCCCCAGTGACGACACCTTGGTGCTCATGTGCGGTCCGCCCCCCATGATCCAGTTTGCCTGCAACCCAAACCTGGACAAGTTGGGCTACCGGCAGAGTCAGCGCTTTGCCTACTAGTCTCCAGCCTAGGGACTCTCCTCCCAGCCACCCCCGGCCTGGGCCTTCTCAATTCAACAAGGACATAAATTCAGTGCTAGACATGGGTCGAAACTACTGCTTGAGAACCAGCATCTCTTAAAAAATATTGGCTTAAATCTATTGCAGAGTTCCAGCACCTAAATATTTATACAATACCAGCACCCAAAATGAGTACCGGCACCTATTTCAGTCCACTTGAAGCACTGCATCAATCTACTGCCAAAAGCCCCATCTAATAAGTGCAGACATGGCCTCTTATCTATCAGGTTGAGCATTAAATGCTCACTTACAACCAAAGTCCTATCTTTGTATTATTGGCCTCCACTAAGCTCTGCCTCCATCCCCTGCTGATAGCTACAATTGATTGGGCCCTGTGTATTTTTAGGTGAGCTGTTGAGGCTTTGATTTATTATTTATGTTCTTACCCTTGAGCGTTCTTCCTAAGAACCGGACAGAGAGAACAGAACATAAAGATAAAGCCGCATATTGAACTGAATTACGCCCAGGGGTGCAGTGCTAAATATGAGGAGGCCGCCCAGGCAGCATTGCTTTAAACGCACACATGACAAATGATATGCACTTAATTATTTCAGCTTCTGCAGAGATGCATTATACTGTATTTTGGCATCTGCTGTGAGTGTTACAAATATATACAGTGCCCTCCATAATTATTGGGACATTGACAATTTTGTTGTTGTTTTGGCTCTGTACTCCAGCACTTTGGATTTGAAATTATACAATGACTATGGGGTTAAAATGCAGACTGTCAGCTTTAATGTGAGGGTATTTTCATCCATATCTGGTGAACCGTTTAGTAATTACAGCACTTTTTGTACATAGTCCTCCCATTTTAGGGGACCAAAAGTATTGGGACAAATTCACTTATGTGTATTAAAGTAGTCAAAATATGAGTATTTGGTCCCATATTCATAGCAAGCAATGATTACATCAAGTTTGTGACTCTACAAACTTGTTGGATGCATTTGCTGTTTGTTTTGGTCTCAAATTATTTTGTGACCAATAGAAATGAATGGTAAATAATGTATTGTGTCATTATTTTGGAGTCTTTTTTATTGTAAATAAGAATATAATATGTTTCTAAACACTTCTATGTTAATGTGGATGCTACCATGATTATGGATAGTCTTGAATGAATCGTAAATAATGATGAGTGAGAAAGTTAGACCCACAAATATACCCCTCCCCCACACACACAAAAATGCTAACCTCCCCTGTTTTTGTAATAGTGAGAGGTTAGCATGTTTTGGGGGGTATGATATTTGTACTAATGTGATTTTCTCACTCATCATTATTCAAGATTAATTCAGGACTATCCGTAATCATGGTAGCATCCACATTAGCTAACGTGGAAGTGTAGAGTGAGATTCAGTGGGCATAATTATTAAAGGCGCTTTTGTATGCCTGTGGCAATTGTTTGATATATTATACTTTAATAAGAGTTTTATCTGCAATGCACTACACTCGTTGTAAAATGTATTCTGTGTTTATGAAGAGAAAAAACAATAAAATTTCTGACAGCATTTCAAATTGCTTCCACTCATACATGATCCATCCTGTTCTGTTTACGTATTTGGCTGGACCATTCCTTAGATATTATCCCTGGTTGCAAAATAGAGTATTGAGGAGGAAAACACCGTTTGCTGGAACAACGTAGCTCTGACTGTGGCAATTGAATGCTGTCGCAACGAGGAGTAATCTACATTTGAGCAGACGATGTAGTCTGCTCCAAATGCTGGGACAGATTGGGAGTTGGAAATGTTCATCTAATTCCACTGCCTACAGTACAGTTCAACCCCCTTTGTTGACAGGGATTAGGGATTACTGAGGATTGGAGATGCTGAATGGCAGTTCGTTTGGGGGTAGGAGTAGCTCTCTATCCACAAGTAAAGGGCTGGATGAGGATTTTTTATTTTATTTTTAGTAAACCTTTCTTGTGCTGCTAAAATGTGGCTGAGGCAGCTCAGGGCTGAATACAACTTTTCACATACTGTACAACCATTATTGTAAACGACAAGTAACTTTCGAATGGGTGTCATGTTTCATGTGGGTTCGTGCAGGCACTATTATGGAGGTAATGCGATTCCACTGAATCATTAATAGCAGAAGCACGTGCATGACCTGGGAATAGAACAGTACTATTTTTAGCCTTCGTTGATTTGATATCATTCATAGTTTACATATTTTGGGGTTAGGCCTAAATCTAAACTATTTTAACCGTTGTACAATTGCAATTTTAACCACTAGATGGAGACTCTGTGTCATTGTTTATGAGAGCCAGTTAAACGTAAACCCGTTGCTTGGCATTAATGTAACTTGTCATTTTCATTAGCGGTGCTGCGTGACTGTTCGGCTTGTTTTTGTGAGAATCCGGAAGGGATCAGGGTCACATTTCCCTTGCCGTCTGGAGTATCAGGTACGTCTGTTGAATGAAAATGTTAACTAGCTAGCTACAACAACGAACAATATTTTTGCAGATCCAGTCATTGCAATTGTGTCAGGGTGTTTGGTATTGGTTCGATACAGCCAGATGTGGCCAGCTTTCTTCGAAATGCGAACGCTAATATGCTAGCAGCTAGCGTGCGTTAGCTTCGGGCTCAAACTATAATTTACTAGCAATCATGTCAGCCAAATAATATTAAAGGAGTTTGGGGGGTGTCAAGTCGTTATCTTGCTATTCAATTCCATGCTTCTAAGAATACTATTGTGTGTGGATGTTTTGTTCTAAGCTAGCCAACCAGCTGATACAACAGTCTTGCCAGTTTTGTTTGTTTGTTTGTTAGCTACTAGATACCTACCTTTTTCGTCCGTCTAGCAAGAGCAATTTTGGTCTTCTTGACATTTTAGCAGAGTAACTATTCGTCTTCACTGTTGTAAAATGCTAATTTAACGAGTTAATATTTTCACGACTGTATAGTTGAGCATGATATAAGGTGGTGTAAAAATGTATGTCAAAGGAATACTGGACGCTTCACACATTCAGTGCTGAATGCAAGAGCAGGCAAGGACAATCTGTCGGTGGGAAATGTAGACCTACCAAAAATCCACATCAGGTGCAATTGTCACAGGTGAAGTTAGTTGAAATTTGAAATCTAGTTATTTAAGTGAACAACTACAGTAACTGGCTAGCCAATGTATTTATTTGCCAAATTAATTGTGATTTATTGAGTCCTCAGCACTGGCCAACTGAGAACTGAAGTGCCAGGCTTCAGCAGGACACACGGGCAGAGGACAGGTCATCAGGCAGTCTCCCTATGTCAGGCCGAAACGGGTCTGCGAGCGATGCAGACTGTCGAATCTCGGAGGACTGCCGTGTCCCGGATGTAGAGCTGATGGAGCTGGGACCCCTGCTGGAGGAGGCGGGCCGGCAGGCAGCGGGGAAAGGCATGATGTCGGAGGTGAGAGTGGGGGAGACAAAGGTTACATCCCAAATGGCACCCTATTCCCCGTAATTTTGATCAGTTTCCTATGGGCCCTAGTTAAAAGTAGTGCACTATATAGGGAATAGGGTGTCATTTGTGATGAAGCCGGACTCAACTACTGTATTACCACAGGTAATTTCTAAAGCATGGCGCAGAATCTTCCAAATCAACATTTTGAAAGATTCAGGTGGTCTGCAAACACCAAAGTTTCTAATGAAAGCATGGGTGTATTCAGAGAGGTGAAAGTTCAGAACGTTGTAGAACTCCTTATTGGCCTATTCTACATGGCAGACAAATTGGTTTGTTCTACACAATGCGTTTATCTGAATGTTCTGTAGCGTTGCACCCTCCTAAATAGACCCCAGTTGAAGACAAAACAAATGTAGGGTGAGGTCATTGAGAAATAGAGCTCAGCTTGGTGGGGTCACACCTAAGTAATGGTCAGGGAAAAGTAGATCAAAGCCAACTAGGATTTGTTTCTCATGTGTTCACTATTATACTGCACCGCTCTACTCGCCTAACTAAATCACCTTCCACCTTCTCTCTGGCTGTCTGCAGGGGGCCTCAGTTCTGCCTGATGATGATGATGATGACGACGAAGAGGTGGAAGGGGTCCTGACGCTGCCCCTCCAGGCTCACCACGCCATGGAGAAGATGGAGGAGTTTGTGCACAAAGTAGGCATCATTGGGCTGTTCCAGAAAGCAGGATCATTAAGTTAGCCAGCTAACTTTGATAACAAGCCAAATATATCTCTTGATTTTCTGATTCATTTAGAAAGCTAAACTTGAATATGGGTTGTTGGTTGTCGAGTCAATTATACCATGCCCATTTCAAGTCTATATTTCTTGAAAATATGAAGTTATTTCAGAATTCTGGGACAGTTAGCTGGCTAACTCATTGATCCTGCTTTCTGGAACAGCCCCATGGCTGCTCTGTCTAAGTTCATACACAGAGAGAATAAGACTGGTGAGATGAACAGGACATTCATGTAAGCCTATACCCTTGTGTTTCAGGTGTGGAAGGGTAGCTGGAGGGTAATCCCTTTTCATGTCCTGCCGGAGTGGCTGAAGGACAACGACTACCTCCTGCATGGACACCGGCCCCCGATGCCCTCCTTCCGCGCCTGCTTTGGAAGCATCTTCAGGATCCATACAGAAACAGGGAACATCTGGACCCACCTTCTGGGTGAGTGAGTGTGTGAGATACACTAAATGGCCCAAAGTATGTGGACATCCCTTCAAATGAGTGGATTCGGCTATTTCAGAGACACCCGTTATAAAATTGAGCACACAGCCATGCAATCTCCATAGACAAATAATGGCAGTAGAATGGCCTGTGCTGAAGAGCTTAGTGACCTTCAATGTGGCACCGTCATAGGATGCCGCCTTTCCAACAAGTCATTTCGTCAAATTTCTGCCCAGATAGAGCTGCCCCGGTCAACTGTAAATGCTGTTATTGTGAAGTTGAAACGTCAAGGAGCGAAAACAGCTCAGCCGCGAAGTGGGACTGCCGAGTGCTGAAGCGCATAGTGCATAAAAATAGTCTGTCCTCGGTTGCAACACTCACTACAGACTTCCAAACTGCCTCTGGAAGCAACGTCAGCACAATAACTGTTCATCGGGAGTGTCATGAAATGGGTTTCCATGGTCAAGTAGCCGCACACAAGCCTAAGATTACCATGCGCAATGCCAAGCGTCGGCTGGAGTGGTGTAAAGCTCGCCGCCATTGGACTCTGGAGCAGTGGAAACGCGTTCTCTGGAGTGATGAATCACGCTTCACCATATGGCAGTCCGACAGACGTATCTGGGTTTGGCGGATGCCAGGAGGACCCTACCTTCCCCAATGCATAAGTGCCTACTGTAAAGTTTGGTGGAGGAGGAATAAGGGTCTGGGGCTGTTTTTCATGGTTTGGGCTAGGCCCCTTAGTTCCAATGAAGGGAAATCTTAACGCTACAGCATACAATGACATTCTAGACTATTCTGTGCTTCCGACTTTGTGGCAACAGTTTGGGGAAGGCCCTTTCCTGTTTCAGCATGAGAATGCCTCGTGCACAAAGCGAGGTCCATACAGAAATGGTTTGTCGAGATCGGTGTGGAAGAACTTGACTGGCCTGTACAGAGCCCTGACCTCAACCCCATCAAACACCTTTGGGATGAATTTGAACGCTGACTGCCCGACCTCACTAATGCTCTTGTGGCTGAATGGAAGCAATTCCCCGCAGCAATGTTCCAACATTTAGTGGAAAGCCTTCTCATTAGAGTGGAGGCTGTTATAGCAGCAATTGGGGGACCAACTCCATATTATTGGCCAAGAATTTTGAATTATATGTTCGACGAGCAGGTGTCCACATACTTCTGGCCAATCCTCACATGTTTAACCTTATGCCTATAAAGTTGCTGTGAAGCACAAGTCCATGTTCCCCACAACTAGGGCACATTCAGTAGAAGTTCAGCGTGCTGCTGTTAAGCAATGCAGTCACTTATCCATACTACATAGCAAAGAATTGTGCCTCCTCTACACATCACATTTCCATATACAATGGCCTTGATTGTGCCCCCCAATGTATATACAGTATGCCCCATAGAGATCCCTTTCTTTTGCTAATATTAATTTGTTATGATATGCCCTATATGATTACTGATCCACTAATGATGGCCTCACCTCTCCAACCCCCAGGGCTGATCCTGTTTATTTGTCTGGGCACATACACCATTCTGAGGCCCAACATGTACTTCATGGCGCCCCTGCAGGAGAAGGTGGTGTTTGGGATGTTCTTTCTGGGCGCCGTGCTCTGCCTCAGCTTCTCCTGGCTCTTTCATACCGTCTACTGCCACTCTGAGAAAGTGTCTCGCACCTTCTCCAAGTAAGGCCACATGGCCCCCCTCCCTCTTGCTCACGCAGAACTTTGTTTGTTTTCCAATTAGCACTCCTGTGTTTCTGAGAAGAAATGTAATGTTTCATTTCAGAAATGGTTTTAAGTTGGAGTGTCATCCAAATGGATCTGCCTCATCCTTCATCAAACCTCCACGGTGTTGTTTCTCCCTTTAGGCTTGACTACTCAGGTATCGCCCTGCTGATCATGGGTTCCTTCGTGCCCTGGCTCTACTACTCGTTCTACTGTTCCCCGCAGCCACGCCTCATCTACCTCACCATTGTCTGTGTGCTGGGCATCGCCGCCATCGTAGTGGCCCAGTGGGAACGCTTCTCCACGCCCGCGCACCGGCCCACACGAGCAGGTGCTGCACCACATATTAACCAGCCTGTCAGAGTGAACTGTGACGTAGATACAGAGCAAGGACATGCATGTAAATGTGTTAATACAACATACCATATACAGTGGGGAAAAAAAGTATTTAGTCAGCCACCAATTGTGCAAGTTCTCCCACTTAAAAAGATGAGAGAGGCCTGTAATTTTCATCATAGGTACACGTCAACTATGACAGACAAAATTAGAAAAAAAAATCCAGAAAATCACATTGTAGGATTTTTAATGAATTTATTGGCATATGATGGTGGAAAATAAGTATTTGGTCAATAACAAAAGTTTCTCAATACTTTGTTATATACCCTTTGTTGGCAATGACACAGGTCAAACGTTTTCTGTAAGTCTTCACAAGGTTTTCACACACTGTTGCTGGTATTTTGGCCCATTCCTCCATGCAGATCTCCTCTAGAGCAGTGATGTTTTGGGGCTGTCGCTGGGCAACACAGACTTTCAACTCCCTCCAAAGATTTTCTATGGGGTTGAGATCTGGAGACTGGCTAGGCCACTCCAGGACCTTGAAATGCTTCTTACGAAGCCACTCCTTCGTTGCCCGGGCGGTGTGTTTGGGATCATTGTCATGCTGAAAGACCCAGCCACGTTTCATCTTCAATGCCCTTGCTGATGGAAGGAGGGTTTCACTCAAAATCTCACGATACATGGCCCCATTCATTCTTTCCTTTACACGGATCAGTCGTCCTGGTCCCTTTGCAGAAAAACAGCCCCAAAGCATGATGTTTCCAACCCCATGCTTCACAGTAGGTATGGTGTTCTTTGGATGCAACTCAGCATTCTTTGTCCTCCAAACATGACGAGTTGAGTTTTTACCAAAAAGTTATATTTTGGTTTCATCTGACCATATGACATTCTCCCAATCCTCTTCTGGATCATCCAAATGCACTTCAGACGGGCCTGGACATGTACTGGCTTAAGCAGGGGGACACGTCTCGCACTGCAGGATTTGAGTCCCTGGCGGCGTAGTGTGTTACTGATGGTTGGCTTTGTTACTTTGGTCCCAGCTCTCAGCAGGTCATTCACTAGGTCCCCCCGTGTGGTTCTGGGATTTTTGCTCACCGTTCTTGTGATCATTTTGACCCCACGGGGTGAGATCTTGCATGGAGCCCCAGATCGAGGGAGATTATCAGTGGTCTTGTATGTCTTCCATTTCCTAATAATTGCTCCCACAGTTGATTTCTTCAAACCAAGCTGCTTACCTATTGCAGATTCAGTCTTCCCAGCCTGGTGCAGGTCTACAATTTTGTTTCTGGTGTCCTTTGACAGCTCTTTGATCTTGGCCATTGTGAAGTTTGGAGTGTGACTGTTTGAGGTTGTGGACAGGTGTCTTTTATACTGATAACAAGTTCAAACAGGTGCCATTAATACAGGTAACGAGTGGAGGACAGAGGAGCCTCTTAAAGAAGAAGTTACAGGTCTGTGAGAGCCAGAAATCTTGCTTGTTTGTAGGTGACCAAATACTTATTTTCCACCATAATTTGCAAATAAATTCATTAAAAATCCTACAATGGGATTTTCTGGATTTTTTTTTCTCAATTTGTCTGTCATAGTTGACGTGTACCTATGATGAAAATTACAGGCCTCTCTCATCTTTTTAAGTGGGAGAACTTGCACAATTGGTGGCTGACTAAATACTTTTTTGCCCCACTGTAGCTACTATCTTTATAGTAAGATTTGTTAATTTTATTTGAATGTTTCTATGAATATCGCTAGCAACAACAGAATAAGCACATTTTTAATTACATACCTAAAGTAGAAAAGAGGAGAATATCGTATTGCTAATGATGTCAACTTTATTTCTCAACTCCTGATATAGAGCAAATTACACTCATTGGGGCCAATTACTCACTGGAGTATCTGACAGGCTTTGAAGAAGCACCTGCAAATAGGCTACCAGTCCATTATAATGTGGGGAGGTCAAAAAAATGAAACTATCTACCAAATCTATTAATTTTAAAATGTTTTACTTCTCCTTGCCATTATCATTTACCTGATGATAGGACAAGATATGGGGGGGAAAAAAGTACAAAATATATTTTGCTAACGTATGATGGGTTGCTGGTTTTCCTGGGAGGGGGTCGCTGGGCAAGAAAAGGTTGAAGACCCCTGTCCTATACTACGGATTCTCCAGCCCAGTGCTTCCACCAAACAACCTTTCCCCTCCATGTCTCCCACAGGAGTGTTCATGGGCCTGGGACTGAGCGGCATCGTCCCCACAGTCCACTTCACCATCGAGGAGGGCTTCGTCAAGGCCACCACTGTGGGACAGATGGGCTGGTTCTACCTGATGGGCGCCATGTACATCACTGGCGCCGGACTGTACGCCGCCAGGATCCCCGAACGCTACTTCCCCGGCAAATGTGACATCTGGGTAAGACAGGCACTTTTTTTTTTACCCTATTCCATTTATACTGCAACACTCTGGTCAAAAGTAGTGCACTATATAGGCTGCCATTTGGGATTATTATATAATAATGTTATGGTCATTTATCAAATGCTTTTATGTGATGTGACTTACGTTCTCACGTTCTGTACTGAACTGTAGGCATATGCGGCCCATGCAGTAATCAAACCCCTAGAACTTTAGGTTTGCAAACGCCACGCTCCAACCAGAGGAGCCTTTGGAGATACTCTGGATGCATCCCAAATGGCACCTTATTCCCTATTTAGTGCACTACTTTTGACCAGAGCCTTATGGGGTTAATGCACTAAATAGAGAATGATGGTGCCATTTGGGACGCACCTCTGACCTCCCTCTCTCCTCAGTTCCACTCCCACCAGATCTTCCATGTCCTGGTGGTGGCAGCAGCCTTCATCCACTTCTACGGCGTCACCAACCTGCAGGAGTTCCGCTACGGCCTGGAGGGAGGCTGCACTGACGACACCCTTCTCTGAAAGCGGCCCAGCTGTGGCCCCCTCAGCCATTTGCTGGTCGATCCGCCTCCCTACCCTATAAAGTACCGCTGGAACACGCCATGGTCCCCCGTAGCTCCTTCTCTCCACCCTTCTTCTCCTCCCCTGATTTGCTCATGTCATACTTGGTTTTCTGGTGGTGTTTCTCTGCTTGGGCTCCTTTCTCCCCATTTAAAGTAGCTTTAGCCAGTGAACTATATGGAGGGGCATCCCGCCGATGCGGCACCACTTTTTTAAATCAAAATGAAGCTCTAGGCTTGACTTTAGCTCATTAAGAACAACAGGGTTTTGACCAGATTGATTACATGTTCCATTGAAGGATGGGAACCTTTTGAGAGTCATAGAGATATCGTAATGGTGTCTTTCTTGGCCTCCAGAGCTTCCTACATCAAGCTGTAGGAGGCTTATGTGATAGAATGGGTCTGGGTTGGGGTCAATACATTCCATATTTATTCTGTCCTCTATAGCTCAATTGGTAGAGCATGGCGCTTGTAACGCCAGGGTTACGTATGGGTGGTCCCGATCCCCGGGACCACCCATACGTAAAAATGTATGCGCACATGACTGTAAGTCGCTTTGGATAAAAGCGTCTGCTAAATGGCTTATTATTATTATTATTATTAATTGAAATTCAATTAATGAATTGAACATTGAAAAGTCCTAATTGAAAACAATGGGCAATTCCAACAATTCATTAAGGGTATTTGATTCTGTTCATAAAAATACATTTTGACAAGCAGTCAACCCCAACCCAGGTATGGGTTATGGAACTGGAAGGCAAACAATTAAATTACTTTCCTACAAGACACGGTGCTTGGTACCCTTACCCCTCAAGTCCCTTTTCAATTGAACACAATCTTGTATGATTGATAGCTAGTATGAAACTAACCTTGCAATGCACAATGGGCAAATCTGGGAATAGGTCCTCTTTCTCTTCTCATCTTGAGTTTCGTTTCTTTTTAAGGCTAAATTTCAGAACTCTAAAGGTCAAATTATTGCACCTTAACAGTATGTTATTACCGTTTAAACGTTAAGTCATTGCATGGGGTCCACCATGTAGTGTGAATGAATAATAATTTAGTATTCCTGTGCCTTACATGCAAACCTCACCGGCCACGTTGCGAACGCGAGCATTGCAAAATAAATTTACACATGCATGTTCTTCAATCATTTCACTCACCGCTCGCGTGAATGAGTGTCTGCGTAGCCAAGCGCTAGAATAGAACTTGGTTCTATTTGAGAAGCACCACATGCTGCAAGTCCCCTCCTTATTGGATATCAGGAAGATAACTAGAAACTAACTAGGTTTCCCTTTTTATCTGTGGATTATTCGTCCGAGTAGAGAAACGCATGGCCGGTGTAGTCAGCATGTTAGGCCAATGGAAATAGTTTTTAAATAGATGGGTCAATATTGCATTCAAGTGAACTTCATTAGGATCTCCAGATATGATAGGAACCTTTTTATCTTTTTTCTTATATCAAATCACTATTCAACTTTTGACCTCCAATAGGCTGACTTTGTGGCTTTATTACAAAGACTAAGCAATCTGTGTATTCTTGACTTTGTGTTGTATCCTGTGTAGACAAGTTGATGGATCATACATTTCCCTGAAATGTAAACACATAATAAATATTTATTAATGGGAACCAAACCAAGTCATGCATCTTCTGTCCGATATAGTGATGTTGCACTACTTTTCACACGCATGAACATTGTTTTGTCACTATATTTGTTTAGCCATTTGAGTTACTAATGCTGCTTCAATGTAGTCCATTTCATGGCGTATTGATAGACTGACCATATTAATGCCACATTTGTCTATCCACATCTATACAAGTCATAATTTAACTGGAGTGTTGCATATAATTTAATCACTCCTAGTACAGTGCATTCGGAAAGAATTCAGACCCCTTGACTTTTTCAACATTTTGTTACATTACAGCCTTATTCTAAAATTGATTAAATAGTTTTTCCTCATCAATCTACACACAATACCCCATAATGACAAAGCTGCCAAGGCAGCAGCTACTCTTCCTGGGGTCCAGCAAAATTATGGCAGTTATACATTTAAAAAACATTACAATACATAACAGATTTCACAACATATTAAGTGTGTGCCCTCAGGCCTCTACTCTACTACCACATATCTATAACACAAAATCCATGTGTACTTGTGTATAGTGCGTATGTTATCGTGTGTTTGTATGCATGTGTTTGTGTTGCTTCACAGTCCCCGCTGTTCCATAAGGTGTATTTTTAGATGTTTTTTTAATATAATTTTACTGCTGGCGTGAGTTACTTGATGTGGAATAGAGTTCCACGTAGTCATGGCTCTATGTAGTACTGTGCGCCTCCCATAGTCTGTTATTGACTTGGGGACTGTGAAGAGACCTCTGGTGGCATGTCTTGTGGGGTATGCATGGGTGGCAGTAGTTCAAACAGACAGCTCGGTTCATTCAACATGTCAATACCTCTCACAAATACAAGTAGTGATGAAGTAAATCTCTCCTCCACTTTGAGCCAGGAGCGATTGACATTATTAATGTTGGCTCTCTGTGTACATCCAAGGGCCAGCCGTGCTGCCCTGTTCTGAGCCAATTGCAATTTTCCTAAGTGCCTCTTTGTGGCACCTGACCACACGACTGAACAGTAGTCCAGGTGCGACAAAACTAGGGCCTGTAGGACCTGCCTTGTTGATAGTGCTGTTAAGAATGCAGAGCAGCGCTTTATTATAGACGGACTTCTCCCCATCCTAGCTATTGTTGTATCAATATGTTTTGACCGTGACAGTTTACAATCCAGAGCAATTTAGTCTTCTCAACTTGTTCAATTTCCACATTATTCATTACAAGATTTAGTTGAGATTTAGGGTTTAGTAAATGATTTGTCCCAAATACAATGCTTTTAGTTTTTGAAATATTTAGGACTAACATATTCCTTGCCACCCATTCTGAAACTAACTGCAGCTCTTTGTTAAGTGTTGCTGTCATTTCAGTCGCTGTGGTAGCTGATGTGTATAGTGTTGAGTCATCCGCATACATAGACACACTGGCTTTACTCAAAGCCAGTGGCATGGCGTTAGTAAAGATTGAATAAAATAATGGGCCTAGACAGCTGCCCTGGGGAATTCCTGATTCTACCTGGATTTTGTTGGAGAGGCTTCCATTCAAGAACACCCTCTGTGTTGTGTTAGACAGGTAACTCTTTATCCACAATATAGCAGGGGGTGTAAAGCCATAACACATACTTTTTTCCAGCAACAGACTATGATCGATAATGTCAAAAGCCGCACTGAAATCTAACAAAAAAGCCCCCAGAATCTTGGAGTCCACCTGTGGTAAATTCAATTGATTGGATATGATTTGGAAAGGCACACCCTTGACATATATGGCCCATCCAGTTTAACAGGATTTTTGATAGTTAAAATCTCATCCATAGAATTTGCTTTCTGAGAACCTAAGGGCATTGGGGACGTTTTAGTGGTAAGGCTAAAGCAACCGACTGACGAAAGTCGAGAAGTGAAGTCAGGGGAGGTGCAACCACAGAACAATGAGCCAGATATTTCACCGGATGTATAAATGTGAAGCATCCGGTTTGCTTTTCCACTCACTACCAAATATGGCCAGTGGGAGAAGATGGAGCGAGATGGATTTTGGCTGACATTCTGCTAATTTTCTCATCATTAAACATTTTATCTCCATACAGTATTCAGTTTCTAAAACTAGAATCTGTAACAAACAGCACTGCGTTTTGTAGACTTTACCCAAAGTTGTAAAAAATTGCGTTGTTTAGGAGTGCAGGGGTGAATTTAGTTATTTCACACGGGCACTTCACACAGTAGGCGTTACCTAACAGAAATATGCAAATAAATGCTAGAATGCACCAATAGGATCTCACTAGCTCGCGATTATCTCTACCCACCTCCTTACTTCAAATCAAATCTAATCAAATCAAATTTTATTGGCCACATGCGCCGAATACAACAGGTGCAGACATTACAGTGAAATGCTTACTTACAGCGCTTAACCAACAGTGCATTTATTTTTAATAAAAAAGTAAAATAAAACAACAACAAAAAAGTGTTGAGAAAAAAAGAGCAGAAGTAAAATAAAATAACAGTAGGGAGGCTATATATACAGGGGGGTATCGGTGCAGAGTCAATGTGCGGGGGCACCGGCTAGTTGAGGTAGTTGAAGTAATATGTACATGTGGGTAGAGTTAAAGTGACTATGCATAAATAATTAACAGAGTAGCAGCAGCGTAAAAAGATGGGGTGGGGGGGCAGTGCAAATAGTCCGGGTAGCCATGATTAGCTGTTCAGGAGTCTTATGGCTTGGGGGTAGAAGCTGTTGAGAAGTCTTTTGGACCTAGACTTGGCACTCCGGTACCGCTTGCTGTGCGGTAGCAGAGAGAACAGTCTATGACTAGGGTGGCTGGAGTCTTTGACAATTTTGAGGGCCTTCCTCTGACACCGCCTGGTATAGAGGTCCTGGATGGCAGGAAGCTTGGCCCCAGTGATGTACTGGGCCGTACGCACTACCCTCTGTAGTGCCTTGCGGTCAGAGGCCAAGCAGTTGCCATACCAGGCGGTGATGCAACCAGTCAGGATGCTCTCGATGGTGCAGCTGTAGAATTTTTTGAGGATCTGAGGACTCATGCCGAATCTTTTCAATCTCCTGAGGGGGAATAGGCTTTGTCGTACCCTCTTCACGACTGTCTTGGTGTGTTTGGACCATGATAGTTCGTTGGTGATGTGGACACCAAGGAACTTGAAGCTCTCAACCTGTTCCACTACAGCCCCGTCGATGAGAATGGGGGCGTGCTCAGTCCTCTTTTTTTTCCTGTAGTCCACAATCATCTCCTTTGTCTTGGTCACGTTGAGGGAGAGGTTGTTATCCTGGCACCACACGGCCAGGTCTCTGACCTCCTCCCTATAGGCTGTCTCATCGTTGTCGGTGATCAGGCCTACCACTGTTGTGTCGTCGGCAAACTTAATGATGGTGTTGGAGTCGTGCCTGGCCATGCAGTCATGGGTGAACAGGGAGTACAGGAGGGGACTGAGCACGCACCCCTGAGGGGCCCCCGTGTTGAGGATCAGTGTGGCAGATGTGTTGTTACCTACCCTTACCACCTGGGGGCGGCCTGTCAGGAAGTCCAGGATCCAGTTGCAGAGGGAGGTGTTTAGTCCCAGGGTCCTTAGCTTAGTGATGAGCTTTGAGGGCACTATGGTGTTGAATGCTGAGCTGTAGTCAATGAATAGTATTCTCACGTAGGTGTTCCTCTTGTCCAGGTGGGAAAGGGCAGTGTGGAGTGCAATAGAGATTGCATCATCTGTGGATCTGTTGGGGCGGTATGCAAATTGGAGTGGGTCTAGGGTTTCTGGGATAATGGTGTTGATGTGAGCCATGACCAGCCTTTCAAAGCACTTCATGGCTACAGACGTCAGTGCTACAGGTCGGTAGTCATTTAGGCAGGTTATCTTAGTGTCCTTGGGCACGGGGACTATGGTGGTCTGCTTGAAACATAAAAATAAATAATAATATGCCATTTAGCAGACGCTTTTATCCAAAGCGACTTACAGTCATGCGTGCATACATTTTTGTGTATGGGTGGTCCCGGGGATTGAACCCACTACCTTGGCGTTACAAGCGCCGTGCTCTACCAGCTGAGCTACAGAGGGCCACACCATGTTGGTATTACAGACTCAGTCAGGGACATGTTGAAAATGTCAGTGAAGACACTTGCCAGTTGGTCAGCACATGCTCGGAGTACACGTCCTGGTAATCCGTCTGGCCCTGCGGCCTTGTGAATGTTGACCTGCTTAAAAGTCTTACTCACATCGGCTATGGAGAGCGTGATCACATAGTAATCCGGAACAGCTGGTGCTCTCATGCATGCTTCAGTGTTGCTTGCCTCGAAGCGAGCATAGAAGTGGTTTAGCTCGTCTGGTAGGCTTGTGTCACTGGGAAGCTCTACTTGTTCTGCCCACTATGATTAATTTGCTCTGAATGCAAACGACAGGCTCTGGTCTATCTTGGGTTATTCCAAAAAATCTTTGGCTGATCCCTACTGATGACCCGGTTGGAGTCATGTCCAACCGGGTCATCAGGAGGGATCAACCAATTGTGAAAAAAAAATGACTACTTAAAAATGGAGATTGCCTCAATGGCGTTGCCCATGCTGTGACAGATGCTATATATATATATATATATATATATATATATATATATATATATTTATATATATATATATATATTTATATATATATCTATGATCTTGGCAAAGTTGGTTCCTGTTTGTCATGTCTTTGGTCACGCTCACATGAGTCAAACAAAAACACCCTAATGATTGGTAGACAATAGAGCTGATGGCTGCAGGCGATGGCTGCAGGATGAAGTTGGTGAAGAGCAACTGCAGAAACTTGCAGTCAAAATTTCATGACCTTTGATCACATTATTTTTGTTAAGTTCATGCAGTCGACATGTAGCCGCAAGTTGGACAATTGTATCCCCATAATGCAACACACTTTGAAGGGCGTTGGTCACCGACTTCACAAAGGTGATCCGCTCGAACGTGCCCAATAACAAGGCATTCTGCCTTATCCCAAGGGTTCTCAGCTATTAGCGCAGCTTACTGGAGGGACCAAGTGAACTACATATGGTACTTATCTTTCATATAAGCGAGAAATAATCTTTCAAATAACAAAGATACATTTACCGTAGCAGAATTGCATAGATACATATGGCTGTGTGCCTCCAGCCGACGAACTACACTTCCACTACACTTTCTCCTGCTGACTACACTTTCTCCCCAGCGCACGCTAGGTCAGGTGGTCATCTCCACTGAGGTCTCCCTCCAGCAGGCGGCCATTCTTTTATTGTTTCGCCCACCAAGCGAGTTCAATGAGAGTGTCAAATTTATTTGATCCAATAGAAGTTTCGTAATGGTTAAGTTGTGTTGAGTGTACTGATATAAGTAGGACACGTGACATCCCTGCAACGTTGAGAAAAAACGCTTTATATCGGAATCTCGAGATGGCTATGCATATTCATGACATGAGGCTACTAGCATAGCATCTCTCTCCATTGAATACAGGCGGTTGACGTCAACAACGCTCATCGAATATTCAAAATAGGATTACAATTATGTGATGTATCCACCAATCCAAAGAAAGCATAGGCGGGAGCTAGACAGCCTGCCGTGCCGCTTTGTAGACAACGATTCCCATTGTTAAGGCCGCGAGACATGTACACTATATATACAAAAGTATGTGGACACCCCTTCAAATTAGTGAATTTGGTTATTTCAGCCACACCCGTTGCTGACAGCCGAGTGCTGAAGCGCATAAAAATGGTCTATCCTCGGTTGCAACGCTCACTACCGAGTTCCAAACTGCAAGCTTCATGAAATGGGTCTCCATGGCCGAGCAGCTGCACACAAGCCTAAGATCACCATGCGCAATGCCAAGCGTCGGCTGGAGTGGTGTAAAGCTTGCAGCCATTGGACTAAGGAGCAGTGGAAGTGCTTGCTCTGGAGTGGAGTGATGAATCACGCTTCACCATCTGGCAGTCCGACAGATAAATCTGGGTTTGGCGGATGCCAGGGGAACGCTACCTAGCCCAATGCATAGTGCCAACTGTAAAGTTTGGTGGAGGAGGAATAATGGTCTGGGGCTGTTTTTCATGGTTCGGGCTAGGCCCCTTAGTTCCAGTGAAGGGAAATCTTAACGCTACAGCATACAATGACATTCTAGACTATTCTGTGCTTCCAACTTTGTGGCAACAGTTTGGGGAAGGCCCATTCCTGTTTCAGCATGACAATGCCCCCGTGCACAAAGTGAGGTCCATACAGAAATGGTTTGTCGAGATCGGTGTGGAAGAAGTTGACTGGCCTGCACAGAGCCCTGACCTCAACCCCATCGAACACCTTTGGGATGAATTGGAACGCTGACTGCGAGCCAGGCCTAATCACCCAACATCACTGCCCGACCTCACTAATGCCCTTGTGGCTGAATGGAAGTACAGTGAGGGGAAAAAGTATTTGATCCCCTGATGATTTTGTACGTTTGCCCACTGACAAAGACATGATCAGTCTATAATTTTAATGGTAGGTTTGTTTGAACAGTGAGAGACAGAATAACAACAAAAACCCATGTCAAAAATGTTATACATTGATTTTCATTTTAATGAGGGAAATAAGTATTTGACCCCTCTGCAAAACATGACTTAGTACTTGGTGGCAAAACCCTTGTTGGCAATCACAGAGGTCAGACGTTTCTTGTAGTTGGCCACCAGGTTTGCACACATCTCAGGAGGGATTTTGTCCCACTCCTCTTTGCAGATCTTCTCCAAGTCATTAAGGTTTCGAGCCTGACGTTTGGCAACTCAAACCTTCAGCTCCCTCCACAGATTTTCCATGGGATTAAGGTCTGGAGACTGGCTAGGCCACTCCAGGACCTTAATGTGCTTCTTCTTGAGCCACTCCTTTGTTGCCTTGGCCATGTGTTTTGGGTCATTGTCATGCTGGAATACCCATCCACGACCCATTTTCAATGCCCTGGCTGAGGGAAGGAGGTTCTCACCCAAGATTTGATGGTACATGGCCCCGTCCATCGTCGCTTTGATGCGGTGAAGTTGTCCTGTCCCCTTAGCAGAAAAACACCCCCAAAGCATAATGTTTCCACCTCCATGTTTGACGGTGGGGATGGTGTTCTTGGGGTCATAGGCAGCATTCCTCCTCCAAACACGGCGAGTTGAGTTGATGCCAAAGAGCTTGATTTGTCTCATCTGACCACAACACTTTCACCCAGTTCTCCTCTGAATCAGTCAGATGTTCATTGGCAAACTTCAGACGGCCCTGTATATGTGCTTTCTTGAGCAGGGGGACCTTGCGGGCGCTGCAGGATTTCAGTCCTTCACGGCATAGTGTGTTACCAATTGTTTTCTTGGTGACTATGGTCCCAGCTGCCTTGAGATCATTGACAAGATCCTCCCATGTAGTTCTGGTCTGATTCCTCACCGTTCTCATGATCATTGTAACTCCACAAGGTGAGATCTTGCATGGAGCCCCAGGCCGAGGGAGATTGACAGTTCTTTTGTGTTTCTTCCATTTGCGAATAATCACACCAACTGTTGTCACCTTCTCACCAAGCTGCTTGGCGATGGTCTTGTAGCCCATTCCAGCCTTGTGTAGGTCTACAATCTTGTCCCTGACATCCTTGGAGAGCTCTTTGGTCTTGGCCATGGTGGAGAGTTTGGAATCTGATTGATTGATTGCTTCTGTGGACAGGTGTCTTTTATACAGGTAACAAACTGAGATTAGGAGCACTCCCTTTAAGAGTGTGCTCCTAATCTCAGCTCGTTACCTGTATAAAAGACACCTGGGAGCCAGAAATCTTTCTGATTGAGAGGGGGTCAAATACTTATTTCCCTCATTAAAATGCAAATCAATTTATAAAATTTTTGACATGCGGTTTTCTGGATTTTGTTGTTGTTATTCTGTCTCTCACTGTTCAAATAAACCTACCATTAAAATTATAGACTGATCATTTCTTTGTCAGTGGGCAAACGTACAAAATCAGCAGGGGATGAAATACTTTTTTCCCTCACTGTAAGTCCTCGCAGCAATGTTCCAACATCTAGTGGAAATCCTTCCCAGAAGAGTGGAGGCTATTATAGCAGCAAAGGGGGCACCAACTCCATATCAATGTCCATGATTTTGGAATGAGATTTTCGGCGAGCAAGTGTCCACATACTTTTGGTCATGCAGTGTATCTTGTCAGTATATCTATCATCGTATCTTCTGTCTGTCTTCCGTAAACAAGCGCTGTAATATGGAGATATGGCCGTGTGGAAACACTAACCTTAACGAACGATTTGTGCAGTATCAGACACATGCTGGCATCTTATATATTGTTGACCTTACTGGTAAACTGGGTGGATATGATTATTACTGTCACAAGTGTCTGTCAGTTGTGATCTTATCCAAAGTAAAAACAAAATGGTTTTAACTATATTTGAGCTATAGTAGACTTATTGTTTCCCTAAAATAGTATATTATAGTGATTCGATGAAATTACATTATTTTAAAAAAGTATCTCTAGATAAAGAACAATCTAGCAGCAGTTATTTAAAAAAAACCAAACGTCCTACACGACGGAGGAACGCTATAATTTAGCGATGTGGTTTTCTGAACGGAAGTTTCAGCGGGTGCACACTGTCCAGCAACGCTTGTTGTTTGATATAGCCGAGTGTTTTAAATACAATTTAGTTACATTATTTGTACTACCGTTTGAAAGTACTTTAGGCGTACTCTAGCCATTATTTATAGGGAAGGTTGTTAAGCCCAATGTACAGCAAAAAGGTGAGTTGACGCCTCGAAGTTCGCATTAGCCGATATTAGTTAGCTAGCTAGCTAGGTGGGTACTGTTTGCTCGGTAAAGCAACAAATAGTTGCAAAACATATATAGAGCAGTGGTTTGACTATAGTTAACAATCTTAGCATTCGCTTTATATGTGTACTATAGTCACATAAGTTGCCTTCTATTCGCGTTCAACATGGACAACCACGAACAGTGCTCTCCCTCTGAAGGATGCGTCGACCGGTCTACGCTGGTGTCAGAGGATGGAAAGAATATCAAGTCAGTTTTGTGCCAACGTTGTGGATCGAAGGTCCTCTGCCCAGGGATGGCGGTGTTTGCAGAGAAGGAGGTAAGGTTCACCTCAGACAGGAGTAACCCCTAAAGACAAATTACCTAAAATGACTAGTTATAGCATAAATAAGTATTTTCCTATCCGAATGGGCATTCATCATAGTTGCTTTGTTTTCAGCGTAGTGCAATGTCTAACCACCACCAAATGCACGAAATTATATTGTGCATACAATGTGAAATTTGCTATGCCAAGATGTGACTAAATGTCAGGGAGTGAAATCACTTCTGTTTATCTATTCATATTAAGGCTCATTGACATGATGAATCTTGTCTTTTATTTCCTCCCCAATATGCTCCAGTTGTTCCTGCCCTCAATGCGGAAGAAGACCACTATCACCCAATCACAGGGATCCGTGGATAGGGACAAACTGACTGCCCACTGGTTAGTCGATGATATGTACACCTTTGAGAATGTGGGCTTCACCAAGGACGTGGGCAGAATCAAGTACCTAATTTGTGCAGACTGTGAGATTGGACCCATTGGCTGGCACTGCCTGGATGACAAAAAGAGCTTCTATGTTGCATTGGAAAGAGTCAATCATGCCTAATGTGGCCCATCATAAGAACCTGGGGAAACATCAGAGGGTGTACAATTTGGAACTGAAGGACAAGACAGACCAACACGAACGTTGGCCATGTGCAGTAGATTACCTTCTGGGTTTCGGCGGACAGTGGCGTTTCAACATGTAGAACAGTTGGGAAATGAACAGAAAAGGACGGCCAATGTTCTGTGGTCAGAGGCAATAGAGCGGTCACCCGCTGGGATGGCCGACATTTGTGTTGGTCTGTCTTGTCCGTAACTCTTTACTCCTTCTCTTCCCCCTTCTGGCTGGTGCTGGATGCTGTCTCGGTTATGATGACTCCTTAGTTCAGCAAGACCAAGTGTTCACTTCTATCACTTTTTGTTCTCTACTGATAAACAATGGTATTGATGTGGTTCTCTGGACAAATGTTATTCAATCCAATACTTTAACTAACCCATATTATGGTGTTATGCTTTGGTCTGAGGTTAACCCTACAGCCTCTGCTGAATTGTATTACTTGTATAGGCCTACTTATTACTTCCTACTTCTGAAATATTACTACTAATACTTATTGCAGATGGTAATATGAAATGATGTGCAGCATTTGAACTAGTTAGTGTACTTATCCGCTTGGCACACCCTTCACCTTGCATGCTGAGTAATGGGAGTGGTTTTTTACCAGTTTGTGAGTTCTAGGATGGAGTACACCCTCGTTGACGTGATTGCATGGGAAATAGGATGTCAGTGCTGTTAACTCAAAACCCCCTGTGGTTGATGGAATTAATTATATTTATTATACTTTCATTGGACAGTCGCTTCGGAACAGGTTTATCTAACTTAAAGATGTATTCACTATTGGTTCGAGTAGCCTATTGTTTTTATTTATGGAATAGCTTGCCAATTTTACATGTACACTGAGTGCACAAAACATTAGGATCACCTTCCTAATATTGAGTTGCACCCCCTTTTGCCCTCAACAGCCTCAATTTGTCGGGGCATGGACTCTACAAGGTGTCGAAAGTGTGCCACAGGGAAGCTGGCCCATGTTGACTCCAATGCTTCCGACAGTTGTCAAGTTGGCTGGTTGTGGCTCTCTACTCCAACTAGCTCATTCCATCTCATCCCACATATGCTCAATTGGATTGAGATGTGGTTATTGGGCAGGCCACTGAAGTAAGATTACATTTTTACATTTGTAATTTAGCAGATGCTCTTATCCAGAGCGACTTACAGTAGTGAGTTCATACATTTTCATACTTATGTCATGTTTGTGGAACCATTCCAGGACAATCCTAGCCTTGTAGCATTGGGCATTATCTTGTTGAAAAAATGAAGAGATGCACCTGATGATTGGCAATGATGTTCAGGTAACCTGTGGCATTCAAATGTTGCTCCACTTTTATCAAGGGACCAAATGTGTGCCATGAAAAGACATCACACCACCAGCCTGCAAAGCGGCATGATGGCTGCATGTACTCGTGGTTTTCTCCATACCCTAGTCCTCCCATCAGCATGAAACCGCAGGAACCGTGATTCATCAGACCAGGCAATGTTTTTCCAATTGTGCAGTATCCAGTGTTTTCGTTCCTTATCCCACTGCAACCGCAGTTTCTTGTTTTTTGTTGAAAAAAGTGGAACTCTGTAAGGTCGTTGGCTACCATACCCTATTCGTGTCAAGGTACGACGAGTTGTGCATTCTTTTATGGGTCTTTGGTCACCAATGTTGCGCTGGACTGTCAGTTGACTAACTGTAGCCCGTCTGTCGCTCTGCACAATGTGTGTCAGCCTCCTTTGTCCTCTTTCATCAATGACCCATTTTCGACCAGTGGCCTGCTTTTGGTTGGATGTCCTTTCGGTGGTGGACCATTCTTGATACACACAGGAAACTGTTGAGTGTGAAAAACTCAGCAGCATTGCAGTTCTTGACACACTCAAACCAATGCGCCTGGCACCTACTACCATATCCTGTTCAAAGGCACTTACATATTTTGTCTTGCCCTTTCACCCTCTGAGTGGCACACGTACACAATCCATGTCTCAAGGCTTAAAAATCCTTCTTTAACCTGTCTCCTCCACTTCATCTACACTGATTGAAGTGGATTTAACAAGTGACATCAATAAGGGATCATAGCTATCACCTGGCCAGTCTCATGGAAACAGCAAGTGTTTCTATTGTTTTGTACACTCCGTGTATCACTTGTAAAGTCTCTGGCCCTGGTCTCCGCACCCTACTGCCACCAGAATTGAAGGAATGACACCCAATCAACGAGTCCATCGGGTCCATTTAAAAAACAAGTCCCGGTCACCACGAGGTTTTAGTATGAATGCGCTCATCTGTTTCACTGCCACTAGAGTGCATAACTCAAAAGATAGCATATACATTTGTGTACTATAGGCTGAAGAAAGAAGAATCAAAATATATTTGATTTGCTTATTTATTCGTTTTATTAACTATATAAAATACAGTTATTTTCTTGGTCGGACCAATTTTAAATGACAATCGGTAGGTTGTGTACACCATATTTTGATTACGTGTAAAAAACAAAACAATATTATTTACTGACCATTTGTTTCTTATTTGCAGCAATCAGTTGAGATGTAATCTAGTGCGTTGACAATGCGATATTTTTGTATATAAACCCCAAAAATGGCATGCCATGACTGAAGCAACGGTGGGTAGTTATTTGTAAAAAAAAAAAAAAAAAACTATTTGAATGTTTCGTAGCTAGTCTGTGTGTAGTGGTCTCTATTTTCTCAAGCGGAAGTAGGTGCTGTTCCCCGACCAGCTAATGCGCGTGAGACTTCAATGAGTGAGTGGTGATGTTCTTAATTACTGAGTTAAAGGGTGCAGTTCTTCAAAGACAGCTTTCATTTAACTTTAATTAATACTTGCAACTCGCCGCTATTTAGAACGAAGATGCAACGATGACCCAGCCTCGGCCCAACGAGTTTATTGCTCCACCAGAGTGTCCTGTTTTTGAGCCCAGTTGGGAGGAATTTGCCGATCCATTTGCGTATATCAACAAAATACGGCCTATTGCAGAGAAAACGGGCATCTGCAAGGTCCGACCGCCGAAGGTGAGTGTCTTTAATCAGGGTAATATTTCAAACTCCTGCTAAAATATTTTCTATAGGTTGTTGGTGACATTTTGTCGTTTACTTATCTTTTTAGACAGATTTTCAACATGGCGGCTTGAGTTGAATTACCAGCTTCGTCTGTGTATGTGTATATTATGTGTGCATGTACACGCACGCGCCCAGTGATCTATGTGCAGACAGACGCCCGACAAAGTTCCAATAAAGTATCGCCTATGTTCCAGAGAGTACGTTACATTGTATTTGGATGGGTCTTTAGAGGCTATTGGTCAAATGAATGGGTGAAAAGGTTGGTTAACTTTTCTCTTCCTGGGAGTTGTTCATTGTAAAATGACACAGAAATAATACATTTGACCAAGTCACTTAAATGCCTTCCAGTTTATCAATGTTGTAATGTGAAATTGGAAGATATTTATAAAATAGCCTTCCATATTGCTGGTTATATCGACATCACAATGTTTTGATGCTGGATTGCCGTGTGACGGCTACGTGCATCATGACAACCTAGATTATTTGATAACTGGGAGTGGGGCTGATTTTAGAGGCCTGTATATGTTGATGTTGTAGGCGTGTCTCCTACCTTGGTAAATGTCCTCCATGTTGTCTTTGTGGTAGTGGGTGTGTTTTAAAAACTGGATTGTGTGTACAAATCAAGTAACTTTTCCTTTTGGAGTTTTAACAATGTAACACTATATTAAATAATAATCGGTGGCAGGTAGCCTAGCGGATAACGCGTTGGGCCGGTAACATAAAGGTTGCCAGTTCGAATCCCCGAGCTGACGAGGTGAAAAGTCTGTGGATGTGTCCTTGAGCAAGGCATGGTCTTCTTTGATCATGTCTGACCCCGGCCGTGACCCCACTCTTCGAGGGTGTCTCGGGGTTGTGATATGCAAAAACACATTTCTATTTCATACTTGTATAATTAAGCAATGAGGCCTGAGTGGGTGTGGTAAAAGGTCAATATACCACAGCAAAGGTCTGTTCTTAGGCACGATGCAAGGCAGCCCTTAGCCGTGGTATATTGGCCATATATCACAAACCCCCCCAGGTGCCTTATTGCTATTATTAGCTGGTTACCAACGTAATTAGCAGTAAAAATAAACGTTTTGTCATACCTGTGGTATATGGTCTGATATACCACAACTGTCAGCCAATCAGCATTCAGGGCTCGAACCACCCAGTTTATAATACACATTTGTACATGTTTGAAACAGGACAAATATAAGCACCCACCTTTATTATTATTATTATTATTATTATTATTATTATTAATCAGATTTTGCTAGGGATATTTGTTAATTCATCTGTGTGAATAATTTGACCCCTTTTCTAATGGTAACCCAATGGTTTTTGAAGGGCTGGCCCCTGAACATTGATTATCAAAACAATTTCCTCAAAGTAGCCTATGGTAATAACTTTTTTTTACTGCGGTATGCATGCATTATTGCTGTCGTTTGCAATAAAAAGTATTACTACAAGGTTTGATAGTAGTTCATTAAACATAGTAATTTGGGTAACACTTTACATTAGTAGTTATACCTTTTTAGTAATACTGTAATTGCACTTTGTAGGCTGTTGTTGCATACCATAGTAAATGCATTCTAGCCTAATTGAGTTGAGAATTGTTTTATTAGACAACAGGAATAGGGACTGTCCCGCATACCACAACAAAATATGGTCATTTACAATCAATTACTAAAATACTATGCAATAACAATGTTGTACACCTAAAATAACCTACAGTTAAAATATTTGAGAAACAACCTAGGCAACCTGTTTTTATGCATTAACATTGTTTACCAGCACATTGTTTAGTCCCCACCATTTGTTTTGTATTATTTAAACAGTTTTGTTCCCCTCTTTACAGTCAATAATGCGGTTTTCACTTTGCTTCTTAATATAATTCCACTAGCGTTCTATTACTACACTATTAGTCTGTGTTTCTTACATCAGCAAACAACTAGTTTGTCTTTTCTTAGCAAGTTAGGCTTAAATCTTGTTAATCGCTAATGCTAACTAGCTAATAAATGTACTGAGAGCAAATGTAATTAGCTATACAGCCTGATAATACCAGTGATGGTGTAGATCTAAATCAGCATGTTATTTGTGTGACAGTATCTTCTAAATCAAAGAGGAATACGCAAAGCAAGAATTTGTTAGCTACATGAAGTAGCTAAAATAAAACATTAAATGTAGCTAAAGTTTATAGGGTCCCCTAGGAAACATTTATCAACACTTTAGTTCCTATTCTGTCACAGTAATGCCTCTCTGGCATTTATGTCAAACAACACTGTATTCAAAGTGGCCAATATTATATTCTAACTATAGCATTAGAACAATCTTTATATTTCCATGATTCCAACAGTTCACCCAAGTGTTTTGCTCTAAATCGCAAGTCAAATCACAATTGCGACATTTAATAAAAGATAAGGCCTAGATTGTTTGCCCATATCATGCATCCCTACGTGGCAGTGTGGAAAGGATCTCCAAGAATGCAGAAATTGATGAAAATGCTGAAAATAATTTTTTGTTGAATTTAATAATCAGAGGGGGGGGGGGTTGGGGTAGAAGGATTACTTTATCCTATCCCAGGTATTCCTTAAAGAGGTGGGGTTTCAAATGTCTCCGGAAGGTGGTGAGTGACTCCGCTGTCCTGTCGTTGTGAGGGAGCTTGTTCCACCATTGGGGTGCCAGAGCAGCGAACAGTTTTGACTGGGCTGAGCGGGAACTATGCTTCCGCAGAGGAAGGGGAGCCAGCAGGCCAGAGGTGGATGAACGCAATGCCCTCATTTGGGTGTAGGGACTGATCAGAGCCTGAAGGTACGGAGGTGCCGTTCCCCTCACAGCTCCATAGGCAAGCACTAATGATGGCTGAATTTGGCTAGCTGTTCAGAGGATGGAAGGTGTTTTGTGGAATGGGAGTGCTTATGCAATGTGCAGAATGGGAGTGCTTATGCAATGGGCCTGCCTGTTGTCATAGCTCCACTACTCCACAAAGGGGCTGATGGAAATGCAACCAGAGCTGTTTTCATAAACCATGTCCCCATCTGGGCCATGCACTGCAGACAGAGCGTGCAGGGTCAAAGTGTCATCTATGGAGGCTACATTTATGGCAGTCTCATCAACACCCCTCCCCGGCCCCAGGGGATACATATTTTTTTCCAGTAATTTTTGATGACTCGAGGGCAGTTAGATTCGTCCACATCCCCAGCTGGTTCACTTCTCAGTCTGAGGTGACAGTTGGGTTTTCTTGTTTAGGGAGTTGGGTTTTAGGATGGATTCTTCCACATTTGATCAAAAAGGGTTCTGTCCTATGTGTTGCTTGGTCTGAATTTACAGAATTGCAGTGAAATAGTCTGAGAGCCTCTATCACTTGTGTAGCCTATTTTAAAATGATACTGTTCTGTATTCCTGAGTTATCATGCACATTCAAACAGGCATGCTGGCACTCTGAGATGCCATGCAAGGTCACAGTGTAGTCTCCAAAGGTAAGGATGCTGTACTAGTGCACACTGAGTTTCCTGTTGATTCTTGTCAAACAGTCTCTCTCTCTCTCTGAACCCAATGTTAAATAGAAAATGAGAGGACTGGAAATACCAACTTTACTCAGAGGGCCCATATCAAAGAAAATACGTTAAAGAAAGGCCTTATGTGCATCAAATACTGTATTGCAGCTGCTGGTCCAGTGCCAAAATAAGACTTGGTGATATGCACCATGAAAGTCTATGGTTACTCAAATGTGTAGGTCTATTTGTAAATATTAACATTGTTAATCAGCATCACCTGAGTAGAGTTGGTAACTATTAACCGGGTGCCTGTGTCTATTGACATTGTACAGTTACAGTGAGGGAAAAAAATATTTGATCCCCTGCTGATTTTTGTACGTTTGCCCACTGACAAAGACATGATCAGTCTATAATTTTAATGGTAGGTTTATTTGAACAGTGAGAGACAGAATAACAACAAAAAAATCCAGAAAAACGCATGTCAAAAATGTTATAAATTGATTTGCATTTTAATGAGGGAAATAAGTATTTGACCCCTCTGCAAAACATGACTTAGTACTTGGTGGCAAAACCCTTGTTGGCAATCACAGAGGTCAGACGTTTCTTGTAGTTGGCCACCAGGTTTGCACACATCTCAGGAGGGATTTTGTCCCACTCCTCTTTGCAGATCTTCTCCAAGTCATTAAGGTTTCGAGCCTGATGTTTGGCAACTCAAACCTTCAGCTCCCTCCACAGATTTTCCATGGGATTAAGGTCTGGAGACTGGCTAGGCCACTCCAGGACCTTAATGTGCTTCTTCTTGAGCCAGTCCTTTGTTGCCTTGGCCGTGTGTTTTGGGTCATTGTCATGCTGGAATACCCATCCACGACCCATTTTCAATGCCCTGGCTGAGGGAAGGAGGTTCTCACCCAAGATTTGACGGTACATGGCCCCGTCCATCGTCCCTTTGATGCGGTGAAGTTGTCCTGTCCCCTTAGCAGAAAAACACCCCCAAAGCATAATGTTTCCACCTCCATGTTTGACGGTGGGGATGGTGTTCTTGGGGTCATAGGCAGCATTCCTCCTCCTCCAAACACGGCGAGTTGAGTTGATGGCAAAGTGCTCGATTTTGGTCTCATCTGACCACAACACTTTCACCCAGTTCTCCTCTGAATCATTCAGATGTCCATTGGCAAACTTCAGACGGGCCTGTATATGTGCTTTCTTGAGCAGGGGGACCTTGCGGGCGCTGCAGGATTTCAGTCCTTCACGGCGTAGTGTGTTACCAATTGTTTTCTTGGTGACTGGTCCCAGCTGCCTTGAGATCATTGACAAGATCCTCCCGTGTAGTTTTGTGCTTATTCCTCACCGTTCTCATGATCATTGCAACTCCACGAGGTGAGATCTTGCTTGCATGGAGCCCTAGGCCGAGGGAGATTGACAGTTCTTTTGTGTTTCTTCCATTTGTGAATAATCGCACCAACTGTTGTCACCTTTTCACCAAGCTGCTTGGCGATGGTCTTGTAGCCCATTCCAGCCTTGTGTAGGTCTACAATCTTGTCCCTGACATCCTTGGAGAGCTCTTTGGTCTTGGCCATGGTGGAGAGTTTGGAATCTGATTGATTGATTGCTTCTGTGGACAGGTGTCTTTTATACGGGTAACGAAGCTGAGATTAGGAGCACTCCCTTAAGAGTGTGCTCCTAATCTCAGCTCGTTACCTGTATAAAAGACACCTGGGAGCCAGAAATCTTTCTGATTGAGAGGGTTCAAATACTTATTTCCCTCATTAAAATGCAAATCAATTTATAACATTTTTGACATGCGTTTTTCTGGATTTTTTTGTTGTTATTCTGTCTCTCACTCTTCAAATAAACCTACCATTAAAATGATAGACTGATCATTTCTTTGTCAGTGGGCAAACGTACAAAATCAGCAGGGGATCAAATACTTTTTTCCCTCACTGTACATGCACACAATAATGCGATTATTGTGGATAATCAGATTAATGTAATAGTTTGATTAAAACGTTTACATGCTTTGCAAAACGATTTCCTTAATAATCCTGTTTACATGGACACATCTGAAATCAGGCTACCTGATGGCACTCTGATAAATGCAGAAAATCGCCAATCAAAATATACATTCTACCACAGCGACCATGTTATTTTTGCGAAGCATCTTTTATTCTGAGTTACGACATAGGAAGTTTGTATGTGAAAACTACTTCTAAGACGCATGCATTGTTGTTCCATTAACACTACATGTTAATGTTTTTAAATGTATGTAAATTGTAAAGTATGTTGTCTGTAATGTCTTTTTCGTTATGTCCGATCCCAGTAAGAATAGCTGTCGCCTTTGGCGTCGGCTAATGGGGATCCTAATAAATCAAACTGACTTCACTCGCGCTAAAGAGGGAGGCTCGCTCAGCTGGTGCTAGCACATGAACAGATCAAATACACAGCTGGAATGTTGATTTAAGGTGTGTCGTGACGTGCCTTTCATTATTGTGATGACTATTATTTATCGAATAATTACCTAATATGTTTAATTGTTACTAGATTAAATTAATCATGTAACAATTAACTCATTATGAATTTGGGGCACCACGGGAAAAGTTGTTTAACGAGTTACCGTTTCCAGAATTAACACTAAAGATATCTCATCATTTAACAGTCATTTATTAATCGTTTACCTCATATCAGTCTCATTCTGAAAGTCGTAGGCTCTTAAGTCTGCGCGAACCCGGGTCTTACTGATCATTCCGTACCACACAAATTGATTTAATTATTTACTAACTAATTAAAAATGATAACACGATACAAACACATACACAGTATAGGTAGGGATTAGAAACTTAATACAATGAAAACGGGTCCCTCGCGGACTAACACAATATGACACTTGTTACAAAAGATAGTGAGAGAGAAACACTTGGAAACACATGGACCTAAGCTCATAGTAATCCTAATACTTTGCCAGAACTGCCGCCCATTTGGTAAGAAGTAATGCATGTATTTACGTGTTTGTCTTCGTCTCTGTTGGACCCAAGCCTTCGTGGGAAGGGTCGATTGGGCCTTCTCTTTTCGGATGGCCTTTTACATGTAAGGCTCAGATTGTCCATGAGGTTTGTCGTCTGTTTACTTTCACTCGTTCTGGAAGTGGTCTTCTGAGGACTGCTAAGCAGCCGTGTTGATGATCCCCTGTGGGGTGATGAGAGCAGTGTAGTAGACGATGGTTTGAAGAGAGTGACAGGATGGTCCCACTTAAATTCACCTTCTTAGATACAGTACATAGAACAGCTACTCAGCCGTAACATTGATTGTTAGTGGAGGCAATTTTGTCGTCTTCACCTCGTTGATTTTCAGGGTCAGGACCAATATGGACAACAGCTGCAGCTTGAGGTCCGTCTAGTCTGATCTGATAATTCTTATCTCAGTCTTTTATGCACTCTGGTAAAGAGGGGCGTTTCCATCATACTGACATGCTCTCTGAGCTCCCTCTGGCGTGGCTAGTTACGAGGCAAAAGTATTATTATCACTATGATTTTGTTAGAAAGCTAAAATCACATTCCTATCTTCACGGAAACATTGTCTTCCTCCTTGATATTTTCTACCCAACATAAAGGATGCAAGCCTGATATCCACAGTGTAAAAGCTCTTCAAGTCACAATGTTTTCGTTATAACACCTTTTATACCATTTTTAATGATGTCACAAAATAGACATTAATTTTCCATATTCCATTTCTCATCATTCCCAACATTTTAGATGTTGAAATATATTGTCCCAATGTTCATTGTTGGATGTTGAAGTTTTGGGTGGCAAAAGTCTCTGAAACAAAGGACATTCCTTTCACCATACTAGAGGCCAGAGATAGATTCCCCTATCTCTAATCTATGGCAGTATTAAGGTGTCAAGACTGGCACAGCCCCCCCGTGATTAAGAGGGTCTGGTTGTTGTCGGCGATTTGCCAAGCTGATATGAGGCCTTTGATCCTCACCCAGGGAGAGTCATGACAGGTGTTTACATGTCCTAATAATTCGAAAGATTTCTCAGAAGTCCAGGTGTTTTAATTGGCGTATGCTTACTTTGATTTTGACCTTACGCTGATTAAGGTAAACGGAGTAAGGTGTTTACATGACTATTGCATAATCTGCCTACTGCCATAATCAGTTTAATATATAATTATTACTTTGCATGTATATGTACTCAAGTGTGTCTGTCATGCGCCCGTTTGTAAGATATGTTTCATATCCACTCCAGGTTTTTATTCAAATCCATCAGGATCAAATTGTTTTAATGTGATATTGAAATCATTTTCATATATTTTACTCAGGTTTGATTGGCATTTAGGGTAGTGTTAATTAGGAATAATGTAACCAGAGGAGATATCAAATATGGATTTAGTTTGAGGATGAACAGCCTATGTGACTTTCTGTATGGAACATAACCGGTCATGTCACAATGTTCCTAAACACTGCAGTATAAATAACATATTTAAACATGTATTCAAATACAGCATAGACTGTTGCTCAATTGATCATGATTTTCCTAAATGGAAGCTAGGAAAAAGGTTAGTGACTCCTCAGTCAGTTTAACAAGCTGGTGTTGTTTACTCCTGCAGGGATGGCAGCCACCGTTTGCATGTGACGTGGATAGTCTGCACTTCACTCCCCGTATCCAGAGACTTAATGAATTGGAGGTACGTTAATTTCCCTGCTTAACTGGTTTAGCCATTACAATACTGAGTGAAAATAGCATCTACTTACCTTATTATGAACAACTGGATATGTACGTAACCAAGTTTTTATTACTTTTGCAATGAGGTTCCACAGATATTTTGGGATTTGGCCTCTTCTACATTTTCTAATTATCCCACTCTTTTATAAGTGCTAAATAAATCAAATAAAATTGACAAATACATTAGTAGGCAAATGCTTTAGGCCTAATCTAAGGTGACTCGGAAGGCTACTTTGGTGCATCGAGTGACATTGTCAGTAGAACAGTGGCTTCAGCAGGCTTACAACCCACAGCAGCAGGGTGTTTATTGAAGCCAGAGTGCTGATGACATCAGGTCAAAGGTCCCTTGTGACCCCCTCCGATGAGCTAGTTAAAATGTAAATGTCCTGTCATTTGCAATTAAAAGTAGCACAGCAGGGGATGTATTATTATAAACAATGTTGATAAGGGCATATAAAACACCATAAAAAAACATCTTATCCAAGTGTGATCAATGTTATTTGTTTTATGTTGGCAATGTGTAAAATGTACCATATCTTATTATGTTTATCTTCATGTTGAGTAGGCTCAAACCAGAGTCAAGCTCAACTTCCTGGATCAAATCGCAAAGTTCTGGGAGCTACAAGGGTGCACCCTGAAAATCCCTCATGTGGAAAGAAAGATTCTGGACCTATACCAACTCAACAAGGTATGTAGCTACAACTTCTGGCACTCCCTGGATGCAGGAAACTGGCCAGCTATTCTTGGATAGGATCCAGTGTGCATTTGTGTTATACAGTCATATAAGCATGGTGCGTTCTATATGCTTCTTATGTTGACAAATTTGAACACCCACACAGTAAAAACATAATTAATTGGAGTGCTCCTTTCCCAGTTGGTGAACGATGAGGGGGGTTTTGACGCGGTTTGCAGAGAGAGACGCTGGTCTAAGATAGCCCTCAAGATGGGCTTTGCTCCAGGCAAGGCCATAGGCTCTCATCTGCGCTCCCACTATGAGAGGATCCTTTACCCCTACAACCTGTTCCAGACTGGAGCCAACCTTCTGGTGAGTGATGGGTCTTTCTCGCTCTGTCTCTCTCCCCCCTATGTATAGTCTACATTCTCTCTCTTTTCTTTCTCACTATCGCTCTCTCGCCCTCTCTCCTGTGTCTCCCAGTACTCTCTCTGCAGAGTCATCTTCCACCCCTCCCTCTCATCCTCTTTGTCTCTCTCTCTCCCGATGGGTAGCCTTGTCTTGGTCCTCTGCTCTGGGCTGTTTACTAATGTGCTCATATCTCGAGTTGAGGTCTGAGGTTGTGCTGAGTCAAAGGTGTTGATATTGTCCTTAGCGACATGGCAGGTAACAAAAAAGAGGAAAATCTCAATTTAATTCATCCATGTTTTTGCTGTTGATATAATTGTAGAGCATCACCCTAAATTAAGCTAATACCAGCCAACCTCATTAACTGCCCTAACACTGTAGAGAAGGCACTTCAGAATTGAACTGGCACTCATGTAGCCTCTTTTCCACAATACTCAATAAGTTTGATATTTGGCCAGAGATGATGTCAAATTATTTGTTTCTCGGTATATGATGATGAGTTGAAGGATCCTGGGTTTTGCACACAAATTAAGTTATAGGCTAGATGAGGCCTGGGATGTTTAAAAAGCATGACTGGAATCCTGAAAATAAACCAACCATTTTCATAGCTAGCTCTCCTCCCCATTGGGTTATTTTTGTAAAATGTAGTACCGGTTTCCTCTTGTCTCCGTGTTTATTTTCATTGAAGACCTCAGTTGTCTCTTGCAGCTTCCCAGATTGTGCCTTGGGGTCAGGTTTGGGGAGGAGTAACAGATTAGATGTAATCCGTTACATGTAAGGGATAAAAAAATATTTTTTTTTACATTTTTAGTCATTTAGCAGACGCTCTTATCCAGAGCGACTTACAGTTAGTGAGTGCATATATTTTTCATACTGCAAAAATATTGTAATCAGATTACAGATACTTCTGAGAAACTAGACAATTACCTCGAAGATCTGCAAAGAGGAGTGGAACAAAATCCCTCCTGAGATGTGTGCAAACCTGGTGGCCAACTACAAGAAACGTCTGACCTCAGTACTTGGTGGCAAAACCCTTGTTGGCAATCCCAAAGTCATGTTTTGCAGAGGGGTCAAATACTTATTTCCCTCATTAAAATGCAAATCAATTTATAACATTTTTGACATGCGTTTTTCTGGATTATTTTGTTGTTATTCTGTCTCTCACTGTTCAAATAAACCTACCATTAAAATTATAGGCTGATAATTTTTGTCAGTGGGCAAACGTACAAAATCAGCATGGGATCAAATACTTTTTTCCCTCACTAATATATATATATCTTATAAATACCTCATTAGCTTAGTTCAACTGTCACACTCCATGAGAACCAGAAATATAAGCTTGTTTTTCTCCAATGTTTGTAAACATTGTAAATGTAAACAAACACTGTATAGCCTCATAATATGGTTAAAACAATAATGTTGATATCCTGGATGGTCAGACCTTGCATCCATAACTCTGTCTATTATTCTGAGAGTGGTTACATTTCTCCAGGCCCATCCCTCAGCTTTTTACCAAAACAGAGGCGGGTTGACCGTTTTGTTATTGTTTCATCTGTGGATTTACCCTTTAAACAGCTGCATATTATCAAGATATCA